>NC_080396.1:55215937-55537500 GCF_030265065.1 Corythoichthys intestinalis | reverse complement strand
TGTAATATGAGGTGTTGATACATTCTAATGTTTTCGCAGTCATAATGGCCCTGAAAGGGAAACCATAAAAACAAAGTGGCCCGTAACAAAAATGAGTTTTGACACCCTTGTTAAAAATGGTCTACAAAAATGAAAGTTTTTTTTCTTTTAAAGAAAGTAAGAAATCAATCCAAATCATCTTCATTTTAAAGTTAAGACTAGCAGTATGTTGGTGTTATAATCGCTATTTTTTTTTTTATCATGCATGAGAGGTAAGAACCCTAAAATGCAATTACTGTATTTCAAATAGCATCATATCATTAATTAGAAAGCAACAAATACTAACATAAATTAAACATTAAATCACTTGGAGGTTATGCCTCCTGCAGTAGCAACGTATTACTGTAAAACATGCATTTGTGGAGATCAGGTAAGAAATGGTGACGAGAAGGGGAAAATATAGAAGATAAAGTAAAGTAAGTATACAGAACAGCAGCCAGTGCTGTTAGTATGAAGATCAAGATTGAGCTGTGCTACTACTAGGTTAGCGAGGACAGCTACAGTATAAAACACAGGCAGGGCAGGACATACCAACCTTTTGAGAAAGTGGTAAGTTGACCTATAATTCCAAATACAATAAAGGCAGATAGAACTTTGTGTGGGCAAAAATGATGAGTGGAGGGTGGTGGTGGTGGGATGAAGCAACGCGGTTAACTCTGGGGTGGGGGTGGGGGGGTGTTGGCTTTCTTGTCTTCGGGGCAGGAGAAATTAGAGGAGGTTGAGTAAACAGGATCCACCCTCAGGAATAGCAGATATTGAATAAGTCACCTCAGTCCAAAGATCCATCCAGGTATCTCATAGTCTTTCAAAAATAAAATATCCAAAACCCAAAGTCCATCTTTAATTAACCATGACTGATTTCCCATTTTAGACTTGTGACTTTGTGAGCTCCTGCAAATTCCACAAAGATGGAGATAACAGTCCATTTCAGTCCATTCCAATCTTATTTTTAAACGCTGGGATCAATGGTAATCCATCTTCCCTAGTCAATGGTTTGCAGGGAAGAGATGCTGTCAAAGATTCACATGTTTTCTGTCCATGCTTGTGTCTGCATGCAGTCCAGACATGGGTAAAATTTTGACTGTGTGCTTTCCTCCAACACTTATAGTTCCACGCATGAGAAAGGAGGTATTCCATAGGCATGTTATCTCCAGTGCCAACGAGGTCAAAACTCTCCAGCCATCAAACATTGTCCAAATAATTCCTTGCGGGGGAAAAAAAAAAAAAAGTCCCAATAGATTAAGGCGGTTTGTGGCTTTTGTGTTATTTGATTTTTCCGTCATCTGAAATTATAGTGCCCTGATTCAGAAATAATCCCAAATAAAATAAACAAAAGGGCCACAAGAAAGCAACCCATACCTTTAGATAGAGTATCCTTTAGGTGTTAATCCGTCATCAGGGGATTTCCCTTGTCAGTTTTCCAGAATGGTCCAGTGAGCATGTGACTCGTCCAAGTATTTTTGTCTTGTGTTATACACTGTGTGCTTGTTTGTTTAACTATATAGAGGACAAATGGCAATAAACTCCACCAGGCCAACCATGTAACTCCAGATTAAGAGAGGAATGCCAGGTACTGGAACATTCTTCTCTTAACCTCCCTGCATTTATCCATCTTCAATAATCCTGGAAAAAATGCACCAGGTCCAATCTTTACCCTCCACAAATCCAGATGACAACTGCATCTGGCCATTTCCGCAATTGGTGACCAGATTGATGAGATTTACATCAGGTGATACACAACCTTAATTGCCCCACGCTTTCCTGCCGCTGGCTTTACATTGCTCTTTCACCATTCAGGTGCCTGAACATTCATGTTTACCATTACTTCATTGTACAACTCAGCATTACTGCTACTTTATTGGCTGCGCATTATTTTAAACCCTTGTTAATTCTACTTGACATGACTAACTGGCGGGAAGATAACATTATATGAGTGTGTGTCACTGCACATTACCAATGTTGTTGCACAAGGTGGATCGTGTGGATAACTAGCAAGTGTTGCTGCAGTGTTTACCGGACGTGTACTTGTGTTCTAATGAGTCCCAAAGTGTCCAAGTGCAACAGACTTTTATTTTTTAACGAAAGATTTATTTTCTAGTCATAAGAGAGAAAGGCTATTTCTCCTGATTCACCAGCAAGAGAAGCAATGGCATGGACTGTACGACAGTCGATAGTAGAATAAGAGAGCGAGACACATTTTGTTACCTTGTGTGTGGAAGTATTGATTTTCGTGTTTTTTTGTAGAATATGGTAGTTATCAAGAACCATTGGCACCTATTCACCTATTTTCTTTTTTTTTCTGTGGAACCGATCGCAAAGTACTTTGTACACCCAGTAGCACTCCATGCACTTCATGTTATACTATTTTGTAAAAATTCCCCCATTTACTTTTTTGTGCTCTTGCTGAAATGTCCCAAGATGACAAATGATGGTGCCAACGAGCTGTCTAAATAGGAAAACAGCACAGAAATTGGCCTAAGGAAGCACTATGTTGAAGTGACACAACTCATTAGGAAACAAGGTCAGTCGAAGACAAGCTAAGTTTGGCCTTTGCTGCATGTACACGCTCTACTGTAGTTTTGCTCTATTTTGTTTTGTAGTTTCATTTTTTAGAAACCACTTTGAGTGACGCAAGTATCAGTTGTGTCAGTGTGTGAATAATGTTCTTCTGTTTATTCTGTTGCCTTTCTCAGTAAACCAATTAAAAGTGCACCATTGGATGTGCCTATCATTGACCATGAGAACAGGGATTTGTTCTAACTACTCTGTAAACTATACATTAAACAAGCTCACAAAAAATGTTTGAATTACGCTATTTAACACAGTTGTACTTTTCAATAGGCATGTTGCACTTTAGCTTATTTCAGTTAGTGTGAAACTAACCCAAACTTTGTAAACGATCTTCTTTTCTTTCCTCTTGGCTCATGTTTATTGCTGTACAGTATACAGTCTATGTAGATAAATAATCACACCTAAATCCCTCAATATAGAAAATAATCTGTGATGAGTACAAATAAATCAGTAAGAAAGACGAACATACTTTAATAATCACCCACCCGTCTGCATGAGTATTATCAAGCATGCCAGAGGTGTACATTTACCAAACGTACTATAGTCGCCACAAGCTCAACAGAGATTGCCTTTTGTTGGAGTGTCTTTAGTTAGATGGTTTTAACAAGTAAATCTACCTTTAAGAATTACCCCAGGAGAGCTGACTTTGATGGGTATCCTTGTACAATTACGACAAAGAAGCTTGGAGGTGAACAGCTTACTAACACAGCACGCTTTCCCTGGCCATCATAGAAACTGTATCCACTTACCCGTCTAGTCTTCGTTCATAGCGTCCATCTCTGCTGTGTAGCGACGTTGGGGGGCCATACACCCCCCCCCCTGTCGCACGTGTGAACCCTGATACATCCCGGCCACGAGAGCCTAAGGACAGACTATCGTCCAGCCCCCTCGCGGCAGTAGGAATGGTTCCTGGTTCATTGTAATCAGTGCGCAAGTCTCTGTCCCCCATCTTGTTGATAGCATTGTGAGCCTTCTGAGCACTTTTGATGTCAACAAAATCCACAAAGGCCGCAACCCCGCCCTCTGACCCCCGTTTAGGCAGGACTTTGACACTTTCCACTCGTCCATATCTGCAGACAAAACAGCAAAAACAAACTGTCAAGCCAAGTGCAAAGAAGATCAAAGATCAGGTCTCTCATATCAATTGGACACATTCAGAAGTTATGTTCTGCATAGTCAGTAATTACAAAAGAATGAATGGATTTTAATAGGAAAGCCATAGCTAGTATTAGTTGGTGTACACACTTCTTAAAAAGTCCATTTCCAATAGTTTTTTTCTTTAGGCAAGTATTGCACGGGACATTATGTGGCATTCACATTTTTGAAGGGAACCTCTGACCTTGAAACAATTATTTGACCTGAATCGTCAAACTTTTCAGTAGCCTGTTTGCCTGTGTGCTGCCCAAAGTAGCATATGCCTGTTTTTGGGTCGCTCTTTTCAGAATGATCACTAACCCTAAAACACAATGGACTTAATGAATGGAATAGGAAGCAAACACGTGATAGATTTTTACATAAAATACATGACATACAGTAAGGGCAGCAAAAAGGAAATAATAGGATTTTTGATAACAACTCCAGGGTATGTGACTGGATAGCTTCTGAATTTTCTCATGTATTTCAATATACAAAGAAAATCATCATTGGAGCTGTAAGCAGTGATAAACAGGACATTGAAGGGGTTTACGCTGTTCAAGAATAGTGGATGGATTACTGAATGCTGGCTATGCATACAGCTGTTCAAGGAAATGTGTGCATCAGAAAATGAGTTGTTGCATGTGCTTGAAATACCCCTGCCAGATGAAGACATCTATGGATTACTTACAGCACCACTTAACATGTTTAACAAACAGGGGGTCTTTGGTAGTGTTGTGTTCAAGACCACACTGTCCGAGACCAAGACTTGCCCAAAAATGAACGGTAACGAGTTCTCACCAAGACCAAGACAAAGACTATAAGACAACTGTGCAATTAGACCAAGACCACAAGTATCATTGTTAAATATAAAAATTTAAATATGTCTACTTTTTTTCATTGTTTAGTTTTCAGTAATTTAAAACAGTGGGGAAATATTAGTAACACAAAATTTGAACGTTTGAGTTTTTTTTTTTTTTTTTAATAAAGTATTTTTCCTCAAAATCGCATTGATGAAGTTCAAGTACTGGTCTTGACGGGAAAATCCAAGGACACGCATCAACCACTCTGAGACTTAGACAACACCAAGACAAGAACAAGAGTCTAAAACTGGTTTGAAAACCAAGACCAGTTTTGAGCAGTACAACACTTGTCCTTGGTTTATGACAGTTTCATCGTTTACATATCACAAAATAATTACTTTTCATGCTAAGAATAAATTGTCATACTGCACTAGAAGGCATGCTCTAGTTACCATCATACTCACTATTATTTCATTGTTTTACACAGAAATATTTTTCAAACAAATATCAACTTCAATGTGTACTTTACCACTGGGGTGGTCTCTATGTTAGCATTAGGATATGGCACATTTCAACTTACTCTTGTGAACGTTTTGCCACCAGCTACATCCATAAACATTCATGAAAACAGATATTTTTATTGAGATTTTTATTTTGTTTAGCAAATTTAGCCTTGTCCATCAGTCTAGTATATGCTTTAAATTCAGTAGAACTTGCATATTAAATTGAGTTTCTAAAGAACCCCTTGAAATTGCCAAAATAGAACTAAATCAGCTGAATTATGGAAAAAGGGTTGACTTCCTGTAGCTCTACATGCATTGATTTATGATATTTTTGTCTTCAATGATTAAAAGTCTGTTTATATCACATTTTAGGGTGAAACTAGCTTTGGGAAATGATTGTTCTGCCACAAAACATACATTCCATTGTGTTCTACTGAGAAATTTGGAGGTGTCAAACCTTCAACTCCATAACAAGCAATAAATAAATAATGCAACAGTATAATGGTCATGAGTTTGTTTATCCATGTGAAACCCTTCTTCATACTAAAGTGTTTTCAGTTTACATATGAAATCATCATCAATTTTAAGTCGTTTGTATGGAGAATGTATGCCCCCTTGTGGAAACAAATACTAACTAAAGGATGCAAAAATTAAAGGTGGGTTCAAAGAGGTTTTTCACAGGGTGCCATTCAGCTAGGACCGCCAATTAAATGTAATGCACTCAATTTTGTCTGCCAAGTGCAGGTTGTGAAAATTGGAAATTTACATCTTCAACTACTCCTCAAACCTTGAATTACAATTTGGGTGAATGTTTAAGATTACATTTAGGTTGCAAACACGCCGAATGTGAATTTTACAATGTTCTGCGCGCCATGAAGAAAAGTGTCCAGCATTATAGAAAGCAATCATATAAATCAGATTGAGTGAGCTATTACCGCGCTTTTATTCATTTGAAAACAAATCTCTGATTTCATTAATAACTATCACCTAGACAGTCAAGGTATTTATTGAATCATGCATGACAACCTACAACGCACAACCTCGGACGCCATTTTACACTCTTGCTCACTCATTCTGTCTCCCCCCCATCGCATCACATCACATCTCTCACTCACCTGCACGCATCCTGCCTTCCTCGGCTCGCTCAGAGTTGAACCTCTGCAGCCGCGGAGGGAGGCAGCTTTCTTCTGCGCCATTACAACAACGAGCACGACGCGCATCATAGGGCAATTCAGGCGCACGCTCATAAAGGCTTGCATTTATTGATAGCGTCCGCGTTGTGCAACATGGGAACGTTGTGCATTTTATGAGGCGTGAGTGATTTACGCTGATATGGCGACGCCTACGACTGGAAAAGAAACGTAGACGCGGACGGTTTGAGCAATCTGGTGTTTCGGGACACATATGGACGCAGCTGTGATTTCCTTGACAGTTTGCACAGTGCATGGCATTTCATTTTTCTTAAAGATGAATTCTGAGCAGGGACACCAAAATCGACCCTGGCAACAAAAGCCACAGTGATACAACCAGCGTTTGTGCGCGTGAGAGTGTTCTAGAGCTGCGAGGCTTCTTACTGCAGTGCAATCACGTTCAGCTCGCAAGAAAAAAATCTACATAACATTGCGGATTCGCGACGTTTGCCAGATAACATTCGCCAGTGTTGAATGCGTAAAAAATCAGTTGCAAGACTGATTGCTAAAGCTCAATCCCGATGCACAATTCAACCGTTGTTGAATTTCCTGATGATTCAGTGCAGTAGCTCTTAGGTCCTCGCTCATTTAAGGAAGTTGTTTTTCAAGCCTTTATGACAGGTGGACAGGTAGGCTGCTCGGGAAATGGTGGAAATGTCGACACGCACATGGAAACGAGTGTGTGAAATATGATGGTGAGGTGATGCTGCTGCAAATTCGGATGGGGAGTTGACAGCGCACATGCAAAGAGGAAAATAGGAAACACTTTCTTTCTACTCACCGCTTAAAGTGCTCGATGATTTTCTCCTCTCGCACATTTTCGGGTAAATTTCCCACCCATAAATGTCTGGTTTCCCGAACCATGCTGCGCGCTGCTGCTGCTCCGCTACCATACAGATCACTTTTGCTATGTCAGTAAACAGAAGAAGCAGAGGTGTGCAAGTCAAGGCCACTGAATGATTGCTGTGCCCCAATGCAGACCATTTGGGTTGCTGTCCCCTGTCTTGCACGCCTTTTCTTTTTGGGGGACACACAGCGATGTTTAAATCTCGACCTTGCACCTCGTGAACGCGCTGCGAGCAGTTCCCGTGACGAGGAGGAGGGAGAGGAGGTGGAGAGGTGGAGGCGCGTCCCTGGCACCACGCGACCTTTGAGTGGCGAGAGAAAACGGCATGGGCTTCCAAAAAGACAGTGAAAACTTGGGCTCGTAATGAGAGGCGCACCGCGCAGGCGTGGCTTTGTGTGCGTGTGCGTGACACTGTATTTATGTGTGTGAGAACTACCCCCCTACTCTTTCAGCCGATGAGATCACACGCAAGTGCGCATGCGTGAAAATAGCCCCCCTTTTCCTCCTGATGCTGCCTGGATGCATGCGAACGCCAAAGGGATCCCATCATTCTCATTACTGCAAAGTGATGAGTCTGCCCCCCAACCCCTTAAATAAAAATAAAAAACATGCATGGCAAAAGAAGAGAAAAATCGCTGATTAAAATGTTTAAAATATTTAATAACAGTCACAAGCAGCACAGCAACATTTAGGAGTGAAAATATTACCTTGAATGGGGTCCAGTACAAGAGCTGTGCTTGATCACTCACAAAAGTATTTGTTTAAGTTAAACAAATAGGCCTGTAGCCATGTCGTCATTTGCACTTTTGTGATCGTATCCGTGTCTTTTGTCTGCCTTAGCTGCTTGTTGAGTTTCACTTTAACCCCGTCTAAACTCCGTCCAAAGCTAATAAGTAACAAGCAATCATAGCCTGTGCGCATAGTGCAAAGGTAGCAAGATTAGTAAAGAGCTAATAGTGAGTAATTAAATGTGCTTTATGCTCTCTCGAGCTGTTAGATTACATCCAGGGCCGGCCCAGGCCATTTGGGGGCCCTGAGCAAAATAATGCAAAGGGGCCCATATTTTTGGCCCACCATTTCGTCACAGTGTACTGTGAAACCCATACATGCAATCCAACCCATACGTCCTTATTTTGTATATTAATCAGATTTTGTTGCACTGCATACTTCAAACTTCAAAGAAGAACTTCAAAGAAGTTAAGAATAACTTTTTTTAAAGCTTGTAATCAAGTATCAAAACTCACAAAAGTCAAATAAAGCAAACTGTAGTAAACAAAATAGAATATAAATTAAACAATTGCCAATTGGGGGGCCCCTAGTGGTCAGGGGCCCTAAGCAGCTGCGTAGTCTGCGTATAGGCTGGGCCGGCCCTGATTACATCGATTGTAGAATGGACATGTATATTTATAAACACAGTTGCTTGGTGGGCTTAAACGTTTCGTACGGCAAGTTGCACTTTTTGGTAATTAAAAGAATTTTTTAAAACTTAACCCCATAAAGACCTGGGGTCCACATCACACTTTGGGTGATGTAGGCCACAATAGTAACACTTGGAAACTAACTAACAATTTAAAAGAACATAAAAAATATTTTTTAAAAACGAAGCATTAAATTGCTGAAACTATAGTATGCCCCCCTTTAAGCCTGTGGTAAAAAAAAAAAAAAAGTATATGCATGTTTACATATTGAATTCTGTATATTATTTTCTTTTTTTCTTGATATTAAAGTTACTTTACATTATAATTTTTAAATTTCATTGCATATGTATAGAACCTGTAGAGATTCTCAATAAGTGTGTTTACAAAGCAGATGTATGTTTGAACTGTAAATTTTGAAAAACGTTTTGTGAAAAAAATATTGTTATCTTTCTGAAGGGGCACTGAAGGATGTCTTTATGCACTGCATAAAATACCAATGTGCCACACAGACACACACAAAATATATTAACATTTGGTGTATAAGTAAGAAATGCATTCTGGTTATGGCCCCATTAACATCCTAAATTGTTGTTGTTTTACATGTCATTTAACTCATTGCTTGGCAGTGAGAACTATATATGTCCAATTAATTTAAAATGAGAGGACTGGTAAATGCTCATCTTTCAGTGCCATTGACAGCACCTGGACGGCAGCCAATGATTTCAAGGAATGACAAATCATATATATATCTAACCCTTAACCTTATAATGGGATAATATTCGCGTCACAATCAAATATTAGCTTGACGCTCAAAAAAAATATAAACACCTGTGTGTAGCCCAACCGCAGTGTTACTATTTTAAGCTTTAGTATCAAGGCAGGACAGAGCAATATGACAGAAAGTAAATGCCAACTGCGCGTGCGCACGGTCAGCCAATCATAGGAGGAAAGAGCAGTCCGCTGTTGCCTGGAGAGAGAGGCCGTACAAAACAAGCAGCTGTCAGACATTTTACCACATTCCTCAATGATTGTGCTCTGCTACGCATGGAACATCCTACATAGCTCTGTCGAATCCGTCCTGTGGTGGAACTGTATCCTATTAAATTACTATAAACCCGTGGGAGTACAATTTCCAACACAAAAGTGATTCTCTGACTTGGATTTTCACCGAAACGGGACGTCAGGCCATCAGTGTCGATTCCACAAGGAATGACGGGTCTGATGTAAAAAAGCCTCTACTATGGAATAACGTTATGTGAACTCCTAAAGTTAAGACACAATATCGGCGCCGAAACGTGGATTTAATGGTTTGCAAGGCACCACACCAATGGACCGTAAATATAAATGACAATTTCTTCGTAAAAAGAGACCTACCCTCGCCGCCCCCCCCCCCCAAAAAAAGGGGGAAATAGTAGTGCTATTTGAGTCTAATATTATTACGTAGTAATACAGCAACGCAGTATAGGCTATCTCAAACGCCATTTTGTATGATTTTTAATCGAAGGGCATCGTCAGCCATTTTGACCCCTTTTCTCCTCGAGTAAAAGCGTTATTACCGAGTTGCAGTGTCGAGGCAGACCCCCCCCCTTCAATGTTGTCATGTTGTCCCGAAGTAGCAGCAATAGTAGTAGTACCCATTCTGTGTCATTAGTGCAGGTGTTGGCCGAACGTGTTGTACCCAAAATGGCTGCCAAGAAACTGTTCCAATGTTGAGCTTTTTGTTATTAAACTCACTTTCACCACGAGGGCTACATATTTTGTCAAATGTAAACTTGACCGGGTTTATCAGGTTTATTTCATTGTTAACCTTATTCTCCATCACATTGCAAGCACAGAATTTCCAGTAATAACATTTTAGTTACATTTTCAGCGTGTAGTAACATTCGATAAGATGTATAATAACACAGTACATTTACCTGATGGGGCTTTCGTAAGATTAACAGCTGAGTATCGTAAAGGTCATCCAATGTCCAGTCTCTGTGTCCTAGCTGACTTCGATTCTTTTACAAACAATCTTCAATCTGCCCATAAATAATGTCATTTTACAGAATACAATTGAATGAGGAAAGTTCCTTTTATGCATTACAGAAACAAGGTACTTTTTGTAAACTACGTCATCCAACTTTGGGAATGTTAATCATATATTCTTAATAGGATGAGAGAATCAAAAAATGATGATCTTTTCTTCATGCCAGTGCTATGAAAATGAAGGAGGTATGTTTGGATGTTGCTCAACTTCCAACAGAGGTTATCTACGCTCAGGACCGCAAACTAGTTGAGATTTCAAAGACAGAAACTCTGCTGATGGATTCGATTCAGCCAACTGAATCCCTAAAAATATTGTTTATAATGCCCACGACTAGAGTTGCATTTGTGCTTCTTCAATATTTCCCAAATTGTCTATATCCTTTTGGTTTTGGAACAGTTTTTGGCCTATTATTGAGGTGAGGATCTCTGACCTGTGATAATGTCACAAATACATTGTGGGGATCAGAGAGATTGCCTCACCCATGGAACACACCAGGATGTGGAGCACATCGGCTCAGCGTCCGTTTTGCTGGCAGATCATGCTGCTTGTCTGCTTCAAGAAGATAAAATATTGATAGGGCATCGTGATAACATTAATTACATATCTAATATAAATATACAGACTGAACAATTTCCCTCAGCCTTAAGTGTAAAAAAAATTGCTATACTTCACAATATTGAAAAATATCACATGCAATTTAGTTTTTAAATCATATTACATCGTTACTGATACTGTTTTGTTTTTGAATTCAGTGTCCACATTTTTCTTTTTTGGAAGGGGGGACAAAACATTGAAATGACCATTGCAATACAAGTAATGCAATGTAGCTTCACATATCCAAAGTACAATCATATATTTTAGATTATACACGAGTGTACAGTGATTAATATTCAATTATCAAGCCCCGTGGAAACTTTCCAGATCGGGATACAGTATTTTAAAAATTACATTAATGTAATACATCAAGAGACAAGTATGGCGGATGTAAATTCAGGTTCAGGCTCATGGTTATCTCAAGTTACAGTCTATACTGCATGTTTTTCTGTCATGTGCACTTATTATTTTTTATTATTATTATTTTTTAAGTTGGATAAGTTTATTACTATTTATTTTTTATATATTGGGAATCATATTTTGTGATTAACAGTGCAAACAATGAATTTATGGTAAGCTGTTTTAATCGGCATTTTATCCTACTTGTGGTAGGGCTTTGTTCCTATCCTGTTCAGCTAATGTCTTATGTCCAAAACATAAGTGCTTCCACTGCAGACAAGAAGCGCTGATTGATGACTACTACGGCTGGCATCACAGTCACAGCCAATGTGAGGAAGAGTGTCTTTCACTGAGTGTGTAGCAGTATAGGACTGTGGCCAACTGTTAGAAGGCTAATGCAGATGCCACAGAAGCATTGCGAACTGTGCAGTGTACGAGCACCACCAGGGCAGCAACACGACAACCTACACGCCAGCCAGCATCCTAGATGCATTTTTGTCACTCCAACTGTGGGTTGAAGTAAAATAAGCAGAGTAATTAAAAGTAGCTTTGCGATGTCAAATATCCATACCTTCCCTCCTAAACATATCAATGCACTCTCAGATGTGATGAGAGTACAGAGACCCCACACGTACCAACCAGTCCTGTGGGATACACGCCAATTATGATATCAAACATATATGAAATGCAAATGTGACTTATGTCTCATCTTGAAGCAAACAACACAGGTGATATATGTTCAGGAGTCCACCACTCAGTGAAGTATGGCGTTGGAAGCAGGGACATGATAAAGGAAAGCATGGCACTTGAAAAAAATGTACTCATTTAGATGCCAAATATAACAGCACACCCAAATTAAAATACTAATTTGATGCATACACACTTTGTGGTTATTCTGTGTGTTTTTTTACATCAACATCAAAAACCAAAGGAGTATTATGTATTTGTGATAGTTTAGTGCTGAGCTTTGACCCAGCCTGACGCTTATTCCAAAGGTCGGCCATCTGACTCATAGTAAATAACAGTAGTCCACAAGGAAATACTTAGCCTGAAATCATACACACTGAGTGTGATGTGACAAGTTTTTTTGAATGAAACAATAATGTGACTTGTACTTGTGGTATAACAATTAGGACCAGGACTAGGACCCCTGCAACATTAAGTTCCTAAAGTATGAATAAGGAATTTGCAGAAATTTGCTGTAGCGGTAAGTAAAATGTTTGCCCTTTATTATTTCAAGTGTGTTATCAATCATGTTCATGTTTTTACCAAATAATCCAAATGTTTAAAAACTTTGTATTAGATGAAACATTCATAACTGGTTTGGGGGCCAGGGGTGACAATTTCTAATATATTACCATTAATTATTATCATTAATCAAAATGGAAGTGTGTCCAAAACTCCTTAAGTTTTCATAGGGGGGAAAAAATGCCCAAAGTCCTCCACATATGCAGGGACCACTCTTTATTCTTGCCATTTTTAAGGCACCAAACCACGATGTCGCCTAATAAATAAATAGGCTTACAGCTGTTAAAAAAAAAAAGTACAATGACTAATTTAATCATAATTACCATAACTTTTTTTTTGTACTGTCAAAGTGTTTGACAAAACAACCATTGACCTCACAGAGCTTGCTTGCCCTTTGTCATTTTTTTCCAAGTCATATACTTTAATCATACAGCATGATAACACTTGATAACAACATAGGAATTTATAGCAGGCTGAGCCCAGAAAACATTATGAACTAAGGACTGAGTTCTGTGGCAATTCCACTCATATTTTCATTGGAGAGGCTTTAAAATCCGAGAGGTAAGTTGCACACATGCAGGATAATAAATATGATTTTAATTGATTTCGATCACTGTCGCAACTTCTTGTGCACAGGCATTAAAGACTGACTGTGGTGAAAGTGAGTCCTTCCTCATGGATGCAAACGGTGATAGAAGTGGCAGTGTGCAATACAATCGCTGGAATGAGGACAACATTAACATGAATGTGGAGGGGTCCACTACAACAAGGTGAGTACATTCCAGTGGTACCTTGTTGTTGTCATGCTACATCTTCCTCAAAATTCTATATCAAAGTTATCGCCTCATTTAATGTCCTGCCAGCATCAAATCATTAGCTCTCTTAATGTTTTTCTTTTTCTTTTAGCTTTAAAGAGGACAACGGTAATAAAGGACGTTAGCATTAAGTATCCAGACTCACACTCTTTGGGGTTTACTGTTAAACTAGAATTACATTAATCGAATTGTATTAAAAATAACTAATGTTTGTGCATTTAAAATAATCTCATTACTGGATAGCCACCATTTTAATGTTGAAAACTACTCAATGTTACTGCAATTTACTGAGTCACACAGCTGTAAAATACATCTTTTGCATCTGTACGGCTATATACTGCCCCACAGTGGCCCGATCCAATACTCATTATCAGTATGGGTGCACGATCTGGCTATTTTGGGAGTTACATTTGTAAACAAGGCATTTCTTGAGAAGGTATCAGCATTGCTTACTTTAATAGAGAAAATATCATCATTAACAGCGAAATCACCCTACAAAGAGCACCAGCATTTTTTAAGCGTCCCTCCCCCTTATCTTTTGACTATTTTCGTTTCTTTTATAAACCTGAGTAATATTATGTTTTTTTGAGTTTGAACTATTCAGGATTTATATATTATTTAATATATTTTTATAACCTGGTTGGCAGAGAAGGTTTGTAACCACCACTGCAATTGGACCTGCATCACAGAATCAACATTGGTTGAATATGAATTCACAGCACTGTATGTGTTATGGAATGTTCTGCTATGTGTTGTGTTCAGGCTCTACGATCGAATGTGCAGCGGCAACACAGGAGTCATAGTGAAGACAACCGGAGTTTTGGCTGCATTAGTTTCTGTCTACATCATAGGATACATCACAGGATACTACATCCATAAATGCTGATGGAGCTTGCGAGGATGAAAAAGCCTTTTGGGTGATTTTTTTTTTCTCTTAACATTTTTACTTTTATTGTTCACGAAAAAAAAAAACAATTAAATAATGAATAAATAATGCTGGCATTAGGATGCTTTTTTGATAAAGAAACAGTTTGCCCCTGATTTCTGAATTGTAAAGATTGACAGTTAACCTATTCGGACTGAATCTTGTGCAACTCTGGCTTCAGAAAATTTAATTGAACAATGACAATATAATTAAAAACACGAGTGTTGAAAATGTTATCCTTCTAATAATGTAGTCCATGGTAAAGCACACTGGTGACCTCATACAATGATAGTTAAGTGTAAGTATACTGTTTCACTTAATTTGTCTGAAAATGATTAATTACAGATATATACAATATACATGTACATCTATCAATGCTACAGACATTAGTTATCGGCAGACAATTAACTTCTCTTTACATCAATATTTCAGCTTTTTGGATAAGACATTTCACACAGGATAATTTGGGAGTTAATTTAAAACAAGATCATACATTCAGTGTCAATGCTGAACCTTTTGTTTGATAGTGTGCTGAGTTAAAAAAAAAAAAAAATTTAATGTAGATTGTGTGCCTTGGTTCAATAAAGGTTTGGAAACACTATAATGACATTTCCTTCCAGAAATCTCTATATTGATTTTGACCTTGTGTGCCGCTCATTTCTACGTCTTCTGGGCTATCTCCTCCACATAGAGCTGCATCTGTTAAAGACAAAAACACAAGGCAAAATTGGCAAAGTGCAAATTATAACACTCCACATATTTTTCAGAAAATACGGCAAAAATGAAAAGCCGGTAGTTTAAATAATAGACTTTGATCATGACAGAACTTGGTCCTGCAAAAATACTTGTAATAGTGAGCAGTAGTATAATAGGTTTGAAATTAGGTTTCAAGTAAGGGATACAGCTTCAATTAAGGATATAATTAGCATATCTACACTATAAATTTCCATCTGAAGGTGAGCAGTAGAGTGTTATACTGTGGCATGAATAAGTTTGGGCACCCTGGGTATACCTAAGATTTTTTTTCCATGTCACTGTAGAATTATCGGGTTTTTCTACGGGTATTAGCAGATCAGATTTAATGCTTTCAAATGACACTTTTAATGCCACTTCAAACAAATTTAATGCCCACGCTCAACTGCAGAGTTTAACACACACAAATCGTGAGTAGAGTTGTCCCATAATCACTTTTTAACCGATGTCCTGATTTTGTCCAACTCCAAAAATCTGATACTGATTTCAAACCACTACCAATATATTTGGTCGTGGACTTAAGATATTATGGCTAATTGTACTGTCATGACCCACTGGATACTTTAATAATGATAAATGTAACAACTTCTATTTTTTACATTAAACGTTCTTGTAAAAAAAGATAAGACCTTCAATTGAAGTTACGGAAAAGTGCCTGTATTGCATCACAATATTTATTGTTGAAATCAAAATAGTGAAAACATCAGTTTTTTTTTTTTTTTTTTGGATCAAGTGCAAAGCCATTGTTCTTCAATCATTTATTACTCATTCAATTTTTGTACCATGCATGCAAATGGTCTGCTCACATAACAAATCCTAAGCATCTTAGTTTGGAAACATGTACTGGTCAATAATCATAACTGCTGTGCTGTGACCAGCCCTTGTACAAAGGCAGAAGGCTTCTACAACCCCTGGCAAAAAGTATGGAATCACCAGTCTTGGACGAGCACTCACTCAGACATTTTACCATGTAGAACAAACTCAGATAAAAAGCTCGAAAAAATAATGAATTGGTTCAAAAGTGCAAGTCTTCAGCATTCAAAAACACTAAAAGAAATGAATAAAAAACATTGTGGTGGTCAGTAAATGTTACTTTTATAGAGCAAGTGCGGGAAATAAATATGGAATCACTCCATTCTGAGGAAAAAAATATGGAATCATGAGAAAAAGAAATAACAATCAAAACACATCTCTAGTATTTAGTAGCACAACTTCTGGCTTTTATGACAGCTTGCGGTCTCTGAGGCATGGACTTGATGTGTATTCTTCATCAATTTGGTGCCATCTCTTTTTGATTGCAGTTGCAAGATCGTCCTTGCAGGTCGGAGCCTTGCTGTGGACCATTTTTTTCAATTTCCCCCACAGGTTTTCAATAGGGTCGAGATCTGGGCTATTTGCAGGCCATGACATTGACTGGATGAGTCTTTCTCCAAGGAATGCTTTAACAGTTTTTGCTCTGTGGCATAATGGATTGTCATCTTGGAAAATGACAAACATATTTTCAATTGAAGGGATAAGAAAGCGGTCTAAAATTTCAATGTAAACTTGTGCATTTATTGAAGATTTAACCACAGCCATCTCCCCCAGTGCCTTTGCCTGACATGCAGCCCCATATCATCAAGGACTGAAGGAATTATGATGTTTTCTTCAGGTAGTCATCTTTGTAAAAATCACTGGAACACCACCAAACCAATGTTCATGCAGGAACTTTGGTTTGGAACATCATAATTCCCTCAGTCCTTGATGATAGGGGGCTGCATGTCGGGCAAAGGCGCTGGGAAGATTGCTGTGGTTAAATCTTCAATAAATGCACAAGTTTACACTGAAATTTTAGGAAGCTTTCTTTTCCCTTCAATTGAAAATATGTCATTTTCTAAGATGACAATTCATCATGCCACAGAGCTAAAACTGTTAAAGCATTCCTTGGAGAAAGACTCATCCAGTAAATGTCATGGCCTGCAAATAGCCCAGATCTCAACCCTATGCCACTAAATACTAGAGATGTGTTTTGTTATTTCTTTGTTTGTTTCTCATGATTCCATATTTTATTCCTCAGAATGGAGTGATTCCATATATATTTCCCTGCACTTGCTCTATAAAAGTAATATTTACTGAGCACCACAATGTTTTTTATCCATTTCTTTTAGTGTTTCTGAATGCTAGAGTTTCACTTTTGAACTCATTCATTATTTTTTCAAGCTTTTTATCTGAGTTTGTTCTACATGATAAAATGTCTGAGTGAGTGCTCGTCCGAGACTGGTGATTCCATACTTTTTGCTAGGGGTTGTACATTCACTTTGAAGGCAACATGCATATTGGCCCAAAACAGATGTCGATATTATCCAATATAATTTTAAAATGCTTTTATCGGCTAATATTATTGGCAATGGCTACCCAATAATATCAGATAACTCTATTATGTAAAGAAAATATACAGTGGGGAGAACAAGTATTCCATACACAGTCAATGGGAAAACCCATTGGCAGTGTATGGAATACTTGTTCTCCCCACTGTATATATATATATATATATATATATATGTACTGTACATATATATTATATATTATATACTTTTTCAAACCATCGAGTTTACATAATTTTCAATGCCTCAAACGTTTAATGCTTTTTAAGGCCTGAATTTGACAAAATCCATTTAATTACTTTTTATGCTTTTATAAAAACCCTCATAAATCCTGATTATTATAATGGTACAATGGTGCTTCATGATACGAAATGTATTCTTTGCGGAGTGGCTTTCTTATGTTTTTTTTTTTCCGTAAAATATTTAACGTCTTACATGTAAATCGCTCAATTCTTTTCACGCTCTTCTAAATACACCACATTAAATTTGCTGTCATGTCCTCTTTTTGCCTGTCTTCAACTGTAATGCTTTATTGCCTCTTAGTGGCACTTCAGTGTAACTAGTCTGTTAGGATCCCGCTTGTACAGACGTTGTCACATGAGTACTCGAGCTCATAGCAAATACAAACCGCTAAAAGGCGGGCTAACTTACGCAGCCATTGCTTGCGATTTCATCTAGTTGTTTATAATAAAGCATTGCTTTGTTATATCCTTTTGTTTCATATACAGTATATACAGTATATCAATATATTTTAGATATTTCCGCGTGGCGTTAATTGCATTTACAATATACAGTGTTACCTCAAGATATGAAAGCTTCGGTACTCGAAAAATTCATTTCACGCAGTTTTTCTAAAGTTTTTTTGCTTCACAAAAAAAAATAAAAAAATTAATCATACGAAAGATAATACGTACTGTCATAGATAATTCACGTTCCGAGCAATGCAATAATATAACTAGTGTTTTCCATCTTATTATTCTGATAAGCAGACGAGACGTTAAAATCATGCTCAAGAGTTTAATGAACAGTTTCGTTTTCACCCTACCAGTCACAGTGTAGATTACTCGTCCTTGTGTATAACGTCCAGTGGCCCTATTGGTTAATCCCATTGCACGCTGGGTGGTGAAGTTCCAACTCCAACACCACAACTACGTCTGACTAAATTGTAAACAAATGAAATATACACACAACAATGTGCTTCACAATGCTCATACAGTGTTTCACAAAAGTGAGTACACCCCTCGCATTTCTGCAGATGTTTCACTATATCATTTCATGGGACAACACTGACAAAATGACACTTTGACTCAATGAAAAGTAGTCTGTGTGCAGTTTATATAATAGAGTTAATTCATTTTCCCCTCAAAATAACTCAAAATATTGCCATTAATATCTAAAACCCTGGAAACAAAAGTGAGTACACCCCTTAGTAAATACGTACATCCCTAAATGTCCAAATTGAGTACTGCTTGTCATTTTCCCTCCAAAATGTCATGTGACTCGTTACAGGAGTGCTGTCAGCACAACAATTTGATGTAGAGTGCAGCGTATGGTCTGAGCACTAACAGGCTGACCCCCCACCTCTTCAATATCTGCAGCAATGCTGACAGCACTCCTGTAACGAGTCACATGACATTTTGGAGGAAAAATGACAAGCAGTACTCAATTTGGACATTTAGGGATGTACGTATTTACTAAGGAGTGTACTCACTTTTGTTGCCAGGGGTTTAGATATTTATGGCTATATTTTGAGTTATTTTGAGGGGAAAATAAATTAACTCTATTATATAAGCTGCACACAGACTACATTTCATTGTGTCAGTGTCATTTTGTCAGTGTTGTCGCATGAACATATATACTTCAAAATCTGCAGAAATGCGAGGGGTGTACTCACTTTTGTGAAACACTGTATGAGCATTGTGTAGCACATTGTTGTGTGTATATTTCATTTGTTTACAATTTAGTCAGACGTAGTTGTGGTGTTGGAGTTGGAACTTCACCACCCAGCGTGCAATGGGATTAACCAATAGGGCCACTGGACGTTATACACAAGGACGAGTAATCTACACTGTGACTGGTAGGGTGAAAACGAAACTGTTCATTAAACTCTTGAGCATGATTTTCACGTCTCGTCTGCTTATCAGAATAATAAGATGGAAAACACTAGTTATATTATTGCATTGCTCGGAACGTCAATTATCTATGACAGTACGTATTATCTTTCGTATGATGAATTTTTTTTTTTTTTGTAACATGAAGCAAAAAAAAAAAACTTTTGAAAAACTGCGTGAAATGAATTTTTCGAGTACCAAAGCTTTCATATCTGGAGGTACCACTGTATATTGTAAATGCAATTAACGCCACGCGGAAATATCTAAAATATATTATCAAAACTTTCTGGGAATCTTAAAACGCCACTGTCAAGGAAATGCTCCTTCACCTTCACTATGTCAGATGTCAAGGTCTTCAATGGGATGAGTCTGGGCTCCTGCATGTGAACCTCCTGCTCATCAGCAACTATCCAGGGGAAATCCTATCAAAAGATCAGGCTGCAAAATTGACAATGCTTTTATCATTGTTTCCTTCCTACTGATTATACCATGTGTTCTTACCTTGATGACTTGAACCTTTTCCATGTTGCGCGTCGCAGAATTTCTTGTATGAACTAACACTGTGAATGAACACTCTTAAGACAAGGGAACAAGATAGAAAAAAGTTAATACAGACTCTGAGGAAACTGAAGCTTTTATAACAATATGAAATTTACCTGGTGGATTATTTTTTAAAACAGCATCACACACACTAATCTTTAAAATAAATGCCCTCAGCAGCTGCTCCACGTGAGAGAGTAATGTGTCCGAGCTTCAAAAATGATAATGGGGGGGGGGTTACTATACTGGTCAATACACCAATATGATTATTGTTTCAAAGGACAAGGGTGCAAACCTGATCGAAAGCAGTGGTGGTTGAGATATCTCAAACACAAATCTCTCCACTGGATGATGTTCCTTGTCCATAATGACGACAACCACCTTCTCAGCATCATTCTTCCAGAAAAATGGGGGCACTTTTGAGTGCATGATCAACCACGAACTTTGCAGTATCACTGAGCCCAGTCTTACCTTCTCAATAAGCGGCTTTATACAGTGAAGTGTATCTTGAATGTACTGATTCAGCTCAGGGTGACATGACATCTGTAAAATTAACAAACCAATTTGAGCTGAGGAGCTCGTCTAAACAGGAACAACTTATTGTTTAAGTTTGTCAACCTGCACAGGTACATTGTACTTCTTTCTCTTCTGAAATATTCCAGAGGGATAGACTTCGCGGACATAAAGGATGAGGTGAATGGCAACTTCCAGGAACTCACACAAAATGTCAGCAACCACTGAAGAAAACATCCGAATTAATTCATTCGTGTGAAATGTTCCGCTCTGCGGTCCCCACCACAACAAACACACAAATCATTAGAAAAACGCCATCAGAATTGAGCCTCCACACCTTTGTAAAGGCATGCACCGTATATATTTTGAAGGGCTATTGTTTGATTTCGATCTGAGCTGTTCAAGTGAAATTCGTCCCGATTACCAGGTTTGTTTAAAACGAAAGAAATTTGAGTACGGATGGAAACTCTTGCACATTACCTTGTCCAAAATTGAGGTCTTGCCTTGTTAAAGTTGTCATGATACAAAATAAAACATAAAATGCTAGCTTCAACTTTGGAGCGTGGTTTTAATGTATTTGTCAGTCAGTCCAAAAATGCATACAACGACCGACCAAATTCTAACTAAATCAGCTTTAGGAAGACGGCTTTCAATGTAACTGAGTGACTGTACGAGACAAATATTTTAAAAAACTAAAAACATTCCCCAGCCCAAAGTCGTGTTTAGACCGCCGGTTGCAACCTCGACGCTAATCATACATTGCGCACATCAATGACGTAAGAGGTAGTTTTAGGCGGAGTCTTTTTTTTTTTTTTTTTTTTTTTAAGTATCTTTTTAATTATTTGCATGATTTCAAAATCGTACCAACCTTTATATTTGATGAATGTTTAGTTGAACTGGTATTTTCTTTGGCTTAATTTTCAAATATACACACACACACACACACACACAAAAAACGGTCGGAATTTGTGGCTATGCCATTTAGCCAGCCAAACAAGATATGATGCCGTTTTTTTCAAACTACAGGGAAATGTTTTTTATATACGATGGTTCCAGTACCAGCAAACACAGTTACTTGGATTTACTGTGTTTCGGACTGGCCTTTCTGGTACAGTAACCAGCATGTCACTAAAATACTCTTACAAACGGTTTGGTGTGGAACAAACCATTTTGAGAACGTGGTAATAATCCAGGTTCGATGTTGAATTTTCCAAAATATAATGTTTTAAATAATAATAATTTAAAAAGCGGCTTTAAAAGCCTTGTCGACGAATGATGACGTAAAATTCTAAACGTTATTTTTCTGGATTTACCAGTGCTGTGTGCGAATCGTAATCACTGTATCAACATATGCTTTTCGGAGAAGTCGGGCGAAAATTGAATTGTGTTCGGATGGCATCAGTAAGAGATAATCTTGTTCTCCGGTTAAGGATTATCTTGATTCATCAACTAACTAGCCTTTAGCTTTTTGCTGGTATACAAAGTGGGAGTGAACAAACGCCACAGTATCGCTAATAATGGCTTTTTATGAAGTTTACTCGCATCCCGCTTTGATTCGGTACAAAGCAGGTGTTTGCACGAGTGCCACTTTGTTTCTCGTTGTGACTTTGTGCCTCACTTACATCTCCCCGCTGTTGGTGGTTTATAGGAGCCAAGGCTTCTGGATTAAAAGGAACACATATGAAGAACAAGCGGTAGTTAGATTCCAGTATGAAACACTGCTGGTGGCTGCAACAGGTATCAACGGGGATTATGTGGCGTGGAGCACCTTTCCCCATCTGAATAGCATGCTTGGAAAGAGCCTGCGAATCCCTGCTGTCTCTGTGCGGGAAGAGGACCAAAACAAGGATGGAAAGTTGGACCGTCTTATTTTTAAACTGCAGTTACCACTGAAAGATGAGGAGAATGTTTACAGTGTCCAACTACTACTGACCTTCAGCTACCAACTCTTTACAAAGTCAACAGTAGTGATGCAGAGCCTGGCCTATGTGCAACACTCCTCCTCTGTCCCTGGAGCTAAGGTGTTTATCAGTGGAGACCTGAGGCTGCAACAGAGAGTTCCCCTGCCTCACCGTGGACTCTTCAACGTTTACAATGTCTCTGTGATTGACGGCTCCAGCCCTTTTGCAAGTGCCTATGACCTAGACAACATAGTGAGGCGCTACCGAGAACGAAACTTGACCACTATACTTACCTGTCCCATGCCAGTGTGGACTACTGGACGCGCCACTGGCTCTCCTTTTCAGCTTATTGCAGAAATTCAGTACCCTGTGGAGGTCATTAGCTATTGTCCCGGTTTCTGGGAAACTATCAAGTTTGCTTGGATCCAGTATGTTAGTGTTCTCCTTATCTTTCTCTGGATCTTTGATCGCATCCAGACATTTGTTTTTCAAAACCAAGTTTTAACCACTGTACCCATAAACACTGGAAAACCTCACCAGAATTGACAATATGTGGTTTATAGGCTTTCTCTGTTACTTTATTTTAATATAGTTCATGTTTGTGGTATTTCGACTCCTAAGTTTCTTTTTACGTTGTATTTTCATTTAAATGTTTTTTGGGGAAAACTGGACAGAATTTTTTTTTCATATTGTATATTTTACTTATTGTCTTATTACTTATCAATGCAAAATAAAATGACTTGTTCTAACTTTCATGTGTATTGGTTCATGTGATACACCTTGCAGTTCAAACCTTTGTTTTCAAAATCTACTAAACAAACATTTATAAAACTTCCAGAATTAAAACAAAAACAAAAAAATTCCAGAATAAATGTTTGGATTTTATTAGAAAATTGATATTGCAATATTTTAACCACTTATATACTGTATCGTATATAGCAGTGACGTGCGGTTAGGTTCATGATTGGTGAGGCACTGACTCCTTTAGTGTCAGATTTCCAAATATATAAACCAAAAAGGGTAGCTTATTCAATTGGCTACTGGTTATTTCATATCTCATCAGCATTCTTCACAAAGCACGCACACACGGTACATATTATCGATACGTAAAAGTAAGAAAATAACATGCATTTGCTCTACACCCTCAATGTGTTGGTCGTCGCAATTCTATAATTCATGCAACATAAATGAGAGTAAAGAGTGGTGTACAAAACCACAGAATTCAATTCGGATGTTAAGTGAAATATTCAGTTTTTAAAACTTAATTCTGACACTTTAATCAATGTATTACAGATTGCTAAACAAAAAGTGTGAAAAGAAAAACAAAGAATATTTTATTTAAGGCCAAAATTTAGTTTTTAAATATTCTATTGTATTTTTCTTGGTCTAAGCTCTTTTTTTTTATTTATTTATTTTTTTTTCCATAAGATTGAAATGAAAACTGTTTGTGGTCTTGCGCCTGTCCTTCACCACAAAAACCGGTGTTACTTTGGAAGGGCATAGGTTTGGTCTCAACATTCGTAGGGACGATATAACAGCATAACCTGCATGTAGGTACACTTTTTGCTGGGGACGGGACATTAATTAGACCAAACAGATTGGATGAAGGGGGCAAAGGGCCACATTTCTCATGTATATGAACCTAATTAATTAATAGGCAAAATGATCAATGCAAAATAAATCCTTATCTTCTGATTATAACTTATACGTGCATTGGTTCAGATAATACACTGTTCGATTCAAACCTTTGTTTTCAAAAAATACTAAAGAAACATTTTGAAAACTTCCTGAATAAATGTCTGGTTTATATTAGCAAACATAAACATAATGAAAATAATTCACTTAATAATGGTAGGGTCAATTCTATCCTTACAACATATGGAACTATTGAAAGATCTAAATTCTCTATATAACTGAACATTATATCATGCAAAAAGGTAAGGTTGCTTAAAAGTTGGTGGGGACAATTTTAGCATCCTGAAATGTTGGTAGTGTTATGTCCCTACCGTCCCTATGCAAACCTACGCCCTTTTTGTAAAAGTCCACCTTATTTTAATTTACTTTTAAAAAATCTCTTGGCCTCAATGGAGAGGATTGCTTCAATTAGATCGTTCTGTGTTCTATTTGACAAGCCAGAAAACACAGTGGATGTGTCCAAATGTCTAGCTAACCTTTCATCTTTCTCAGCAAAACCATGTAATCGTTCTACATATATGCCACGTTTAGAAGAGCTTACACGTTCATCGTTACCACGAAATGTTAACTCCTGTTTAGCTGGGATGCAGGTTGCATTTATGAGGTCTTTCAAACTCTTTCGGTTATCCTTTACCTTAGCATTGAGGATGCTACCGTTGAGCTTCCGCTGTTCGTCAAAGCCAAATCGATCCTTGAGCTTCTAAAAGTTTTTAAAGCAATCAGGCTTTGAATGTGAGTGGTCGAGCTCTCATGTTTGCTGAGGCTTCGTGGTAGTTTTTTAATGTCACAATATCTCGTGTTAGTCCAGACATTGGCACAAGTTGAGAAGAAAAGGCAGGGAAAGCAGCAAAGGCAATTTTTCGAAGGACAGCCACATAGCCAGTCTTTTCGGGTGTACCAGTCCGTTTGAAAAGCGCGAGTTATCTTCTGTCCTGTAGTTTGAAGCAAACCTTTTAGCTCCGGTGTTGTGTTAACCGCGTCAACTTTTAACGGAAAGTCCAGTTTCACGTACGCCCCCTTGCAGTGCGGCAGAGCACTATCTGCCGCAACCTGTGCCTTTTCACTGCGGTTTTATTTCCCATCAGCAAAACTAAATATGTCGCTAACAAACATTAAACTTAAAGGGATAAAGACATTAGCCAGACTGTGGAAAATCAGGTCAAATTAACGTATCTGGAAACATTTCAATGGCAGTTCAGTCGTTTTTTTTTTTTTTTTTTTTAATCGCGGAAACTACCTACTTCTTGCCATGTCAATATCCCCTGCTCCCCTAGAAGTGTCATTTAATCCTTTGACTCTATTGGGTGGCTATGCTGTCAGTCATTTTACAGATATCAGAAAAAGAGACAGCTGTGAGATAGTCTTGACAACTTGTGCCAATTAAGTATTTCTCGATCATCTAAATGTGAGACTAATTTTGCATGAGACCAATCTGAGAAAACTTAGAAGACCACTTGGGTCTTGATCGCTGCTCATTTACTTCTCAGATATCTGAATGAGACATGATGGAGATCTCATCTTCAATTTTGCTTTGCTGTGTGTGCTTTTGCCTTGTGTGCTGATGTCAACAACACAGCAACAAAGTATACAATATGAATGGAAGTTGTCTGCTGATTTTGCTTACATTGTTCATTTGACCTCCCCTGTGAGTCATCACCTTCGAGTGGTGGATGGGTTTGCATGTCCCATTGATCCTAAGAGCTATGTTGTCTGGGGCTTTATGCCCTTAGCAGGGTAACCTATGGCAAACAGGTCCTACGTGAGGGACAATACAAAGCATGGCTCAAAAGACCCCTTATGATGAGTAATACAAATGCAATCAGTTTTCCGTTGCCCGGACGTGGGTCAATGGGGCCCCCTCTGGAGTCGGGGCACAAAGGCGAGCGTGCAGTGGCCAGGCCTGTATCCATAGAGCCTGGCCGGGCACAGCCCGAAAAGGCAATGTGGGTCCCCCTTCCCATGGGCTCACCCCCTGAGGGGGGGTGAAAGGGGTTGGGTGCGCAGCGAGTTTGGCGGCAGCCTTGGCGGTCCGATCCCCAGCTGCGGAAGTTAGCTGTTGGGACATGGAATGTCACCTCACTGGCAGGGAAGGAGCCCGAGCTGGTGTGTGAGGCAGAAAGGTTCTGACTAGTTATAGTCGGACTCACCTCCACACAGTTTGGGTTCCAGTACCAATCCTCTCAAGAGGGGTTGGACTATCTTTCACTCTGGAGTTGCCCACGGTGAGAGGCGCAGAGCAGGTTTGAGCATACTTATTGCCCCCTGGCTTGGCGTCTGTACATTGCGGTTTACCCCGGTAGACGAGAGGATAGCCTCCCTCCGCCTTCGGGTGGAGGGACGGTCCTGACTGTTTTTTGTGCCTATGCACCGAACAGCAGCTCAGAGTACCCACCCTTTTTGGAGTCCTTGGAGGGTGTGTTGGCGAGCACTCCCTCTGGGGATTCTCTTGTTATGCTGGGGGACTTCAACGCTCATGTGGGCAATGACAGTGAGACCTGGAGGGGCGTGATTGGAAGGGCCCCCCGATCAAAACCCGAGCGGTGTTCTGGACTGGAGCTGTCAACTGATCACCATCTGGTGGTGTGTTGGCTCCGATGGTGGGGAAAGATGCTGACCAGACCTGGCAGGCCCAAACGTATTGTGAGGTTATGCTGGGAACGTCTGGCAGAATCCCCTGTCAGAAAGACCTTCAACACCCACCTCCGGTAGAACTTCTCTCCTATTCCAGGGGAGGTGGGGGACATTGAGTCTGAGTAGGCCATATTCCGCGCTTCCATTGTTGAGGCGGTTGATCGGGGCTGTGGCCGTAAGGTGGTTGGTGCCTGTCATGGCGGCAATCCCCGAACCCGCTGTTGGGCACTAGCGGAAGGGATGCCGTCAAGCTAAAGAAAGAGGCCTATTGGGCCTTTTTGGTCTGTGAGACTCCGAAGGAAGCTGACAGGTACAGTCATTCCAAGCGTAACGTGGCTTCGACAGTCACTGGGGCAAAAACCCAGACATGGGAGGAGTTCGGTGAGGCCATGGAAAATGAGTTCCGGATGACTTCGAGGAAAATCTGGTCCACTATCTGGTGTCTCAGGAGAGGAAAGCAGTGCACCATTAACACTGTGTATTGTGGAGATGGTGTGCTGCTGACCTTGACTCTGGACGTTTTGAGTCGGTGGAGAGAATTCATAGCTTTTATGGACAGAATTTCTTGGCGCAGCCGAAGTATTTAGGGGGTCTGGTTTGGTGGCTTCACCTTTGCATCTCTGCTTTTTGCAGATGATATGGTGCTGTTGGCTTTATCAAGCCATTATCTCCAACTCTCACTGAAGCGGTTTGCACTCGAGTGCGGAGTGATTGGGCTGAAGGTGAGCACCTCCAAATCTGAGACCATGGTCCTTAGACGGAGAACATTGGCATGGCCTCAGGGGATGAGATCCCGCCCCAAGGGAGGAGTTCAATTACATTGGGGTCTTATTCGCAAGTGAGGGCAGGAAAAAGCAGGAGATCGACAGGCGGATTGATGCAGCATCTGCAGCGATGCGAACTCTGTACCGGTCCGTTGTGGTGAAGAAGGAGCTAAGCCTAAAGATGAAACGTCCAATTTACCAGTCGATCTACGTTCCTACCGTCACCAATGGTCACAAGCTTTGGGTCGTGATTAGAGATAGGATGAGAAGTTCGGTCATCCTGGATGGACTCAGGGTCGAGACGCTACTCCCCTGCGTCGAGAGGAGCCAGCTGAGGTGGCTTGGGCATCTGGTTCGGATCCCTCATCCACACCTCACTGAAGAGGTGTTCCGGGCAGGTCCCACCGGTGGGAGGCCGCGGAAACGATCCAGGACACATGTCTCTCGGCTGGCTTGGGAACACCTTGGGATCCCGCCGGAGGACCTGGTTGAAGTAAAACAACTGGAGAAGCTGGGGGAGAGTCGCATGAGGGAGGTCTGGGATGGTATCAACACCATCAAAGGACATAGGACTATGTCGGTTCCAGTGAGTGGAAGCTGGGAGGAAGCCAACAGGCTCAACGACTTCTTCAACCGGTTTGACCACCACCGGATGTCAACCCCCCAATCCACACTGCAGACTGCTCTCCCTGTCAATGACATTGTCCTCTCCTCTCCTCCTGCACCCCCCACACCGTCTCCTCCCTGCATAACTACCAACCAGGTCAGAGAGGAACTGAAGAGGCTCTGCCCCAGGAAGGCAGCAGGCCCGGATAGTGTACCCCCACGACTGCTTAAGGTCTGTGCTGCTGAACTGGGTGTACCACTCCAGCATCTCTTCAACCTTAGACTACGGCTAAGGAAGGTGCCCACCTTGTGGAAAACATCATGTATAGTTCCAGTCCCGAAAAAGAATCAGGCCAGTTAGCTGAACGACTACAGACCGGTTGCTTTTACATCACAGCTGATGAAGATTCTGGAGCGGCTCCTTCTCAACCTCCTCAGGCCACAAGTGGCGCATGCTCAGGACCCCCTTTAGTTAGCCTACCAGTCGGCCATTAGTGTGGATGATTCCATCCTACATCTTCTTAATCATACCCACTTGCAACTGGATAAAGATGGTGGCACTGTGAGGATTCTTTTTTGGATTTCTCAAGTGCTTTTAACACCATCCAGCTCCCTAGGCTTCAGGAAAAACTAGTGGGATGCATGTGAACCCCCATCTGGTGTCCTGGATTTCAGATTATGACATGCCGCAGTTTGTCATACTAGGGAATATCATGTCAGACACTGTGACCTGCAGTTTGGGGCACCTCAGGGAACAGTGCTGGTCCCCCATCTCTTTACCCTTTACACCTCAGACTTCTGCTACAGTTCGGATCTGTGTCACATCCAGAAGTTTGCAGATGACACGGCCATCATAGGTTGCATTAAGGATGACAGAGAGGAGGAATTTAGGGGTCTGGTTGACGACTTTGTTGCCTGGAGCAATGTCAACTGCATACAGCTCAACACTGTTAAAGATCAAGGAGTTGGTCATTAACTGGTAAATCCAGGCAGTGTCCAGCTAGTGGTGATCAAGGGGGGTGAGGGGGAAATTGTTGAGAACTATAAATACCCAGGCGTGTGGTTGGACAAAAAGCTGGACTGGTCTCACAACATAAATCACTTTTACAAGAAGGCCAGGGCAGACTGAACTTTTTAAGGGCACTGCAATCTTTTAACATTTGTCAGAAATTGCTGCAGATATTTTATTAGAGCATATTGACCAGTGCCTTGTTTTACGCCGTGGTGTGCTGGGGGGTAGCAAAGCCAAGAGGGACTCCAACTGGTTGGAAAAATTGATCAGGCACGCGGGCTCTGTGGTCGGCATGACTCTGGACTCTCTGGTGACAGTGGTAGGGAGAAGATCCACGAGAAAACTCCTGGCTATTATGAACAATGCCAGTCACCCTCTACACGCTGTCATCAGCGCACAGAGGAGCTTGTTTAGCAATAGGCTGCTCCTCCCCAGGTGTAGTACCAATAGACTGAGAGACTCCTTTGTCCCACGAGATATTAAGCTCCACAACTCCACTTTAGATGGGAAGGCGAGGGACAGTAATGCACTATTAGCACTTTAGCACCTCTGTAACTTGGTCCTCCTGCTAGTGTCTGCCTGGTGTTATTATTCGTTTATTGTACTTCTTAAGTAGTAGTAGCATACTGTATTTATTACATTTTTATATTTAATTTTATGTTTTTTTTTTTTTTTTTTTTTTTTTTAATCCTTTTTACTCTAGCACTTTGTTACTATCCTGCACCTTACAGTTTTATCTTTGTTGCTGTGTTGTATGGGCACTGGAAACTAATTTCCCTGAGGGAACTCTCCCAATGGATAAACAAAGTATATTGAATTGAATTGAAGTGGCTGAGGAGAGGTAAGTCTGGGCTTCCCTGCTAATGTTGCTGCCCCCGCGACCTGAAACGGATTGAACGACCGAGTGAGCGAGGGAGGGAGGGATAGATGGTGTTCTTTTGACCATTCAGGTATATCAAAAAAGGTGAGGAAATTCCGAACTGTACTGCCTAGACTAGTGGGTCAATATTTTGACGTCCCCTACTTGACATCTATAGCCCCTTTCACACACACATCCCGGTAAATTACCGTGTATGGTGATGTGGGATTTACTCACGTCATTGTTTCACACATGGAGAGATATATCCTGGGAAAAACACAGGTTTGGACACTTCCACAAATTTGTCCGTGTTGCCGACTCGGCACTCCCTTTGCAGGGAGGGCTGCTGGCGCAATGCTATGACCTGGACATTACCTCACTTTTGGTCAGCATCAGCTGTCACATTCTGTTGGTCAAATGATGTTTTGTTATGGAGACGGTTGTAGGAGCGTTCCCGACTTTGTACCTGCAGCCAATTCAAGCTCATCAAGACTGTATTTAAGCCAAGGCGATCCAAGAGAAGGGTACCGAGGTATTAACTTGCTGGGCGCCATTCGACACCTTAGTACTCTCGAATTTCGTGCATTTGCTAGCTTGTTCGTCTGCCGCTCTTGTTTTGAAATCCCCTACGTTGTGCTGGTATTTGAGTGTATTTATTTTGTTGTCTTATTGGCTCGCTGCCTACTGTATAGTTAGTATTATTGATCCCCGTCGACCTACAGTCACGGACCCATTGTGTTTTTCCCCCTTTTCCACGATCGTGTGTATATTTTTTTGTATGTAATAAACCGTTGAACACTGCCTCCGCTGTTTACTGCTTTGAGGTAAAACCTTGTTTCTGCAGTTGCGGACCCTAACATCGGCAACAAAGTAAACAACACATTTCCAAAGATGAAAGATGGACTCTCTTCCTCGGCTCTACGATCCAGTAGCAATTTATTTCATTATGTTTTCAGTTTAATGTTGCCATTTCCAGTGTTGGGAATAACGCTGTTATAAATAACGCCGTTACATAACAGCGTTTTTTTTTTTTTTTCAGAAACGGGGTAATTTAACTAATTATTTTTTCCGCTGTTACAATGCCGTTACAGTTACTGACGGTCAAAAGCGGTGCGTTACTTACTCTGAATAAATTGAAGAAACTACCAGCCGTAGCGAGTCTACTCTGCTCTGTTTATTTGTCATCCAAGACTTGGGGTGCATTCAGGTTCGAGAATAGCGCACATGTTTTGTTTTGTGTATCTTAGCAAAAATATACCACACAGGATGAGCTGGCATTCTTTCTTTAGTAGCACATATAACTTCAACATTAACACAAACGTACGGCTCTCGGCAGGCCGTGTCTCTAACTCACTCCCGCATCATGTGAGCAAAACAATATTGGCACCGTGTGCACTTTAGGGTGCCTCGGATTGTTCTGTATCAGAATATTACAGCATGTACTTCTTATGACTCCAGGCTGTTTGTCCCTGCTCATTCAATTAGACAATGCTTTCCAAAGCTTGCTAACGTTTTTTTTGCTACACCTGAATGCTAGCCTCGTTCCCATCCCCACTGTAAGCCAGCAAGAATGCTGCTTCCATCTTGAGGACGGCAGACGCTTTGAGGGTGACGGGTGGAGTAGGTGACGAGGCTACCTGAATGCACCACCTGGATAGATGCGATGGAAGTGATTGTGATTGGCTGAGGGTTAGAGTCCTGTGTCATGGTAAGCCAATCAGAGCCGGTGTTTTCACACAAAACAGATGCAGAGGGATATGATGGCAGAATATTCAGAGGAAAATTTGTCCTTTACGAGGTGGAGATATAAACAGTATTTCAAGTCAAAATACTTGAAGTACAGTAGGCTATGTCTACTTGACCAGTTGTCTCAGGTTGTGAAAGTTAGATTTAATTGATTAAACTCACTTTATATTGCTTACTGCTGATTGTTATTTTATTATATTGTTTACTGTTTATTTTTGTTGCACTTCAAGTGTAGGATAAATCTGTTCCATTTGAGGTGCAATATTACAAGGTTCTATAACATAACACAACTACCTGTCTGTTCTTCTCTATTCAACTGACTCGAATACTGCTCAGAAAATTTCAAATTCTTTGACATACAACAACTTCTTTTAAAGTAACGGAAATAATGACTTTCCCTGGTAACTAGTTACTGTACTTTTACTATAGAGTAATTCAGTTACTAACTCAGTTACTTTTTGGAAGAAGTAGTGAGTAACTATAATTAATTACTTTTTTTAAAGTAACGTGCCCAACACTGGCTTTTTCCAGTTTGCCATGTTGATAATTGCGATGCTTTTTTTACCGCTTTTTGTCTTACTGCTAAGAAAGAGGAAATGACAATCGGCCCGCCATGATATTTACGTAATCAGCCATCGTGTTGTGACCCGGGAATTTAATGCTTGCTTTCACACACACCGCTTCCTGGGAAAGTCCCGGATATTATACTAAGACGCGGCTCGGTAAAAGTCCGCATTATCTCCATGTCAATCAACTCGGGAAATTGTTTTCACACATCAGGGCTTTACATTTGAATCAAGGAATTTAAACGGTGTTTAGGTGTGTGTGAAATGGGCTTAAGTGTAACTTTAATATGGCATGCAACCAAGGCATTTGCGTTCAATCTTTTTTAAAATCTCTTACAACCTATAGTGTATCACAAAAGTGAGTAGCCTACACTCCTCGCATTTCTGCAGATATTTAAGTATATCATTTCATGGGACAACACTGACAAAATGTCACTTTGACACAATGAAAAGTAGTCTGTGCGCAGCTTATATAATAGAGTTAATTTATTTTCCCCTCAAAATAACTCAAAACATAGCTATAAATATCTAAACCCCTGGCAACAAAGGTGAGTACAACCCTTAGAAACTACATCCCTAATGTCCAAATTGAGTACTGTTTGTCATTTTCCCTCCAAAATGTCATGTGACTCGTTCGTGTTACTAGGTCTAGGTGTGCATAGGAAGCAGGTGTGTTCAAATTTGTAGTGCAGCTCTCACACTTTCTCATTCTGGTCACTGAAAGTTCCAACATGGCACCACATGGCAAAGAACTCTCTGAGGATCTTAAAAGACGTATCGTTGTGCTACATAAAGACGACCAAGGCTACAAGATTGCCAACACCATAACACCCTGAAACTGAGCTGCAGCACAGGGGCTAAGATCATCCAGCGCTTTAAAAGAGCACGGTCCACTCAGAACATTCCTCGGGTTGGTCATCCAAAGAAGCTGAGCGCACGTGCTGAGCGTCACATCCAAATGCTTTCTTTAAAAGATCGTCGCAGGAGTGCTGTCAGCATTACTGCAGAGATTGAAGAGGTGGGGGGTCAGCCTGTTAGTGCTCAGACTATACAAAATATTGACAGATGACATGTTGTATGTCAATATTGACAACTTTCACTAAGGAGTGTACTCACTTTTGTTGCCAGGGGTTTAGTTATTAATGGCTATATTTTGAGTTATTTTGAGGGGAAAATAAATGAATTCTGTTATATAAGCTGCACACAGACTACTTTTCATTGCGTCAAAGTGTCAATTTGTCAGTGTTGTCCCATGAAAAGATATACTTAAATATCTGCAGAAATGCAAGGGATACTCACTTTTGTGATACACTGTACGATTGGAATGTTTAAATTAAACAAGTCAGACAAAGTGAATTTGCAACATTTGTCACTTGCTTGTGCTGTACATAGAGTGGAAGTAACACAATATAGTTTCAGGAAAAGTGGTAAACATTATATTACGTAAATCTCAGATATTTACATACAGAAGAACCACATTAGATTTTTGTGTTTCTTGCTTTGTTTTTATTTCTCCTTCCTCTGAAAATGTGCCTTCCAGTGGAAATTTACATTGTTGTAGAAATAAAAAAAAATAAAAAAACAAAAACAAAAGTAACACAATTATTAAAATTAAACATTACATTACATTAAAAAGAAATATCAAAGTACCACAACGGTGCTTTTAATTGTGCAGCATTAAAAGTTGCAGGACACAGTCCTAGTGGAGGTAGATGTGTAAAAAAAAATGTGCAGAAATAACTTCCTCTATGGCTCACTGACACAGTGATCTTAAATAAATCTGTGGCCGAGCTTCAACCCAACCACATACCCGACCCTTCTGATCGGTTATAGTCTGTAAGCAATTGTAGCTTTGATGCCTGTACTCCAGCATACCGAACCATCAGAGATGGTGACTTCTGATGATTTAGATCACCCGTTTGGATCAATTTATTTCTCACATTTGAAGGAACCAAACCTCCAACGACATAGTCATCCCTTACAGATAACCCAGGCATTGATTGACTATGCCATCCCCATTTGTCACTCAGACAAACAGAACGCTATATGACTTGTTCACATCACATAAACCCTACTGATACAATTTACAAAATACAGTGGTACCTCTACATACAAAGTTTATTTGTTCCAGCACCTTGTTTGTAAGTGGAAATGGTCATATGTCGAGCAGGATTTTCCCATAAAAATACATTATAATTCCATTAATTCGTTAGAAAACGAACACTAAATTCTCAATGAAAATTGATGTTACTATTGCAAATATCAATTACAAAGAGCAAAACAAACACATTATTGATAAAAATCGGAATATAAAAATAGCAATAATAATAATAATGCCTGTAATAATGTAACAAATCGGGTTCTAAAGTAGCGAATGTGTTTGCGTGGTGTATCTGAACGCATCGCGTGGCTGACTTGATGGAGTGAGCCTTTTTAGTTTCACTTTCACTGTTTACTTGCTGCAGGGGACGTTAGGCTCAAGTTGATGCAATAAATGATTAGAAACCTGACGAAGCTGGCGATGTTACAACAATAATAACTGCCTCCTTAACTTATAAAGACTGGCGAACGGAGTAGGACCGTCAAAGACTGTCTACGGCTGTACTGTTGAGCGAGCCATATCACGGATGCGCATCCCACGCTCATATTTTTCGATCATTTCTATCTTCATGTCAGTGGTATAAGAAAGCATCACAGTTGTTCCCTTTTTTCACCTCCTGCACTAGCATTGTTGGAACCCATGTTGATTCCTCTCACATGAAAATCTGTCATGTGTCCGTCTTGCCGGAAAACAAAGAAACTGCGGTGCTGCATTAGATCGACATATTTAGATCATGTCGTCGCATGTAGAAACAAATGGCAAGTCAAATTTTACGTCGGATGTCGAAAAGATCATGTGTCAAAGCGATCGTACGTCGAGGTACTACTGTATAGTGGAAAGCTGGTACGGAAAACCTAGCACTTCCCTCATTTTTAATGATTTCTCATAACACCACATTGCAGAGCGGTGCACTGGAGACCCCATTGTTCACTTTTACTCCACATATGCAACAAAGTCAGTGCCGTCAGAAAATGTCTTGGGTAGACAAGACTGAGCGCACTAAAAGTCTGCCCTGAGAGGGGACCCGAAGTTGACCCGAACCAGACAAAATCAACTCTGTGACAAAGCTGTTGAGCCTGGCAAACAGACCAGTTATCCTCTTGGGCTGTAGACCTCGACTTGCAATTATGGCCAGTTTTGGTTTTAGAGATGACACAGTATCATTCACGTTAGGTCCCTAAAAATGGATTCCAAGAGTCACATTTCAATGCCTTATGTTTGCATCTAATTAGAGAAGCATTATGGCCACAATTTGGGCATAAAACCGTAGAGGACTCAAGAGACTCCTGTGCTATTTTTATTGTTCTTTTCGTATCTGTAGAGTTGGCCTTCTTATTCACTCCAAAGTCCAGTAACCTATTGTTCTCAATCTCTGCTTTAAATCTCAGTGGCATGAGCTCTCGGTCCACAATCATTCCTCCCTTTGGCCTGTACGGTGTCCGACTGGCTGGAGGGCCTGTGCTGAGTTTGTCTGTGTCTTTTTTGGATGTTCTTCCCTTGTTTTTCTGATTCACAATAGGTGGAAGCATTCGTTGTTTATGAGTCTGAAGGCCTTTGCTTTCCTCTTTTAGCAAAGCTGGCTTTGGTTTTGGTGCTTTCGGAGAAATTGGTGAGAGCTTTGGTTTTTCAGGCAAATCTGTCTGCACCCCTCTCGATTTCACTCTCACTGATTCATCACTTGTGCTGCTGGACTGAATTGGTGCAAGAATTGGTTTGGACTTTGATAGTGATGCTTTTTTTTTCTCCAAGCCATTCTTTGCACCCTGAGAAGAATCTTTTTGTGGGATAGGTGAGAGCTTCCGTAGCTGTTTAGGTGGCTGTGGCCCTTTCTTGTCTTCCTTCGAAAGTCCCTTCCATTTAACTTCCTGAGCATCAGCTTTGCGTTGGATAGGGGGGATGATTGATTTTATAGAATCTTTAGATAATTTGTCAGATACCGTTGTTTCTGATTGGCTCACTGGAAATGCTTCAGATAAATCATCTATATCTGGAAATGAAGTTGATGTGGCAACATCTCTGCACTCTGGTGGTTCCGGTTCAGGAGGTGGTGATGGTACTTTTATGGGCTCTGGTTCTGGTTCCGGTTCAGGCTCTGGTTCAGGTTCCGGTTCAGGCTCTGGTTCAGGCTCTGGTTCAGGCTCCGGTTCGGGCTCTGGTTCAGGCTCAGGAACAGGCTCGGGTTCGGGCACTGGTTCGGGCTCTGGTTCAGGCTCTGGTTCAGGCTCCGGTTCGGGCTCCGGTTCGGGTTCCGGTTCGGGTTCCGGTTCTGGCTCTGGCTCTGGCTCTGGTTCTGGCTCTGGTTCTGGTTCAGGCTCTGGTTCTGGTTCAGGCTCTGGTTCAGGCTCTGGTTCAGGCTCTGGTTCTGGCTCTGGTTCTGGCTCTGGTTCAGGCTCTGGTTCTGGCTCTGGTTCCGGTTCAGGCTCTGGTACAATTTCTTCAGTGTCCTCATTATCGAGTTCAGACACATCTTCGGTATCAGACAGAGTGATCTCTCCATGTGGAGACAGCACCGGGCAAGGTATGTCCTCTTCATCTGGCTCTGACATGTGTTCAGATAAACTGTCTTCTGATTCTTTCTGCGGCGATTCAGGTTCTGGTTCAGATAGTTCTTCACTAACTGGTTCAGGGCTTTCTTTGGGCTGTATGACCTCTATGGGTGATGGCACAGTAGGCAATTCTTCCAGATCAGGCACTTGGACCTCTCGATGCAACATCAAGCCTACTTCTTCTCTGTTGGTTACATTGGCTGATCGAGTAGATGAACTTGCCTCGACTGTAGTTTCTGAGCTGTCAATTTTTATCATTAAGTCATAATTTACAAATGAATATGGCGCTGGCATTTGCAATTCCTCTGTATCATTCATGGTGACTGATAAGCTGAATGAACTTGACACTGCATATGATGGAGACGCAACTACTGCTACAGTTTCTTGGATGTCTTGCGTTTTGTTGATCGTAATTGAGAAGTCACACTCTACCGAAGTACTTGGTTCTGATATAAGCATTGTATCAGAGGTAGTTATCTCTCTTTGGAGTTTACATACATCCTCTGTATTTTGTTGCTCAGACTGAATACTTGTAAAAGATAAAGATAACTCTCCTGGTATTTGTTCAGACATGTCCTCTGCATTTATTGCATGGGTTTCTCCATCTGATTGCTGGAACAATGCTGGTCTAGATAATTCTTCTGTTTTGCTCACAGTAACTGAAAGAGTAGACATGTTTGATACAGTTGCCATAGGAGACTCATCTCCTACTGTTTCTTGTGTTCTATTCACTTTTATAACAATGTCAGAATCTGCACAAGTAGTCGGTGCAGCAGTGGGTATGCCTTGTGAGAATGACCCTAGTTCAGGTATATCTGTACCAGATGCAGTGATGTCTTCATGTGGTTGTGACCAAGCTCCAGATAGGTCATGTGTATTTGACACTTTTACCAATCTCTCCTCTATATTTGTCACTGGACCTGATATGGTTTCTGCATTAAATGACAAGCTCTCATTTTTTGACGAAGACACTACTGTCTGTATATTATCTGTCCTTGATATATTAATCTCTTCGTGTGATTGAAGTCCATCTGTTTTGCTCATACTAATTGATACAGTAGACAAATCCTCTCCTGTTGTTTCTTGGCTTCTGTTGATTTTTATGACAATGTCGGACTCTACATGATTAAGTGGTGCAGGAACTAATATGTCTTCTGTGCTTTGCACTGTTTCACATATATTCTCTGTGTTATGCACAGATTCAGATAAATCCCTTATGTTTGGTACTGGTTCAGATGAAAGCCCCTCTTCAAGTTGTGATGACATTTGTACACATTTGTTGTCCATTTCAGATATATGGATCTCTCCATTTGATTGTGGCAGTGATACTGACCCCAATATGTCTTCTGTTTTGTTCACAGTCACAGATATTGTGGATGAACTTGATACAGCAGACAAAGGAGATTCCAGCCCAGTTATTTCTTGTGTCCCTTGCCTTTTGTTGATTTTGATTAAGATGTCAGACTCCACGTGGGAATTTGGCCCAGGCGAGGATATGTCTTCTGTAACCGAGAGGGATGTAGATATGTCCTTTGTTTGTGTCAGTTGTTCAAATGTGTCCTCTGTATCAGATGTAAGGAATTCTCCCTGTGATTGTGATGTAGACACTTGTCCAGGATCTGGAATTGGCCCGTCTGTTTTGCTAACAATAACTGAGACAGTGGATGTATTTGATACAGTCGAAACAGGAGACTCCTCCCCTGGGATTTGTTTAGTTTCTTGTCTTTTGTTGATCTTGATGGACAAGTCATTATAAACTAAATTATACTCTTCACATTGTTGGGACATTGGGCCAGTTATTTCCCCTGTACTTAGAACCTGTTCAGGGGTGATGTCATCTCTATCAGAAAAGGGGATCTCCTCATGTGATTGTGGTAATATCACGGGTGTACACATGACCTCTTTATCTGAGAAATGAATATCTTTATGTGATTGAGGCTGTGACACTAGTGTAGATGTGCCCTCTGGATCCGAAGCATAGAGCTCTTCATGCGACTGAGGCAATGAAACGGGGGCGGATATATTTGTATCAGACAATTGGGTATTTCCAAGTGATTCTGCTATGTCCTCTGTGTTTCTTTCAATGTGTGTTACATTTTCAGAACTAGATATAAGTAGTTCATCTGGGTGATCAGTAGTATTCATTATGTCTTCTCTAATTGGCATCGATCCAGAAATGTCATCTGAATATGGTAGTAATTCACACGGTTCTGGCAGTGTGGTATGTGACTGCTGCAAGAATCTCGGTGTTTCCTCCGTGATACTTACATTCACCGATAAGGTGGAAGAACTTGGTGTAGGGGAGTCCTCTCTTGTTGTGTCTGTCCTTTTGTTTATTTTAACTGATAGAGTCAGTTTTTCCTCTGTGATTTCCTCAGATCTGTATATGTCTGTGTTTGGATCTAGTTCACTAATGTCCTCTGTATTATATGCTGTGATCTCCTCATGCAGCTGTGGTATTGGTCTATCTATGTTCTCCATAGTTGCCTTTCCTTTATGTGCTGATGGAACCTGTCCAAATACATCATCTGAATCTGACGTAGGCATCAAACTGCATGTTTGTGTCCTAGAGTCTGCTCGAGATAATTCTTCTGTATCAGGAACATAGATTTCTTCCTGTGAATGAGGAAATGGCAGCAATTCAGATGACATTTCCCCAAGATCTGACATCACTCCTTTTTGAGACTGTGCCACGAAAACTGTTCCACATATGTCCTCTATTTCAGGTGTGTATATCTCTTCATGTGAACACTGTAGTGACATTGTTCCAGGTATGTTCTCTGTACTAGATACATGGAATTCTCCATGGAGTTGTGGTAGCGACACGGCTCCTGATATTACCCCCGTTTTGCTCACAATGACTGATACATTGGTTGAACCTGACACACAGGATGTAAGAGATTCTACTCCATCTAGTCTTTTTTCTGCTCTGTGATACTCAGAAGAAATATTTTCCTGAATTGGCACTAATCTAGAGAGGTCGTTTGCACCTGTTACTGCTTCTCTTGTGCCATCTGTGTGACTGATCTCTAATCCAGGCATTTCCACTGCATTTGATTCAGATCCAGGAAAGTCTTCAGTATTTTGCGTTGATATTGAAGAAGTGACTTGTGTATCAGATACATTCATCTCTCCATATGAACGCTGTGTTGGCAGTAACATTGGTCTTGATATTTCCTCTGTTACGTTCACAATGACTGATAAAGTATTGGAAGGCATAGGAGAGTCCGCTCTGCCTATTTCGTGGGATTCTTGTCTTGTGTTGATCTTGATGATGATGTCAGACCCTGTATAGGTAATTGATGATGTCCTTTCTGCAATTTGAGCTGTTCCTAACATGTCCTCTGTACTTGGTACTGGATTAGTTAGGTCCTCTGTATCAGATGAATAGGTTGCTACACACTGTGAGGTCACTGATTCAGGTCTGTCCTCTGAATGAGATAGATGCGATTGACATACAGAAACTGGTCTTGGTGTTTCCGGCATTTTGTTGACAGTGACAGATACAGTGGATGATCTTGAGGGAGTAGACAGTGGAGACTCATTGCCTGCTGTTTCTTGTCTTTCATGGATTTGAGCTATGTCATACTCTGAAAAGTTGGGTTGTACTTGAGTGAATATGTTCCTTGTACTTAGCCCTGATGGAAGTGGTGACGAAATTTGTTCGGGATTGCTCTCAGTGAATGACAGGGTGGCAGGGTTGGCTGAACCTTGGATGCTGGTCATGGGATTGCTCTCAGTGAATGACACGGTGGCAGGGTTGGCTGAACCTTGGATGCTGGTCACGGCCAATTCCTGTACTGAATTTTCTTGTATTTCCTGTCTTATGTTGATCTTTCTTAGAAAATCATACTCTGAAAAAGACGACAAATGGTTACATTAGAATGTATTATGGACCGGTCGCTATAGCAGAGACAATTTTTTCAAATCAATCCTTTTCACGAATCATTTGCAAATCAATCATTACTCTTAATTATTTCAAAGCCTGCCTAATTTGACTGTTTGACAGCTTTTTGAAAAGAGTCTGCATTTTCTCTTGTACTTATGTAAATGATCACTGAGTACCGTGTGTGACAGTCTTCATCAGGGTAAAACCTGTTCATGAGGACTGTAACTTTGAGTAGGTGTGAATTATTTTCAGTCTATATGTGGCAATATCAGCTGACATAGGCTTGACCGGAAAAAGACATCGAAAAGGTATTGATGAATTGACACACAACACCATAATTACTACTCATCAAGCAATATTGTACTTTTGTTATACGTACATACAGTAGTCCCTAGACATACGCACGATCGACTTGACATAAGATTTTTTTCGACATACAAGGTAAAATTTGACTCATCATCTGCTCCAAATACGACAATTTATTACAGCGTGGCAATTTCATTGTTTTTCGGCAAGTTGGCAGCATGCCAGATTTTCTTGTGAGAGAAATCATCATGGCTCCCAAGAAAGTCAGTGTAAGTTGTAGTAGTGGCGAAAAAAGGAAGAAGGTGACGCTTACTCATAGACTTCATTACCTATTGACCTGACACTTTGTCATTCTTTGCGTCACGCTTTATCATAGGGGGCTGAGCTTCATTTAGTAATAGCCAAAGACGTGAAGGTAAAGTAATTTCAAAATAAGAGAAAACAGTGTTTTACCATGCATAACTTTAATCAACAGTCAAATGTAATGGCAGAGGCATTCCTACAAGTGTCAGGAAATAACATAACAGATGTGTGTGAAGGCACAATTACAGGACTTGCAGAACAAGCCCACAGTCAACCACAACAAGGGGGGCAGACGCTCCCTTTTGTCTCAAAAGGCGGGAAAACAACCCGGCTGTCCCGCATACTGAGAGGGACCACCCGGAGATAAAGAGAGAAGACCCCGCCATCCTGCAGGGGAATTTAAACCAATCAGAGCAAGCTAAGAATAATTGCAGATATCACATAGCCAATCAATAGTCGATAGGAACATGTATTTGCATATTGTGTAGTATGAATCATTCTTGGGCAACTCGGGGTGTGTGCTTCTCCTGATAGACACAGGGAAGTACGAGGCTGTACTGAGAGGGACCAGAGACCCAAGGGCTGTATTAGATTTACTTGTTAGGAATAAATCCACTCGTGTGTGAAAATGCCGGCTTCCTGACGCCTTTCTTTTCAGAACGAATACGCGTAATTGTTGGAAGAGTGTTTGGTGATAAGGTAAAACTTATATAACACTAAAACGGAGTCAGGTAATTATTGCGTAATATTTTAAGGTATGAATTATTCCCAACAGACGGCACACACTCATGTCAGATTTAAGCTTGGATATTTGAAAAACTACGAAAGCTGTACCACATACAAACAGGAGGGAATGTCTCAGGAGTGATGGTGTGGACTTGTGGTAAGGTGGCGGCACAGTGAACTTAAAGAAGAGCTTTACTTTCGCCATATTTACGTAAAATAAATACTACCTGCACGTTTTCTTTTGCTTTTAACCAAGAATCGAGACTGTTTTACGTCCATATTTGTCAAGAATTTAAGCATTTATTCACAAGAATTTCAACGTAAAAAGCTCTTTGCTGTGGACTTGTGGTAAGGCGACGCCACAGTGAAGTTAAAGACAATCCGCGCACTCGCCATATTTACGTAAAATAAATAATCGCTGCACGGTTTCTTTTACTTTTAACCAAGAATCGAGACTTTTACGTCCGTATCTATAAAGAAGGGCAGTATCATACGCATTTTATATTTGTTTATTTAGATTTTATATTTTCAAGTCACTTTTGAGATTTTAACTTATCATGCACTGCAAAGGGAAATACTCCAAGGCATAGTCCAATATTCATTTATATGCAATATTTTATGTGCAATACTTACTCACCTGCAATATTCAAAGCCTTAACTGTCAAACTGCTGCTACTTCTCTCCAATTATTTGCACTGCCCTAACATAGGGCTATCTCATACGCATTTTATATTTGTTTGTTTAGATTTTATACTTGCAAGCAGAGGTTGCGCTAGACATTTTCGTTGTCTGTCCTTTTGACTGACAGGGTCATAAAAATCCGGTCATAATCTATTTTTACCTGTCACTTAAATTTTTAAAATGATAATGATGACATATTCAATAGTATTTAGTTTTCATTCATTTTTAATTAATATTGTACCGCTTGCTTGGCGGCGAAAAATTAGACACGGAAGTCGTGGTATTTTTCTCCCTCTTTTTACTTTGCTTACCATCCACTCGCTTTCGCTATGTGATTGGCCGAAAAGTCGAAATGCTCTCCCATGATTGGCCGAAGAGTCGTAATGCTCTCCCGTGAAATGCCTGTTTAAAAATGTTCCCGTTGTTACTTCTTACGTTCGCTTAAAAGTGCTCATTTAAAAAGGAAAATCGATGGCTGATACTACACACAGAGCGTATTATTAACAAATGCTAAAGTTGTATATTCATATAGCGAGAATAAGGAACGTCAATGACAAGCGCAGGCCCCCGCGAGTGGATAGTGAGGGGAATAGGATAGTGCGCCTACGCCCCCAAAGAAAAAGAGGCAACTATATAGACCCCAATCACCAACGTCACACAATGATCTTGATTGTGGTTGTCAGCCCCAAATCTTCTAAATATATATTAAATGCATCTTACCTGGCACACCGGGTGCACCAATAAGAACCTCGCGTTGATGTGTCAATCACGGTCCCGCCGCCAGACCCCGGTGACGCTACAATATTCTGACAGAATAGCCAACGACGTCATGCATTAAGAGAGACAATAGCTAATTAATATGCTCACTCGCCACCCTGTGGTCTGGGGTGTGAATTGCAACCTGTCAAAATGACGGACGGACTTCAGTTTTTTCCGTCACCGTTTTAAAAAAACTGGTCAACGACGGAAAATATTCGGTTAACGCGACCCCTGCTTGCAAGTCACTTTTGAGATTTTAACTTATCATGCACTGCAAAGGGAAATGCTCCAGAATTTCATTGTACAACTGTATAATGAAAATAAAGGGCTATTCTATTCTATAAAAAGTTGTGATTGTATATAGAATTTATTGGTAATCTATTTATATATTATAATTGATTCTGCATGCTTTCCTCATGTATTATGTTTCTGATGTGAAAATTGAGTGATTTATTAGCTGTTAAAAACATGCAGTAAATTAAAGAAAAATAAGTTGGTATTTTGGGCAAAAACTTATATGATATATTAAATATTGCTATTGATCCTGAAAATATAGGTGATTATCTCTGCATTTGGTGATTTTTGTGCATCTAATGTAAAATCTGAGAATTTTAAAGCCATTTTAAGTTTTGTTATATTTATATAAAAAAAATATTTAATCGGGATTTTATTAGGCAACGACTTTAAATTTTTTTTATGCCGCTGCTCATTGAGACTCATATATAGCTAAGGTAGGTGCCTGTTTTGGTTTTAGGTCCGTAGCAGCTTTGGTTCTGAAAATATTTGAAGTTTTTGAAAATAAGCCCCTTACGAATTTCCCCTGTCATGTCAATAAGTTATGAAGTCTATGGCTTACTATTGAAATGAAAAAAGAAATCATAGTAAAATATGAGCGTGGTGTGCGTGTGAGTGAACTGGCTAGACAATATGGCTCACAACATGGCTCACCGTATCCTCCACTACCTACACACCCGCTGTCTCCTCCAACCTCCGTTCGCCAGTATGTTAAGGTGAAAATAAAAACGCTTTAAAAAAAATTCTTATTGATGCAGAATTTATTGGTTTTACGTGTCTAATAAAAGACAATTGTTAAATTAGACAACAAGGCTCACAGTATCCTCCTCTACCGCCACACCCGCTGTCTCCTCTGACTTCCGTTCGCCAGTAAGTTAAGGTGAATTTAAATTTATTTATTTATTTATTTTAATTGATGCATGATTTATTTGTTTTACATGTGTCTAATTAAATGCAATTGTTAAATTAGGCAGAACATGGCTCACCGTATCCTCTTCTACCTCCTAACCCGCCGTCTCCTCCGACCGCCTTACACTGTACCAATAATTTAAAATAAAAAAATCGAAGTGACACTTTATGATTGTTATTTGTGATACTGTAAATCCAGATTGCTGGATAATTTCTGGATATGCTTGATGAACATTAAAAGTAGGAAGTTGGGAGCAAACAGGTGCCAACTAACCCTAAGGGTGGCGTCACTAAGGTTTTGTAATGTCCTTTTTTTTTGGTTTAGGTTTTGTTTTGGCTAAGTAGGCATGGGCTGAAACTGGTTATCCATAGTTGGACACCGTAAGATTTATATATGGGCTAACAGATGTGTTGCCCTGGTGGAACCCAGCTAAAACTAGTTAATTTTTAACATGACTGTATGATGTTCTGAAAAAATATTTAAATGTAATTAAAGCTAGTCTCTTCTGGAAAAAAAAAAAAAAAAATCAAGAAAGGACGCCTCTCCAAATTTTGGGGCCTTTTTCGTTCATCCTGTTTTATTCCTTTTTATTGCTCCTATATTAAAAAAAAAATTAGGCAGTACATAGTATTGCTTTGCAAGCAGGCTAGATTATTTGTTAAAGTTATGCAATGAAAAAGTTGTTGCCTTAAAAAAATGTTAATTTATTGACAAGAAATCTTCAAAACAATGACAATGGTAGACAAAATGTTAACATGTTTTACTATTTGTGCATTTTCAGTTACATTCACTAAAAAACACATTTAAAATTGGTATACAGTGGTACCTCTACTTAAGAACATCTCTACATACAGAATTTTCAGGTTAAGACACACCTCAACGGGAAAATATTGCCTCTTGTTACGAAATAAATTTCAGGATACAAAAGGCAAAAATACATTATGTCTGGCACTCACTGCTCCCAGAGTTTACTGAACGTAACATGCATATAGCTGCTCTGCCACTATTGCCAAGCATTCCTGGCATCCAATTGGCTAATAGTGACCTATACTGTATGTGTATTTATGTATCCCAGCGTCCTCTTCATTTGCCCCTCGTGTTCCGACAGCTTTAGATGAGTGTCTTAACTTTTATTCTTTAGTCTATTGTTGTTTTTTTACATTATGGACAACTCTCATTTTGTGTTTATTGTGCATAATCTAATTGTAACATGTCTTGATGCATTTTTATGCATTATAAAAGATTTATGTTTGAATTTTGTGGGGCTTGGAACAGATTAGGGCATTTAAATGGAAAACGCGTCTCTACTTGCAGAACTTTCAGGTTAAGAAACTACTTCCAGAAACAATTAATTTCGTAAGTAGAGGTACCAATGTACTGTTGGAAAATTATGTAAAGGTTCTGATCATTTTAAAGATATTACATCATCATCTTTAAGCTACAAAGATTAACTAAGAAACAACATATTGAAATGTCATTAAAGTGTGATTTTGAGGGGAAAAAAGTCTTCCAGATAAAGTGTTCCAGTTCACTGCTATCTGGCGCCTTAACATGCCTACAATTGTGGTCTAACCACCTCATTTGGTATGTTTTTTTTCCTTGTTCAGTGAGAGGAATCTAATCTCTCCTGGGATTTAACGAGTGCGTTAAAGTCAGGTTGAACGTTTGAAGTGGAGATGCAAAGCACAGCTGAGAGATGATCATCAGTGAGAGAGGATCTATATCTTGTTTCAGAGCCCAGTGCAAAATCTGGATTTTGTCAATTTCATCACTGAAAATGATTTGTTTACAAATGCAGGTAGAGCCAAAAAGAAAAAGCATTTTTAAACATGCTTCCTAATGTTAGTAAAGTTCTCCCTGAGAGAAGAGTAAAAATCCAGCAGAGATCCAGACTTAGGGTGCTCTGCTATTACTGCTTCAGAGAGCAGGTCAATGAGTTCCAGTAGGACATAACTGGATGCATCTCGCACACTGCAGGCAAAGGGAGAGAAAACATGTGCATTTCACCAACCATTGTTGTGAAATCCTCAAAGCACCTTGAAAAGTCACCATGCAAAGCTCTCAGCATGTCTGAGTACCTGAGTCCTTTCATGGTTTGCATGTGAGTGATTGTTGCTCTCCAGTTTTCTTAAAGGAAACTATTTCTCATGAAAGCCTTCCCCAGGCTGTGTATTTCATTTTCTTTTGGGTGAGTAACATTCTCATTTGGATGAGGAACTTTCTTCTTTGGATGAGAAACCTTCTCGTTTGCTATACTTCACCTGGTTTCACACTACTGCTGCTGCTGTCACTAGTACTACTACAGCTACTACTACAACTACGACTACAACTATGACTACTATAAAGGTAATGGAAATATATATATATATATATTTAAATCCTGACATCCTACAAAGGGCTCAATAAAAAAATCCAAATAGGTCCAAAACAAATCTACCAGAAAAGAGGCAGGTAAGATATGTGCTATCCTGTAAATGTGTAATTTTCAGATATGCAATAAGATTAGAAATTTCAGCTATGTCCGATTATTATTTCATTATTATCAGATTTTTGTTTTATTGTACAGTTTTTATTTAAGGTCACACACAGGCAGAGTTACTCCTATGACTACGCACAAATTATTATGAAAACAAATATATCAATGCTCGTTCATACGGATCAGTGTTGCATGTGCTGATATACATGTAAAAAAAATTATTTGTATGAGTCATGGTCACCAAGGTTCCATTTAGGAATTATATATTTAGTCGGGTTTGAATTTGCACAAGGAGACAATAAACTTACCCCATTGTTCTTGAAAGCGAAAGGCAACCTCGTTATCGTTTAGGTTTGCGCCTCCAAACCTTGACATGTGGGTTAAATGTGTTTCTAGACATTTTGGAATGTCATCCGGTTGGGTTAATATTGTTGTCCTGGATGTACACTCTATCAGGCTTTTGACACCAAACGATAACGGATTCGTGGAATCCATTTTAAAAAATAATAAACGTTGGTTCTTTAAAAAATCCTTGTGTTTTTAGGTTGGCTTAGGTTTTCAGAACATGATCACTCTGACACTCCTCTCATAACAAGAAACAAAGACGGTGTCAGGGATCAACAATTGCTTTTAAATGCATATCTCAATGGATGTAAGTAGTTGTGTCATATTGTGTGACATCACCCAGCCATGAGGTCACATTGCATCACAGGGCTGTATGTTGTCATTGTGTTACCTATCAAAATTGAAAGCTAAATTTTTCCACATAGTGCTGCACAGTTCTTCTTGATTGGCTTTATCAGGTAAATCCTGATCAAGCTTTTTTTGAGGAACCGTGTTGCGTGATTATACTTCTTTTTGTTATTTGACAAATCTTTCAAAGGGCACATTTATAATATGAAAGTAACAATCCTCCTTTGGTCAAACTATGGACAGCAGGGCGGAAAGCTCATCTCACACTAGCAAACTAAAAAAGTTTCTGTAAGCAATAACCCAACAAACACACGCTGAACTATTATCACACAGTTGTTTGGGTCTTTTTATTCACAATTTTCAAGATTCTTTTGCTGATGCTTTTTCTCTACTTAAAGGTGTAAGGTATCTCGGAATCAATATCATGTTGCTCCAGGTGTGTGCCAAAACTTGTGACCAACTTTTTCTATGTTGCGTTGAGAACTAAAAGAAACCTTTATGGGTGGATTTTTGTGTGTGCAGAACTAAGGTGTATTAAAACTTTTTTGATACAAATACTACTGCATAATGACGCATGATGATAGTCCGTATAAACGTTTTTTTTTGTTTGTTTGTTTTATTTTCTTTTGATAAACCTGTTAATGTCAAACACAGCAAGTCTTCTCACTAAGGCATTTGTATGGATTAGGCAAATAGTCTGTTTCCATCAATGCACTGTGGCCATCAGTTTTCAACATTATATCTACTGTGTTTGAGTGGAGATGAGGAAACATGTTATTTGCCATCATGTTGTATAATAAAACCATGTTAAGCAAATAAGACAAATGTTTTTGCCTGTGCATTTCGTGCATTAACAGACACATCTGTCATTGTAGCATCCACAATTAGTAAATAGTTGAGGTCCTAGCCTTAACATTGTCCAAATTGCACAAGAGCCACAAATGCTGCTAAATGCAGTTTTAAAAGGAGCTAGAAGCATTCTATAGGTAAAAAAAAGTACCATGTATATCTGAAAGTAACATTCATCTTTTAATCATGCAGTGTTGCACATCACATTTTTTTCATGAATTCCTTTCTGTCATTCCTATGTGTACTTGCAGAGCAATTATAAGCCATTAAAGGTTTGTTCTCACTCTAACTTTATTTGATTAGAATAAGCAACTGGGGGGTGATGGAATTTTAAATGCAATAACATTCTAAACATCATAGTCGCGGACTATACCTTAGGACTCAATGACATGAGTTCTGGATCAAAAATCATCCCTCCTTTGGGTCTATACGGAATCCTTATCTCAGACCCAGGGCCTATCTCAGGTTTTTTAACACCACGATACTTGTGGACTGTTTGCACTGTAGCAGGTCTGACTACCTCCATTCTTTTGTCTTGATCAGACTGATCTTTGGATTTATGATATAAGCAGTCTTCCAATGTGCAGGTAAAATTGTCAGTGTTTGTTTTTGGCGTCTTTTTGGCCCTCGTCTTCTTTTGTGGTGATGCTTTCGGTAGGTGAGTGGGTGAAACCTCTTGTTGAGGATATTTGACGGTCTGCGGCACTTTCTTCTCCTCCTTGGAGTGTTCACTACATACGACTCTTGTTTTAGTCCCTGGGGAAGGTTTATTTGACAGCTGTATGACGATGGGCGCCGGAGACTTTTTAGCCACTTTTGTTTCCTTTTGACTGGGGACCCTGACTGCAAAAGCCTGTTGTTGCTTTTTTTTCTGTGATGATCCACATATTTCCACTGAACCAGACAGGGGGATCTCTTCATATGGCAATGACTGTGGTACTGCAAGTTTCTCTGCCCCCAACAGAGTCAATGATCTGGATATGGACCGTGAGGAAGAAGACAGTCTGACTCCTATCTCTGCAATTTCTCTCTGTCTGCTGATGGTCATCAAGAAGTCGCTCTCTACAAAGGAAAACATAGAATTACACATGGTAAGTAGATCACTGGAGTATCTAACTATTGTCAGATTGTTTAAATATTGCAAATATTTTATCCCACGTCAAAAGTACATATCAATCCTTTTCATACAAACACCAGTGGCATCACGTGATAGAACTGTCAACTAATTTTGCGTGCCAAAACCTTCAACATCAATTCTTTGGACCCTTTAGTATGATGGATTGATTTTTTTCCATCCTCTTGATCGAGAATGGAGGACAATTAGAAAGTGTATTCCTATATTCACTTAATGAATGAAACAATTAATCAATCAATCAATCAATCAATCAATCAGTCAATCAATCAATGCCCCAAATAAGTGATACGGTTGCAGCAGAAACCACCCACATTAAACATTGGTTGAAACGTAGACACATAAGTACGGTAATAATATATACAGTAAAAAAAATAAAAAATAAAAATACAAAATACAAAAATGAACAGCATGATAAAATGCATTCCAAAATAGTCATCTTTCCAACAGAATTCAAAAGATATACAAAGTAATCTCTCCTCCATGATATTTAAAGCTCCATTAGACAGGGACACAAATCAATTTTTAGTTTCTTTACATGTAAAATCTAAAAGCAGTCGGACTTACCCCATTGCTCCTGATAGCGAAATGCTACCTCTTTAAGATCTGTTTGGTCAGAGCCTCCGAATTGTACCATTTGCATCAGATGCGCTTCTAAAAATTTGGTGATGTCAACTGGCTGTGACAGTAGCACCGCGCGAGAAATACACTCAAGCTGACTTCTAATGCCATACGGTATAACATCCATTTAGATTACGACCAAGCACACTATCAAGCCGAAAGAATACGCTCATAAACCTGAGCACCCTAACAAAGATCAACAGTAAATTTGAGATGGATTCAGAACAGATGAAAAGGGTAATGTCATTAGACCCAATGAAGCATCTTATGTGACATCACCTTGCTCAAGAAGGTTGTGTGACATCACAGGGCTGTGTGATGTATGAATATAAAATAAAGTCTAGTGCATATTTGTCATTTATGGACCTACAGACATGTCACACAATAGGCTTCAAGACTAAGCTAATCGAACCAAGTTCCAGCAACAAAATCCTACGAAATAGTGTAATTGCTTAGCAGGAAGTGCCGGTTGCCCTTAGGAACTGTTGCTTATTTGGATCGGGAATTTTCTGGATTGCTACAAGTGTCACGACATGAATGCCCAGCGTGTGCATAGGCCTACTTTGATAGAACTTTTTTTTTTTTTCGCTCGTTCTCTTGTGGCGGACTTTGACCCTGTCAGATGAGCAGTTTCCAACAACAGAATCCTACGAAACTGCGTGGGTGCCAAGTGCCGCTTGCTGGCCATGAGCTGTAGGGACTGTTGCTGATTTAGATGGAAATTTTCTGGATTACTACAAGTGTCACGAGATAAATACCCATTTCGTGATTAGGCCTACTTCAGGAGTAACAATTCATAAAATTTTATTCATATTTTGACAGGTGAGTTGTAGAAAATGGATTGTTATACTGCAATTAGTATTTTTTATGCCTTTTTTTACACATTATTTTTTATAACCTTGTAGGCTATTTTACCAGGTTTGCATGACATTTACTTTTGAAAGTGCCCAGAATGTCATTTGTATAGCAATTTTAGTTGGTCCTTTTTTTCTGCCTTTCTGCAAAATCCCAATTCTCAATAATATGTGGCTGACTGGATCCAATTTGAATATTTGATATTTATAATATTTTAAGTTTTATATTTAACAGTGTTTTTTTAAATGGTCCAGAATTTTTTTTTTTCCTTTTCTGAAGGCGTACAAGTCCGTGAAAGTTCTCCACTGTTACGTTTGATGCCTCAGTTTAGAACCAGGAAGTGATCAACTCGTCACAAGTTTGCCTGCCTCCACAACACTCACAATCTTAGTGGGCATGTAGAAAAAACGAAGGGGGCAGGTACTTGCATAATAAGGACCGGTGTTATGTCACTCTGTGAACAATTTAAAATCCTACCATTTGCAGAGAGAGTTCACTTATACAAGTGATGGAAGTCAAATATAAACAAAACAACATTGATAACATACTTTAATCAGGGCACACTCAATTTTCAAGCTATCGTAGGTCCAAATATTGGAAAATTACTTTGGTGCCTCTTTAACTTCTGATACATGGGTGGACGTCATGCCCAAGTGCATCACTGAGCTACTCATGTTTTTCGTTAAAAAAAAAAAAAAAAGAATAAAACAGTTACAACTGTACCAATCATTCAGGCTTGAAATAATGAAATGACAATATCTCTGAGTCTGAACTAAACTGAAACAAATATATAGCTTCTTTTATATTTATTTCAATTATTACGACAAATTCACTCTAATTTTAAACCTGCAGTTTCAAATACAGTGGGGCAAATAAGTATTTAGTCAACCACTAATTGTGCAAGTTCTCCCAGTTGAAAATATTAGGCTTGTAAATGTCAACATGGATAAACCTCAACCATGAGAGAGAGAATGTGGGGGGGGGGGGGGGGGGGGGGGGGGGGGGGGACAACTGAAAATCACATTGTTTGATTTTTAAAGAATTTATTTGCAAATCATGGTGGAAAATAAGTATTTGGTCAATACCAAAAGTTCATTTCAATACTTATGTATCCTTTGTTGGCAATAACGGAGGCCAAATGTTTTCTATAACTCTTCACAAGCTTTTCACACACTGTTGCTGGTATTTTGTCTCTTTCCTCAATGCAGCTCTCCTCTAGAGCAGTGATGTTTTGGGGCTGTCGTTGGGCAACACGGACTTTCAACTCCCTCCACAGATTTTCTATGGGGTTGAGATCTGGAGACTGTCTAGGCCACTCCAGGACCCTGAAATTCTTCTTACGAAGCCACTCATTTGTTGCCCTGGCTGTGCGTTTGGGATCATTGTCATGCTGAAAGACCCAGCCACGTCTCATCTTCAATGCCCTTGCTTGATGGAAGGAGATTTTCACTCAAAATCTCTCAATACATGGCCACATTCATTCTTTCCTTTACACAGATCAGTCGTCCTGGTCCCTTTGCAGAAAACAGCCCCAAAGCATGATGTTTCCACCCCCATGCTTCACAGTGGGTATGGTGTTCTTTGGATGCAATTCAGTATTCTTTCTCCTCAAAACACGAGAACCTGTGTTTCTACCAAAAAGTTCTATTTTGGTTTCATCTGACTATAACACATTCTCCCAGTCCTCTTCTGGATCAACCAAATGCTCTCTGGCGAACCGCAGACGTGTACTTTCTTCAGCAGGGGGACATGTCTGGCAGTGCAGGATTTGAGTGACCCTGGCGGCGCACTGTGTTACTGATAGTAGCCTTGTTACTGTGCTCCCAGCTCTCTGTTGGTCATTCACTAGGTCCCCCCGTGTGGTTCTGGGATTTTTGCTCACCATTCATGTTATCATTTTGACGCCACGGGGCGAGATCTTGTATGGAGCCCCAGATCGAGGGAGATTATCAGTGGTCTTGTATGTCTTCCATTTTCTAATAATTGCTCCCACAGTTGATTTCTTTACACCACAGGTGTCAGACCGATTCCAGAAAGGGCTAAGTGGGTGCAGGTTTGCTTTCCAACCAATGAAGAGGACACCTTTTCACCAATTAGATCTTTTACATGTGTAATCAGTAGTGATGGGACGAAATGGGCCGAGGTTCCGAAGCTTGTGTCGAGTAATGGGAGGGGCGTTTCCACGAAGCCTGTAGCGAGGCGCGCATCATTTTGGCAAAACCCGGAAATGATGACGTGGGAAGCCTCGCCGGCGGCCGGCTGAATCACGTGAGCGCTTCGGAAGTGATCCAACGTTTGGCGCGCATTGCAAAAACAGGACAGACTACGGTATAAATTGGTTGCAAAACGCAATGGCGATCGCCTGTTATCTCACATTTTGTGGATTTCGGGCTCCTGTACTTGTTACATCTGTGCGCAACAGTGCAACCAGTGCAACCTTTTTTTGAGCCTTGTCCTTTGCTTGCAATGGAACCTGCGCGAAAAAAGCGATCCTCCCCTGTATGGGAACATTTTGATTTGATTGTTTTCAATAAGGTAAGGGAGAAAAACTACTTTATATAAATGTGAGTGTGTGTGTACCTATCTGAACCAAACATCAGCAGAACGAACAATCCATTAGTGTACTGGGAGGCACAAAAGAATACCTACCCAAATTTATATAAACTGGCACTCACATTTCTCTGCACCCTAGCTTCATCTGTGCCTTGTGAAAGAATATTTTCTAAAGCTGGTGAAATATTGTCCACAAAAATAAGAAACCGTTTAAAGCCAGCCACTGTGGGAAAGCTATTATTTCTAAATAAAAATGAATAACAAATTACCCTTAGCACTTGTTGTATTTTGTTGACATACTAAATTACTAACACAAGCACATTCATATCTTTGTCTTAAGCAAATAGCAATTGAATTCTTAACAATGTTGACCTCTTGGGCTTCTAGACCACTTGATGGCGCCATAGGGTAAATGAAGCACCATGAAGCTTTGCTACATGTGCAAACCAATTGGCTGCAAAGCTTCATTGCTTCATGAGGCTTCATTTGGCCATCACTGGTAATCAGTTAAACTTTGTCAGGTGCTGCTTGTTTCAGCAGGAAGTTCATTGGTTAAACTCTCTGCGTTGTGTCGGTTTGAACAAAATCCAGCACCCACTTGGCCCTTTCTGGAATCGGTTTGACACCTGTGCTTTACACAACGCGTTTTACCTATTGAGTTAAAAACAGGTGCCATTAATACAGGTAACGAGTGGCGCCTCGTTAGACCTCATTAGAAGAAGTTAGACCTTTATGACAGCCAGAAATCTTGCTCGTTTGTAGGTGACCAAATACTTATTTTCCACTCTAATTTGGAAATAAATTCTTTAAAAATCAAACAATGTGATTTTCTGTTTTTTCCCCACATTCTGTCTCTCATGGTTGAGGTTTACCCATGTTGACAATTACAGACCTCTAAATCTTTTCAAGTACGAAAACTTGCACAATTGGTGGTTGACTAAATACTTATTTGCCCCACTGTATCTGCTTCTCCTCATTGTGATTTTGTGTAATTCCAACACAATGGCATACAAAAATAAGGAAATACAGCAGATCACTTCCACACTACGGCAGACTAAGGTTATTTCTGTTAAAACATTCAAACTGTCATTTCAACAGAGAGTTTAGGTAATTCATCATTTATGTCCGTTGAATAGACAGCGATTCAAAAGGGATAGTTTTTTTTATACTCCCTTAACATTTCCTGATTCCAACCAACAGGTGGCAGTGAAGCGCAATATATGGCATTGGGTTTCTGGGAAAAACAAAGGTCGAAGTAATAGACACCGACGAGCAAGAGCGTTCCTTCCTGGATCAAATATTGCAGGTGGTACGTATGACATTATTTAGTAGTATATTGACACGCAGCTCTGCAACCTTGCAGGCATTATTAGCATTTTATAGATGAATAGATTTGTGCGTTCTCTTTAGTGTTCGCTAAGCACTGCAACCAACTACACTCACCTTTAGCATGGTGCACAAGTTGTTGCAAGCATGAATAGTGTTAGTGGGCTTTTAAAAATGGTTTCGAAACGAACTTTTTGAATGGGTTTCTCCAGGTTATCAGGCATTCTCCCGCATGCCCCAAGCTTGCATATTTTTCAGGTTAACGTCAACTCAATGGCTGCTATTGACAGTGATAGACGAACCTGAGTTGCTTCAGAAAGGAACGGATTTTACATTTACCACACAATAACTTTGGCCTCTTACCACTTGTCCAATCCATTTAGACTACGGTTGCTGCCATACCTCACATTCTAAATGGATTGGACTTCTTTTGCTGTCAATGGCAATAAAACAAGATCATTCAATGCCAGCCATTCGTTTTAATATGGATTTGATGTCTATGATTGCCAATGATAGAAATTGTTTCCAGATATGAAGTGTGCAGCTTGTTTGTTTATCCCCTCTGGTTGAGTGTCAGTCTTTCGTCAGTCCAGGAAGAACCAAGAACCATGTTACTTGCCACGAGACAGCCAAACTAGATCTGATTGCCCTAAAACAGGGGTCTGCAACCAGTGGCTCTGGAGCCACATGTGGCTCTTATAATCTAATAATCGATTATTTGTATAATAATTGATTATTTGTTTCAAGTTTTTCTGGCGCTTGCGAGATTTAAATAAGAAATTTAACTTCCTTTTAGTAGGCAGATCAGGAGGGCTCACTGTTTTGTGTGTTTATTAACATAACACTCACATTTGAATTCACCCAACTATGTCAAGTTATGGTTGTCCCTCAAAAGGTGCACCCCCAAGTGCAAACACTTGGGGGTGCACTTTCCGAAGAGGAATCACGACCTTACTTAGTTTACTCATGCAGCTCATGAACTGACCAACTATTGAACGTCATGGTTGCCACTCAGAAGGTGTGCCCACAAGTCTGCTCCATTCACAGGCGCAAAGCCTACTAAAAGGAGTCAAATATGCAACACAGAATACACATATATGAACCGTAATTTTTGGACTATAAGCCGCTACTTTTTCTCTCATTTTGAATCCTGCAGCTTATTGTCCAGTGCAGCTTATTTGTTGATTTATTTGGGTAATAGGTAACACTTTATTTGACAGCGGCGTCATAAGACCGTCATAATTATGACACTATCATGTGCATTACTTAATACTTATGACATGTCATTCAGTGTCATACGGAATTATGCCACTTACTCCCTTTATGTCCAGCTCAAAATTTTTTTTTTACATCCATTCAAAAGTGTTATAATTTGCCGGATGACACTAAAAGACATATGTTATAAGCATTCATTAATGCTTATGAGTGTCGTGTGATAATTATGATTGACTTATGACAGTTTTATGGCGCCACTGTGAAATAAAGTGTTACCAAATACCATAACTAGCAATTGCTGAAACAAGTAGAACAGTAACTGAAGAAATAATTAGCACAGAACATGAATTTTGATTATTTCCATCTGTAGCGCTGCAATGCATGCTAGAAGGCATGTTTGACGACAGCAGTGTTGACAGCAGGTGGCAGCAGACGTTGACTGTCTTCCCCAAATGGAGCAGTCTGCAAAGCTTCATGGTGTTTCATCTGGTTTTATAAGAGTCTTATGATGCCGCTGTTACCGGTTAATATCTTTTGGGGTAAATAATCCATAATACAGTGAGGAAACCTGCAGTTTATAGTCCAGTGTGGCTTATCTATGAACAAATGTCGTTTTTGTGTCAAATTTAGGGGGGGGCGGCTTATAGTCAGGTGCGCATTATAGTCCAAAAATTATGGTGTATATATATAAAATCGTGCTGATGCTATCATTTCAAATGTCTGCAGTATATGTATGTGCAGCTCCAGTGATGTCTTTTCTGTGGAAACTAGGTCAAAATGGCTTTTTGAGTGTTAAAGGTTGCCGACCCCTGCCCTACAACTAGTGATATGACAAGTGGTCACTATCTTTGTGTAATTGTCTTATTAAAAAAAAAACATGGAATGAGCACTGAAATCCTCCATAACAAGTCAAGTGAAAGAAACGATACATTTGCCGTTTGTATCCAAGGTATGAAAAGGATTTAGAATTTTCTATGTCTGTGACTGTTGCTAGACTTTCCATGCTGGAAAGATGAACAAAGCTTTTGAGCCAACACTGGATGATGACGCAGCTAATGACAATGATAGCGTCGACGTCACTTCTTGGGTGTCGGTGTGCCCAAGAGGCCTCTATTTGGTCCAGAAGACATTGATATCTTCAGGAAGCCAGCGGAAAGATTTTACTGCAGAAATAGGTGCCTGCACAAAGCATTTCTTTCTGCTTATTTTAGTTACAAGGTTGTATTCAAGCATTTATTTTGTTCTTTCCTAGCACGGTCCTCTTACAAGCCAAGGTTGGGTTCACTGTGCCGTGTCCGTGTACGCCTCAGAGCTGTCACTGATCAAGCTGAAAAATTGTCATCTGTGAAAAGTTATGAGACAAAGCAAGAAGGTCCACTTGGTGTTCCAGGAGCTACCTTTTCACATCGCCAGCTAGACTCTGTTCTGCAGCTAACGCTAGATGATTGGACCACACTGAGATTAGGGGAGGGTCACTGTGATGTTACAGAAGCCTGTCTGGAGTCCATGAAAACAGGAGATGCATGTGAGGTATGAAAATAAAGCATCCTATTTATCATCATCATTATTAAAGCGAAAAATATTTTGAAACAAGACACTGATAAACAATTGTTGGTGTACTCTAAGGAAATCAGTTGTACGTGTGTACACTTTCTATGTGCGTGCATGTTTACCTCTCATTCTAACGCAGGCACGTCAACAAACATTTTGTTTATTGACAGACTGAACTACAGTATTATTGTTACATTTGCGAAAGTATTTGTAATTCTTTATTATTATATAACTTTGTGACCTTTAAAGTTTTGGAATGGCGTACCGCAAGCAACACGTCACTTCCAATCATTAATATTCATGACATTAGCTACTGTTGCTAAGGGGGGGGACACGCCACCGTTTGTCCCTAATAGGAAATGAATGGAAATCGTGTACGAAGGAGATGTTTACAGAGCTAAACCTCCCAATTCTCTCCGAAAATGATGTCCCTGTTGCCAAATTCACTGGCAAAGATGTGGAAAAACATAAAAATGTTCAGTTAAAGAGATGGCTTGAGTGTCGACGGCTGAAAACGACGAAAAAAACGAGCCGACCTAAGCATAGCCTTATCTTTTTTGTCAACGCGACTGACAATGACATTCTCCTGTTTCAACAAGCTATCCTTTACCACCAGCTCTGTCTTTCTTATATATTATATCCTCTGGTTGTCCTACATCTCTGACCAATCTTGGGGGTAATTTAGTTACCGGTAGTTTTGTGTAGCGATCGCAAATGCTACTCAGCGACAGCCAACGAACAGTTTTAATTTTTCCATTGATAACAAATCTTAATTCTATAATTTATTTGCACTTCCCCTTACTAAAGTTGTTGGGTTTTTTTTTTATAACAGAAAAGGTAACTGACAGTCAAATACCATTTTAATTCTTTTCAGGTCATTTATTGTCAGACAGAAGCAGCACGGGACAACGTCAAGCTGAAAAATAAGTTAAAAATATCAAAATGGCTTACCTCTTTGTCCTCTGAAGGAGCATGCCAACCCAACAAAATGTTTACTGCATATGAAATGTGAATGGCTTCACCCTAGCTTTACCTAGCTGGCGTTAAAACGTCCGCGCAAGTTGATTCATTGGTCACATATATTCCTCCCGAGTTTTTGGTTTCGGGAAACGTATGAAGAAAACATCCTTGATGTCTGGAGTCGTTTCTACAAGTTCCAAAAAAGCAATGCGTGATCAGCATGTTCGTTTTTGAAAGATTACCGGAGAAAAGTAGCTGATTTAACATTGCTTCTATGCGAGGGCATGTCTATAATGTCCCAGTTCTACTTTACTTCCGCTTTACGATGCGACGTCACGGTCTAAAGATAGCATGCGTGTGGTACGCCATTGGAGAAAACCAACTTTTTCTTACCTGATTCAATATTATATTTTGAAAATGTGAATAATGCCCAGTTTTGCATGTTACAGTAGAAAAAGTGAATTCAAGAATTTGTTTTTGGCAGAAAATTATTGTCATCATACTTTTATTGTACAACTTACATGTTCCCCCTGAAAGAACCTCTTGGACACGGCCTCTTCATTTGATAAAATGCCAACCGAAACGTAATGTACCTCTTTGGTCCATCGTAGTTATGGTGATAAGCTGTGAGAAAATCATTATAAGTCGTGACTAAGCAGGGAAAAATAGCTAAAATCCCTTAACATCAACCAGAAATGTGGTGTGAAGGTAACCTTAGTTCTTGTTATAATTTATATGCAATGTCCGTCTGCTTGTGTATTGCTACTCAGATACGGCTCATTCCGGCAAAGGGAGCTGATGTGTGCGATTCTCAGCCGGTGCAGGAAATATGCGCCATTGTGGAACTCCAAGGTTTTACGCCAGGAAAGGAATCCTGGCAGATGTCACCTGGTGAAAAATGGGAGTGGGTGAAGTCCCACAAGGAGAGAGGTGGTTTGAGATTTAGAAGTGGAGACTTGTGGGGAGCGTCAGACAGTTACAGTCGGGCCCTCAAACTCATCATCACCCTGCAAGGCTGTGTAGGTGATAGAAAGGAAAACAAAATGGAAGAGCAAAATTCAACAACCTCTGAGGATCAAGCCTTCTGTCCTACACATGATCAAGTACAAAGCATGAAAGCAGAACTTCACTCTAACTTATCATTGTGTCAGCTCAAACTGAAGCAACCGGCACGGGCTCGAGAAAGTGCCACCAAGGCCACACGGTTGGAACCAGGTGGGGCTAAAGCTTGGTACCGCCTTGGCCAAGCCTGTCACATGGTGAACGAGCTAGAGGAAGCCCGTCAGGCATTTCGAGAACTCCTGAAACTGCAGCCAGAATCCTTTGCTGCCGTGAAGGCACTGAAAGACATAACGAGTCGAGAGAAGGAGTCCAATGCACAGTTGGGGCAGAGACTTAGTAAAATGTTTAGCTAGCATGCAGGGAAGTGTCGAATAATGTTTTTTTTCTTTTTCTTTTTTTGCATGGTTCTCTATGTTTGAACAGCACCTCTACCCTATTTTCATTCAGTGTAAGTATGAATCTTACTCTCATGAGCATAATGCTGCTCTATAGTTATGGAAAGAAAGTTTATAAACATTTTGGACAAATCTTTCCTTTCACTTTCCTTGACAAGCAACAAATACTTTGGGAGTCAGTCAGTTATCCCTCATTGAATGCAGCTGACAACAGAGCGCGTGAAGTTGTTTACATACGCTGGCAGAATTTGTGAAAAATTTCCAATATTCCAAATATGACCGAATAATACAATTCTGTTATTGTCTTAAGTACTACGTAGTGTTTTGTCTATCACTTGTGCTTTTCTGAAATTCCTTATTCTCTGATTTGAAAACCATTTACTGTAATTAGAACTGTGTTTTATACCTGTGCAATTACGCCCCCCCACCCCATACATATCTTAAAATGTAAATAAAATCTGCCAGGGAATTAAAATGCCTCAGCACATATGACTCTTATTCTGACCTCCCCCACAACTGGTTAGAATTCTAATGTTTGTATTCACATATTTATATATATTATATGTATATATATAATTATATAACATAATTCTGGGAGAAATTGGGCATTATCTGACAGAATTGCAGGGGTGCCAATACTTTTGGCCAGCAGTGTACCTGGTTTTATTTGGACACTTAGAAGGGATTGAATTTTTGTTTCATTAAAAAAAAAAAACGGAATTACCTCTTGTTGCATAACCCCCACCCCCCTTACTGTTTTTATATATAAAACACTTTTAATTCGTTTTTATTCCTTGGCTTTGAATAAACAAACTTAAACTCCTGCTGTTCTTCTAGTTTTGCTTTTAATGAAAGTTAAGTCATCTATTTTTCCTTCTGTGTAGTCTTTAATGTCAGCTGTCGTTCTAGTAAAGAACCCTATAAAAGCGCATAATTCATCTCATTGGATTGAATTCTTTTCAAGATCTAAACTACGTGGAAAGGTGTCGCCGCAGTCACAAAATGCCGAAACCCGGGATCGAACCAGGGACCTTTAGATCTTCAGTCTAACGCTCTCCCAACTGAGCTATTTCGGCGGGCAACAAATGTTGTTTACAAGTTTGGAGTTGTACCGTGTATACAATCTAGGAGTGCTGTCTGTATTGCGTGTTACCGAATTGTGGGCCGGAGTAAACCATTTTGTGTGTCGAAAAGACACCCCCCTTAATCGTAACACTTTCACATATTTGTTGAGGTGGTTGCAGCTTAACGTTGCATTCGTAGGAATAATTGACGGAGAATAAGTTTTCTTTCAGCCAAAACTCGGCGTGTTTAATTCCCACCGACATGCAGACACATCCTCTCTCATTGCTGTCTTCACATCCCACAAATCCAAGTAAACAGTCAAACAATAATGACGTCATAAAAGTAGCACTTTAAACAATTTAGTCGCATCCTGCCATCTTGTGGCGAAATGATAATATGTCAATAATAACACGCAATAGACCCCACTCACATGACGTCACAACCACGCCTCCGCGCCATATTGCCCGTCTACTCGTCGTGTTTAAGCGTTACCGCTACGTAAATTCCTCCTATTATGGCGTGTTTTTCTGCTCGTTAACATTAATAATCAAAATGGTGAAGGCGTGTGTGGCGGTTGGTTGTAATAACATAGAAGATAGACGGAGAGACTTGAAGTTCTACCGTATTCCGAGACCCGGAGAGGAGAGCGAGATGGACTGCTGCAATTCGACGAGAAAACTGGGCACCAAACGATCCCCACAAATTATGTAGTAGTCATTTTATATCTGGTAAGATGCATTTAATATATATTTAGAGGGTATTGGGCTGGCAAACACAATTAAGATCATTGCGAGGCTAATCGCCGACAACATAGTTTCAAATTCAAGATGCTTATTTCTTCCACCATCATTACATTTTGAATAATATTTAGCTGGTACCAAGTGAAAGAAGCTGGCCTCGTCTACGGATCATAAGTTAAACAGGTGTGTCCAAACCTTTTGCAAAGAGGGCCAGATTTGGTGTGGTAAAAATGCGGGGGGCTACCTTGGCTGATTTACATAGAACAATATATTTAAACAAATTTTAGCAAGCCGTTCCGTGTGTCACATTTGCTATATTATTATTATTTTTTTAATTCATAACTTCAACAATCTCGTCTTTGTGGCATTCTCTTTCGACACTCAGGCTCTTGCGAAATACTGCTGCTGTGAAATTGAACTAGCTTCAAGTTGCTTTAATTTCTCGCTGCGTATCTTCCCTGTAATGTTGTACATGTTAGCGTGTCTTGTTTGGTAATCTCGCGTCACATCGAACTCTTTGAAAACAGCGACTGTCTCTTTGCAAATAAGGCAGACACAGTTGTTGCATGTTTTATTGAAGAAATAGTCCAATATCCACCTGTCCTTGAAGCGTCGGCCATCGCAGTCAACTTTTTTTTATTTTTATTGATTGTCGCCATTTTAGAAAATTGGAAAGGTCACACGGGGGTAATGTTGCTTAGAGTGCTGCTGTTAAAGTTTTTCAAACTTTCGTGAGAATACGCTGAGTTTCTGTGGACAAGATAGTTGTAAATATCAAGGTAGCAGATGTCAGGCAAAGACGGTGAAGACAGCGGGTCGAAAAATATCGATTTAGGCATCAAGTATGGATCTGGCGAATGGATCGACCGAAGCTTTTCCACATAACACCTCTTATGCACCGGGGCTTCCATGAATTGCACTATAAATTACACGACAAATTGAAACCATTGAGAATACGGATAAACAATGACGGACAATATGGTGGCCGGATACAGCGACACGTCATTGTGTGACGTTGGTGAGTGGGGTCTATTGGAACATTATTTCCACATCAACTGAGGACACATTTATGAATACAAAACATTTCTCTCAACAATATTCGTTTTTTTTAATCATACATATTTTTAAGGTCTGTGTTTACATAAACTATGACACCAATTAGCTCATTCACTCTCTTTTTCAAGACATTATCGATGAGTTTGATTCCGAACACACAACCTACCAAATCAGAAGTAACTGTGACATTGCCATTCTTGTGGTGTAATACAATTCTCCTGACTTCTCATACTTGGTCAAGTTAATTGTAATTCTGTGTAGCAAGGGCGTAGGTTTGCATAGAAACTGTAGGGACAAAACACTACCAACTTTTCAGGATGCTCAAATTGTCCCCATCAACTTTTAAGCAATCTTATTTGCATTATATAATGTGTTCAGTTATATAGGTCATTTAGATTGTCTTCCCATGTGTTGTAACGATAGAATTGACCCTACCAATATTAAATATTTTCATTATGTTCACGTACATTTACCCCTTTTTCACTTCCTGAATATACCACTCCATTTTTCTTCCTCAAAGGCACGTTTGATTGGCTGATGACTTGGCCCACCCCCAACACGCACGCGCAGACTCTCAATCACAGTTCAGAAATTGCGTTGCATGTCGGCATGCCCTCATTTGGCCAGCAGCCACTGTAAGTAAAGGAAGTGATAGTGTTGCGGACCCCGCTCCGTATAAGGGTGAGACTTGACTGATGATTTGGTGTCTTTTATTATCAAACCTTGCAAAATGTTCCTTTTAACCATAAGAAAACAAAACCGTTCACCTTGGAAAATAAAACGATCACCAGGATCTCCGTAAGAGCGTTGCCTCTTCCACAGGGGCCGCTAGACTAGATGAAAATTCTCAGAGAGAGAAATGCTCCTTTTGGCCCGCCTTCAATGTACAAACATTGCAAAACACACGGAACAGGAAATACACCAAAGTAAAAGCGTAACAGGAAGTTATAGTGAATTACAAAATAAAATACATTCGGGAGACATTAATTAGGCTTTGGTTATTTACAAATAGAGTTGGCATTACAGTTACGATAAACTGTGAATTTGCTAACCTGAGTAGGAAGCTGCTTGGCCTCCTGTATGTGTTTTCCCCTATGTTAACGATAATTAAACTGTGAGAAATATAGTGAACTCTGCTCAGCTGTAAGAAATGTAGTGAACCAAGGTTTACAGTTACACATTTCTCCCTAGTTTTCGTTTTTATTCTACTTATGTGGTCTTAAAGCAGCCCATAGGAGCTTTCATTTTTTGTTGAGTTCGGCAGTGCTCGTGGACAAAAACAATAGTGTTAATCCCAAAGGAAGGCTCCATTTTTATTTTTTTTTTATTCCATGACTTAGAACTTTTTTTGTTATATTTAATTTATTTAGAAAGACAATTTTGAGTGGTAATAAGACATTTTTTTTTTTTTTTTTTTTTTGCATTCCTGCATACTTAAGAGATGATTAACAAGTTTGTATTTCTTGTGTATGTTAATATAAGTTGTGTTCAAATAATGCAATTTAAATTTGCTAATAAAATCCAGACATTTATTCCGGATGTTTTCAAAATGTGTCTTTAGTTTTTGAAAACAGGGTACAATCGAATGGTGTATGACCTGAACCATGACCTGAACGTGGGCACTGCAAAACCCACCTCCTTAAAACTGGGGGGAAAAAACAAACAAAAAAAAACTTCCCTTGTTTTCAGTTTAAATCTACTAGAAATAAGTGAAATTATCTAAATTATCTGCCAGGGCTTCAAGTAAATTTGACAGATTTCCTGAAATAAAAATTGCAAGCTGAAAATAAGACTTATTTGAAACATAAAGTTTATATATTTAATCTATTAAAAAAAATGTTTGTCAGAAATGATCTTAATTCAAGAATAGATATTGTTCAAAACATTATTTGAAAGCATTTTTTCTTGATTTAGGTTAAAAATGACCGAGTTTTAGATGTATGGGCCTAATAAAAACAAATGGTAATATTTACTAAAAGTAAGTGGAAGAATCTGACACATTTATATGTTAACTGGCCTTTAAAACTCAAAACAAAATGGAAAAAAAAATATTCGACTACATTTAAGAAAAAATATCAGATTAAGACTTTATACTGTAAAACTTGCAGTGTAAAAGTTAGTACAAGTCAATACAGATTTATTTTGCATTAATCATTTAGCCTATCAATTAATTAGGTTCTTATCAGTGAGAAATGTAGCCCTGACCGCCGTTCACCCAATCTGTTTGGTCTTATTAAGGTCCTGTCCCCAGCAAAAAGTGTACATGCAGCTCATGCTGTTATATCGGCCCTACCAATGTTGTTGATGAATGTTTGGTTTGAAGCCAGTCACATCCTCTTACTGTTTCTACACCTTGCCTCTGTGGTCAATATTGCAATCGTTTTAACCTTCCACCTTCACATGTCTTTTAGCGTGGTTTTGCTGCATATCGTTTGAAGCCAGTCACATCCTCTTACTGTTTCTTTGCCTTGTGAGACTTCCTTCCATCTGACTGTGCCTGGGTGGCTGACAGCTGTCTCCAGGCATCCACAATAAGCACTAGTGGTATGATGATCCACAGAGCGTTCAAAAACACAAAGTAGAACCAGAAGTAGATAGGATGTCCCAGCTCACTGTGAGCGTAGCCCTCTCTGTGTTCTATAAAGAAGTACAGTACAGCTCCGTACAGCTGGCCTGTAAGAGGATGACATGACATGGCCTGCCTTGAAGCTCATCATATAGGTTTAATGCAATGTAACGGGTGTTTTAACTTTTCTTACCAAGTGAAAGTATGAGCTGCAAGACAAATCTATATGGCTTGTTAGTTAAGAACGCAAACACAGCCCAAAAGCTGAATGGTCCCCAAAACCACGCAGTCACGGTCTCCATACAAACAGTGAAGTTATCAGCTCTGAACACACAAGAAATATACTTTTTAGTACAACAAATCTGCTGTGCATGCAGTATCATACATATTAGAGTTGAGTGCAATCATAAACTCACATTACATATCGACTGTCCCCTTTAGAGTACTCTTTCCCTGTGAGAAAGATTTGAAAAGTTATTTAAAGCTAAATAATTCAGAATTTGTTTAACTAAGCATCCTTAACTCGTTGGCTTTCAACAGCTAGCAGCAACTGGTTAGCTAGAGAATGTGAATCAAAACTAGCTCTGTCCTCATACGTTTTATTTGCACTTTTATGACAGCAAACACTGTGTAAAAACCAATATAATGAATAGTAAAGGCATTGACATTTTTTAAATTTACCCTAAAAAAGTAATTGCCTCTTAGATCAAAGTGATGCATGATTTTACAGTAAAAGCAATGTATTTAAAAAAAAAAAAAAAATTTTACTGAGCATTCCGTTACTGATATTGCACAACATCGTCCTCTGGTGGTAAATTTATAGCAAGGGTGACAACCAACCAGTGAAATAAGCAACCTCGTTCTCCCCTACACATAACAGCATTAAAAACGTTTGTACTTACACAACTGTGACAGGAAACCTTGGTCTCCTGGAATAACATCATAGTATAGAGAGAACCAGCCCTCAATGACACTATGGATGAACCCACAGACAGCGAACCAGCATACGGCCAGACGCCTCAGTGTGCCCAGCCGGCCAGTAACCATCCAGGTCACGAGCAAAAACACCGCAGACACGGAGAAGAGAAACGTCAGGATCTCTGCCATGGATCTGTCATTGGCCACATAGGTGGGGATCACAAGATCCCTGGGCCAGTAGGGATGAAGAAGTGCAGATGCCTTCATTGCCTGTTTTGAGAAGAAAACCACAACAATAGTTTGCACGTCGACATCAATCGCCTGCAATGCATGCAATTATAAACAACTTTTGAATGGGCTTAGATGGTAGTTTTATGTGGCAGACAAAGCGTCTTACATTTCAAATGCATATTTTGGTCTTACCTTTGTAGAAGAGCAAAATCCCTGACCCTTGATTTTTTTTAGTGGGAAGAAATACAACTGAATAACTACACACGTAACATACAGTGCGCATAAAACTCAAACACCCAATCAACATGACTGACCAATCTTACTACTCTCTTCCCTGAACCACATAGCACGTGATTACGTACGAGTCACCGATTGGATGATTGTCTCGGAACATTGATGTCATTGTTGAAACGCACCAATGAAAAATACATTACGAAATTCCCGAACCGGTCGGTAATGTAACAGCAGGTAGTGTCACACCTTAGACGTCTTTGGTAATTAAACCAAAAAGTTACTTCTTTAGTCCTTTGTATCTGGGCAGTATAATTTCTACTGTCTTTTTGTAAAATTGTAACGCACATTATTACTGTAACTAAATTGACATACGTGGTTGTTATACTGAAGGATAACAGGGTGGAAGGTTCCTCTAAAATTACAGGAAAAGAAAACATATGCCCCCAAGCCGTGCCAGGGATTTACACCCTGCCGTGACCCGGATTCGAACCGGGGTTGCTGCGGCCACAACGCAGAGTACTAACCACTATACGATCACGGCGAGCTACCGGAGGAACTTATTTAATAGGAAAAATGTGATATAATAAAGCAATAACATGGCGAAGACGGCAAATCGTCTGTATAGGTGAGTCACGCATGAAGACAATTTTCCGTAATAAATATTCAGTATCCTGCTACTAGCCCACTGTCAATGATTTTTAGCGAGGCAAGGAAAAATGCTTAATGTCTTGGACCAGACATGTCCAAAGTCCGGCCCGGGGGCCAAATGCGGCCCCTGGTCAAATTTCATCCGGCCCCCAGCCTCTGTCATAAAATCAATAACGTCTGGCCCGCACAGACTTTAACAAATTGGTCAGCAGTACTACTACTAGCATATGAAGTAGCTTACACACAAATGCTGCTCCTCATTTATCCACTAGAAGGCAGGAGCACTCTAAGCAACATTACCCCGTGTGACCCTTTACTCCCAATTTTCTAAAATGGCGACAATCAACACAAAAAAGAAAGTTAACTGTGACAGCCGACGCTTCAAGGATAGGTGGAAATTGGACTATTTCTTCACTAAAATACACAACAACTGTGTCTGCCTCATTTGCAAAGAGACAGTAGCTGTTTTTAAAGAATGTGAGGCAATATTACCAAACAAGACAGGCTGACATGTACGACAAGATTACAGGGAAGACACGCAGCGAGAAAGCAACTTGAAGCTAGTTTAATTTCAGAGCAGCAGTATTTCGCAAGAGCCCGAGAATCGAGAGAGAACACCACAAAGGCTAGTTGCGAGTTTGTTGAAATGTAATAATTAAAAAAAAAGAAACACAGAATGGCTTGCTAAAATTTGCTTAAATATATTGTTCTAAGTAAAGGACGTCAGCCAAGGTTGGCCCCCCACATTTTAACCACACCAAATCTGGCCCCCATTGCAAAAAGTTTGGACACCCCTGTCTTAGACTATAGCGTCAGACTTAGACACTGTTGTCGTCCAGGGCCAATCATACGTTTAAAGTATTAAATGAATACATCGGTTCACACTGAGTAACAACAACCAAAATAGCAAATCATAAGGATTTATTTACTTCCTTTGAAATTCAGACCACTTATCGGCTGAGACCTCTGTTGTTGTTGCCGATATAGAATTGACACATACTGTTTAATCGTGGTCCCATATGGTCTAGCGGTTAGGATTCCTGGTTTTCACCCAGGCGGCCCGGGTTCGACTCCCGGTATGGGAACTCGTTTTTATCCACTTAAAATGCTTCGTAATACAGTAACCGTATTTTTAGGTTTTTATTGTGTTTTTTTTAAATTACAAAATAGCCAAGATTTTTTAATAACAAAATGCCGAGTGAAACAACAGTTTGCAATTTATGCGAAAACATACATGATTGTTCGTAATAAAAAAAAAGGAAAAAACAAAACAGCCCTTTCTTTCCACACATTCGTAATAGAGTGGCTAAAACGGGAAAAACGTATTACAAAATAATTTTCGACTCTAGTAAGTCGCTTTATGGAGTTCAGTTAATTCCCTTTTCATGAATTTACGAATAGACATGCCACATCCAAGATGATAACGCGCCGACGCCCTAGACGTGCCAACCTTGCTCAGTGGGGCGTCTGTATATATAAATACGTATTTTTCGTAGAACAATGCAGTTAGTTGATGGTGAAATCAAAATTTTTAACACGGAGAGTAATTTCATTTCACTGCTTTGAAACCAGCCTCCAGCCGCCATCTCATCTCGGTTTGACGCTGCGTTTCTTGTTAAAAACCATAGACGTCAATTGTCACGTGATGTGTATTACGCCACGTGACGAAATATCACATGCATGACTACGGAAGTTCATCGCCAGTGAAGCAAATTTTTGTGTCTGTTTAAGTTAATATATATATATACACACCAATAGAAATATATAAAGATATGATAAATGAAGAAATGGACGAATCTGATCAATTACTGGACGAAAAACTACTTGCTTTCATGGACCAGCTGGAATTACTGGAGGAAAAACGAGCTCGTCTCAATTCACTCATTGAGCAGGTAGCGACGCACTCAAAAGAAGGCTTGTTTATGGCGAATAATGTTAATTTCAGCGACAATATATTTATACAAAATACCATTTTGTGGTTAACAACATTCACCACGATCAGTGCCGTAGAGCCGTGAGTCAAAAAAAAAAAAAGCTAGTGATACCTCATCTCGTTTTATGAATCAGTAAGCTCATCTGAAAAAGTAGTCAGCAATAACATGATAGCGTACAGCTATTCATTTTAGCCTAATCAAAATATTGTGAACATCTTTATAAATTTAACAACATGGAAATGAGATGTGCGGAACATTTATACTTCAATCGGCTCGCGACCGCTGTCAGCCATTATAGTATTTTATACTATGAGGGGACTATGGTGATGGCGTCGTCATTTTGCCATTTTACGTCAGGCCCATTCAATAAACATTACAGTGAAAGGGATTTGTTCTTAGAAATAGGTGTAGATTGCTCAATTTTCAAAACCGATTTTCAAACCACACGGTTTATCATAGAAGTCATAGATGCAATAATTGTAATGCAAATTTGAGATTATAACATTTTCTCAAAATCCTGCTAAAATCATAGCCACGTGAATGTTGTTTATTATCAACCAATCCATCTGTAAAACCGTCAAGAATTCCAAAAACTAAGAGCATTTTTGACGAGATTACTCTCCTAATTTAGCTACAATAGAGCCCTGCCAGAAGAGTCCTCTAACGACCACATTGTACTGACATTGCACCGTATTATGGTTGCACAGCAAATGTAAATTGAACGGTTTTAAGACCCTGTGACTTAATTTGATTTTTACATGATGACAACGATGGAGTTACATATACTGTTTTTTTCAGTGTGCGAATTGTGAGGAACACGCTCAATGTGTGAGAGTTGAGAACCTTGACAAACAGTTTTATTAATGCTAAATCCTAAAGTGAGGTTATGTAATAAATGTGTTTGCACTCTTCATTTCATGTTTCCCGCAGGGATGGTTTTTTATTTCGAAGGCGCGATTTTCTATGGGAAATAAACAAGTGTCAACTCTTCAGTATGCAAGTGAGATGACACCACTAGTTTCTCTTCACATAAGGTCAGAAATAAAGCATGATCCAATATTGAAGCATTTTCTTCTACATACCCAATTCCAATGAAGTTGAGACATTGTGTACAACATATGACAGAAGGCAATAATTACTGAATCATATTCAACCTAGATTTAATAGAAATCGCTACAAACATTGGTGAAATGTAACAAAGTAAAAGGACTTCGTTGCTGTAGTAAATAAGAAGAATCACAAGCTTCTATTCACAGTTCAGTCAATTTTATTGTTTTTTTTTTTTTTTTTTTTTTTTCATTCTGCAGGTTTTAAATAAAATTGAGCAGTCAAGGAATTTTCTGGTTCTTTCAATATTGGCTCAAATCTCTATACTGTATGTTCCATTTTTGCTTTGGGAGGAAATACTTTTACTTTTTACTTGTAAATTACATTTTAAAGCAAGTACATTTCTACTTCAGTAAATTTTTCTTAGATACTTGTACTTAAGTATTTTTTTGCCCTTCTATCTGTACTTTTACTTAAGTAAAAAAAGAGTACTTCATCCAAAACTGGCTACAAAGACAAGATGTATAATCTTCAAACTGATAAACTTTGTTTTGAGCAAATAATCTTTTAGCTAAGAATTGTATGGCTGCAATACATGCCCAAATAAAGTGAGACAAGGTTATGTTTACCGTTAAATTATATCACTGTTTCTTTTAACAACATTCAATAGACGTTTGGGAACTAAGGACACTAAAGCCCATTTCAGACTTATATTCTGCTCAATTCCAGTGTAATGTGATGCCGAACTTACCCGTGTCATTGCTTTCAGACATGGGGAGATGTACAGGGAATTACCCAGGTAGGACACTTTCAGACTTGTGCCATGTTGGTGCCTTGTCGCCCTCTGTGCAGGGAGGGTGGGTGACAGGTTTTTAAATCCCAGACATTACATCTTTTTATGTACGCATCAGCAACAAAATTAACCACACATTTCCAAAGATGGACGATGGACTGTCTTTTCCTCAGCTATAAGATTCAGTAGCAATTTAATTTGGTTGTTTCCAGTTTAATTGCGATGTTTGTTTACCGCTTTTCGTCTTACTGCGAAGAAAGAGGAAATGACGATCTGCCTGGAATGATATATACTTCATCCGCCTTCGCGCGATGACCCAGGACTTAACCGACTGATTTCACACATTACGCCATTGTACTGGAACGCGACCCGGTTAATGTCAGTGTCAGTCGACCTGGGAAATTGCTTTCAGACATGAGGGCTTCCCGTTTAAATACCGAGACTGAACCGGAGTTCAGCGTATGTCTGAAAAGGGATTATTCACAATCAAATGATCAGCTAATCAAGTTCTGCAGGAGCCTGATAACGATCCTAATTATTTGATTGATTGTTGAAGCAAAGAGACATGGATAAGAGGCTGGATAGGTGCCCTCTAGGACCGGACTTGTGGGAACTGTGATGTAGAGATTCACCTGTTCAACAGCTCTGTGTCGCCATTGTCGGAGGTATTTTTCACTTCTTAAAGCTCCAGACATTTGCAATGGGAGACAGGTCTGGACTGAAGGCAGGCTAGTCTAATACCCACACTTTTTTACTACAAAGCCACATAGTTGTAACACGTGCAGAATGTGTTTTCACATTGTGTTGCTGAAATAAGCAGTGGCTACATCCAAACTACCACTTAAAACTGCACTAGGCCAAGCAAAAGCCACTTATCTCTAACACCCAGAAACGCTGTTTGCTGATGAAAAGTGTTAAAATTGTTCTGTGGTCAAACAAATCACAATTTGAAGTTCTTTATAGAAAACTGGGACGCCAGGTCAACCGGACTAAAGAGGACACAAACAGTCCAAGTTGTTATCAGCGCTCTGCTCAAAAGCAAGCCACTGTGATGGTATAGGGCTATGTTAGTGCCATTAGCATGGGTAACTTACGCATTGGCGACGGCGCCATTAATGCTGAAAGGTACAGGTTTTGGAGAAATATACGCTGCTATCCAAGCAAAGTCTTTTTTTATGGACGACCCTGAAAGCTTTAACAATTAGTGTCCTCAGTACCCAAATGTTTATTGCATGTTGTTTAAAGAAAGGGTTATATAACACAGTGGTAAACATAAACCTGTTCATTTTTTGGGCTCTTATAAAATTCTCAGCTAATGTAATTTATCAGTTTGATCATTAAAGTGTTTTGAATGAAATATCGGTTGCACATGATTAGCAAATTATTATTTTCAGTCTTTTTTCATGTTTATAACAACACCTTTCTTAATTGGAACTGGGGTTGTGCAATCAAAATGGGATGACGGTTATCATTTCCTTGAGTAATGATGTCCCCTCATGTGTATACAGAACACTTGATCATGGTAATGTTGAGTTCTGCACGGATGCACCCCAGCATAATAAAGAGTATGAGCACATGAAAACACCTGTTGAAGATATTGGCCCACAAACGGAAGGTCAGCTCATGGTCCTTTTTCAAAAGTGAAATAAACTGGAACAACCTTAAAATTGTTGTACAGGATTCACTTCATTTTGGATTTTGTTTTCTTCCTCTCAGGTGTCAAACAGAGAAGAAAAACAAGAAAAACCAACATTGAAAAGGAGGCAGTAGAAGAATTGAGCAGTAAAAAAATGCCTCAGGAGCTTCCAGCTTTAAAAAGTGAACACAGTCCTCAGAAAAATCCACTTCAATGGTTTGGTATTTTAGTACCACAATCCCTGAAACAAGCCCAGGCATCATTCAAGCAAGGTGCTCAAAGAGTTTGTTTTTTCAACAGCATGTTCAAATAGTAAAATAACACAACAAGCCACATGATTACTGTTAAAGTAGTATTTATTTGTGTAAATTAAGAATGTTAAAGTGATGGATATAGACTGAGAAACTATTCTTTGTCAGGATCGAGCTAAATTTTTGCACATGATCAAGATTACTCATCTGACTCCTAATGAAAACTTTGTTCTTTTTTCCCTGCTTTTTTACAGTCATTGAGCTGTCTGCTGAGATTGCAACACTTCAGGTGCTGATATCGAACACTAGAAAAGAGCTAAAGCAATGTTTTAAGGAAAAAGATGAAAAAAAGGCAGATGTTAAAGACTAATATTTGTGTTATTTCTGCTAGATTTATTAGCCAAGCATTTCTGTGAATGTGTTGTTGACATTGTTTATTAAATTATACGATTACTTTGGGCTGGAGGCTGGGTACACCCTGAACCAGTTGCTGGGCGATTGCAGGTTACAAACAGCCACTCACACCTACAGACACTTCAGAGCAGAGGTGGGCAAACCTGTGCTCAAGGGCCGCAGCGGGTCCTGGTCTTTGTTACAACTGATCCAGCACAGGGGCCTGGGGAAACAAGAAGCACCTCACTGCAATTAACTGATTGCACTTGTTAGACACCAGATGGGTGAAAAAGTGTCCTCTTGATTGGTTGCGACAAAAAAAACCCATCCCCTGCGGCCCTTGTGGAATAGTTTGCCCACCCCTGCTTTAGAGCATTCCTAAGTTGTATGGAAAATCCTTAACAATAATAAAGGCTTACATTTTGCAACAGCTTTGTTTATAGAATTCATCCAATCAACAGAGAAAATGGTGGTGGCTACTGAAACACATTTGTTGCAAAATGGTAAAGACAATATGCTTCATAACAACCGTGTGAGTTGGATACCGTGTACATGTTAGCATCACACCCATGTCTTTAATAACGGCACAGAGATGAAATTGTTCTGACAGATTTACAAATTCATACACATGTCGGAAATAACGCTGTATATTTTGCTGCCTAGTATTGTGCGAATGCAAAATGTCTGCTATTACCTCACACATTACATATCCTTCTTGTCTTTTGCAACAGTACAGTTGGGCTTCAGTAGCGTAATGTTTAAAAAATAATAATAAAAAAAAGTTCAAAATGAACCACAACCTCTGGCTCTCTCTATTGGCTAACTCAGAACCTACAGGCAACCATAAATTTGCAATTAATTAATCAGCCTTGTTGAAAAAATAATGAAATTGGACTCCAATGATGGATGCGTACACGTCACTAGAATATACTCACCAAATTTTATTTTTGATCTGACCACAAATAATTGTGGCAATTTTAGTTGGCGTCCCAAGAAGAACAAACACAAAGTAATTATTGTGACACCTGCCTCCAAACAAACAAAAATAAATCTTTGAAACAGTTATTACCTAATGAACAATAACTGCAAAAAAATCAGATGTCCATTACTCATATTTAAAATTTGAGTGATTTAAAAACATATATTCAGAGGCAGTTGTTTGGACAGCTATTCCAAAGCTCTTTTCTCATGTACATAGAAACAAATCCTGATGAAGGTTCTCATATTTTGTCTATGAAAGACATAACTCATCGGTAATGGCCTACATAGCGCCAACTGGAGATAGAATTCTGTGTTTTGCATGTACTTCCTGAACCGTACACATAATGCACGCACGCACTATCTGCGTCCGAACAGCAGACGGATGATCCCTCCTTTGCAAATCTAAAAAAAACTAGATGCCTAATGCACGCTGTGTGTAGTCGAATCGGCGTTAGAACAGTCAACCATTTTGTGTCAGTGCACTTGTATAAATTATCATCAATGAAGCGCATACTGTACTTTTGAACTTGCTATTTGCTCAATTTTCAACCTATTTGACTTTTCAGACAGCTTGGTTTCTCATAAACGTCAGAGAATCAGTAAAATAACTAGTTATAAATTAGTTTTTTTTTTTTTTTTTTTTTTTAGCATCCCATAACGTGGACCATAGCCACATCAGATGGGGTTTCCATAGAAGTAACAGATTGAATATTTTAGTGGAGAATCACTCCAAAAGAGCCCGTCGGAGAATTCCACTGCTTTAAGATGGCCGCCGTGTATTAATACCGAGTACTCCCGACCTTCGTAATCTAGTTCTTCAGATACGTGATGTCTATGGTTACCTCACTCTAGACTAGAGGTCCTTGTGATATCCTCATGCCGTCGTATGATTTTGGTTTCCGGTTGTGTAAACAACAAATCTTCTGCACGTGTCTGTTTTTTAAATTATTATTTTTTTTGGACCCCCTATTCTGCGTGACCGAGTGGGAAGGAAGTAAACACGCCGGCCTGTGCCCATGAAAGCCAGCGAGGAAGGACCGCTAACTCGCTCTCATCATCATCATCATCATCATCACAACCATCATCATATTCATCAGTGTTCGATCTGAACTTAATTTTGGATCGAGTGAAGATTAGGGAGTGTGTGCGCTCATGGCGTCTGTTTCAAAGGTGTCTATTTTGGATTACTTTAATATTGTGTTCGAGGGGGAGAATGGCAAAATCGAATCCAACTGCAAGGCGTGCGGCACCAGGATCCAGGCAAAGCGCAGTGTCACGTCCAATTTCGTCACGCATCTTAAGGTAGCCCCCCAACGCGATGCGAATGTTTAATTAGCATGTTGTATGTGGGTCATCCCACAACCGAAATACATTTTCGCCACCACCCCCAGGGGCGTAGCCATCATTTAGCGGGGGTTGGGTCAATTGCTTAAGGGTAAGACAACTTTTATGAGCTGAATTTGTCATCCTCTCACATTCAAATGCTCCGCAATAGTCATCAAGAAACCGAAATTACTTACCAAACGTTTATTACACCGCAGTTGATTTACAGTATAACTAAAGACATGAAAGTGTATAGTGCCAATGTTCAATAGAAAAATCACAACAATCCAGGGAAATCATTCTTGCCTGTAAGATTCTTGGGCACAAATGGAAAAAGTTTTCTTTCAAACAAAAAATTGATTACATTTTATTATTACAGTGGGCAAGTGGTTTGCATGTCTGCCTCACAGTTCTGAGATCAGGGGTTCAATCCCAGGCTCTGGCCTTCCTGTGGGGAGTTTACATGTTCTTCCTGTGTGTACATGCGTGGGTTTCCTCCCACATCCCCAAAACATGCAAAGTAGGGTGGTTGAACACTAAAATGTCCATAGGTATGAATGTGTGTGTGGATTGTTGTTCATCTCCTTATGTCCTGTAATTGGCTGGAAACCAGAGTGTACCCTGTTTACTGCCCATAGTTAGCCAAAATAGGCTCTGCCACCCTCGTGAGGATAAGCGGCTCAGAAGATGAGTTAATTCATCATTATTTTATGTCGCCATGCTCTGATTTCAGCATCTTAAATGTAGAGTTTTTTATTTCTTCAGTCAAACTGCCTTTGTGTTCAATACATTCATGCACATCAGTTCTGATTTTGGAAATCTTTCAAACATGACCCCAGTCAGACTTAAATTTTGAGTGACTATAGTAGTGAATAGGAGTGGGAACCTCTTTGTACCTCATGATACGATACGATTTGAGATACAAAGCTCACGATAACGATGATCTGATGATATGGTGATACAACGATTATCGATACGTTGCTCAGGAAATCATTCTAGGATATTCTACAAACAACTAATAAACAGAAAAACAATCTTCTGCTGTGAATTGGAATGAGTTTATCACTAGTAAGTGTCCAATCCATTTGAACTGGGAGGGTGTTCATTCGCTGCCATCCCTCCCAGTTCAAACAGATTGAACATCTATGGCCATCAGTGGCAGCCAACGCCAGGCAATGAGGTAATTTTGGGCCGTTTAAGGTCATTTACCTGTTGATTTTCAGTTACTTCCTATTGATTTTGGGGTATTTTATGGGTCACTTCCTGTTCTGTAACTCAAAATAAACAGGAAGTGACCTATTTACAGGTCACTTGCTGTTCATTTTAGTGCATTTACAGGTCATTTCCTGTTGAGCTTGAGTCACTACCTATTCATTTGGGTATTTTACGGGTCACTTCCTGTTCTGTAACTCAAAATAAACAGGAAATTACCCATAAAATACTCAAATGAATAGGCAGTGACTCAAACTCAACAGGAAATGACCAGTAAATGTCCTAAAATGAACAGCAAGTGACCTGTAAATGCCCTGAAAATTGGACAGAATGACTCTGAATGCTCTGATTTCGAATGAACGAACGTTCCCAGTCTAAATGGAATGGGGCGTCGAGCACCGTCAATGCAACAAAGAGTTAACTGAGACACCGTTATAATGGAAGATTGTGATAGCAACTTGTTGGTTCCTTTTTATTTTTTTATTTTTTTGACATTGGCACCTTTTTAAAACCATATCTCAATTCTTGGCAGGAGCATATCGATAACCTTTTGGGAAACAAAGTATCACACTATCACCATTTCGATATGTTGTCACACCCCTAATACTGAAATATGCAGGCATGAAAATCTCTCACCTTTCGGCGAAATTCGCCGTTTTGAAGTCAAAAAGGGCGACCTACGTGAATTGCGTAGATCCGAGGAGAAATTCTTTTTGGGAGGAGGGGGGAGGTCGGGAGGTTTTATTAAATTATTATTATTACTATCATCATGTGATTAACTTAGTACGTAAACTGATCGGTTCTTTAAAAAAGTGACACGGACAGTCAGCAAATCCTTCTAGATGCTTCGCTGACGAGAACCAATCATCGGCCCAAGCTGCGGGCCATTATTCCAAACGCGCGCACTCCTTACGTGAAACAAGGAGTGCTCGGCGAGCCTTTGGTTGCATTGCAAAGCTGCGAAAACAAAAAAGCAGGCCTTATCCACACCGGGGCAGACCAGAGCGCAGCATACACACTTGCCTGTATTTGATAGCAGATTGAATTTGGTGAGTAATGGTTTTAATCGTTTTCACATTTTGTGATATAAAAAAGTTAATGCCATTCGTTGCAGCTTGCGTTGAACAATGCCAGAGCTAGCCAAATCTCCCATGAAAAAAAATAGCTCCCGTTAAATTGGCGTCAAGCTTGTGTATTTAGCGGTAATATAAACGAAGAAACACACTGTTGAGTCAAATTAAGCGGCATGCTCTCGGATTGAGGGGTCGCCTCGCATCGCATCGCTCCCGTCGTCCGCCTTAGACGCGTTATTTTCGGCTGGGACTTGAGCTGACGGCCGGTGTCGGCACAACACCGGCCCGACGAGTGGTGGGAATGACTCTTGCTTCTTAAAGCTTTTCAGAAATACAGGGATCCCTGGTTTTTCGCGGTTAATGGGGACCAGAACCCGCCGCAATAAGTGAAAACCGCGAAGTAGCGCCCCCCCCCCCCCCCAAAATTTTTGGGGTGTGTGTTCAATGTATTTATTCAGATTTTACATTGGAAAAAAGATACATATATATATATATAAGACATGTTTTTTCACTTTTTTCACCAAAGTATCATTTATAAATGGTTTTCAAGCACTTGAAAATGTAAAAATTATGATAAGTTTAAACATGTTACTGCCCCACCGAATTATTTTTAAACAAGAATAAAGTAGTAAGAAAATGCTTGGCTTTATTAAATGCTTCATACTGAGTCTACTCAAACCCTCTCAGGCTTTGTTAAACGGTGATTGACACATGTGCAAAGTTTTTCTTTTTATATATATTTTTTGTTTGAAGCAACTTATTTGATTGAATAATAAAAACACAAATGTCCTAGCCAAAATGTGGCCCAAACGCAAAACAACATTACTTCAATGGAAAAAAAATTTTCAATCAAGAAAAATAGTTTTCAAATGCTTTTTTTGTCTCAAATTTATTTTGCAATCAAAAACATTTTTTTTTATTGAAGTGACTTTTGGGATTAAAAGTATAACTGTATTTTGATTGGAACAACTTTGTTTTTGATAGAAGTAACTTTGTTTTTTGATTGAATAATAAAAACACAAATCTACCTCCATCGTTATTGAGAGAGAAAGAAATTAAGAAAGCTTTAAAACTAAAAGCCACCGGGGAGTGTTTTTTTAAAATATTTATATTTCATTACATAGACATGCCTCGTAGGGAAAGGAGATTGAGGGATAAAAAAAGGAGTTGGATGAGGCTGCTAAAGGCAGCGGATACCTCATCAGCTGGGTGAATAGCAGACCTGGTAAGAACAGGTTTGCAAGGATAGTCGGGTATTAAATACAATTATAAACACATTACAATGTTATTTTTCTATAAGATTTTATGTCATTGTTTTATTAATCATTAGGTGCTAGAGTTGTTAAGTATGGATAATAATGAAATAATAGTTTTGAGAAAACTGCTGTTGGTGGCTCAGTGACCATGTGATGTGGTTTGTTCTCAGATGAACAAGTTGAGGAAGGAAGTTTTAATGCAGAGGTTGAAGGAAGAAAAGAGCTAGACTGACTGAGTCACAGCCAGAAAGTGTGGATGACAGTTTTGATTTCTATTCACTGTTGCCCCCTCCCAATTAAAGTATGTCACAGTCGCAGCCAATTATTATCTAAAGCTGGTTAAAATTGAAGTTATGTTGTTTTAAGGTGTATTAAATACTTGTTCATGTGCCCCTTTTGATCTACAAGCACCCGCCCCTCCACCGGCCTCTGCACGGCCCTTCTGAAACACAGTGTGGGTCGAGAGAGCTCAATATTTTGTTGGGGTGTACAGTGTCCTGGAACATATTTCCTCCACACCCTTTTCACCTTTTTAACCCCTGACCCATTTTCATGCCTGAATATGAAAATCTTTTGAAGCCAACAAAAACCTCACTTTTTCCAATGTGTTGTGGGGTCAGCAGTCTGAGCAGGGAATCCTACATCTATAAACCCTACTCACATGACGTCACAACCACGCCTCCGCGCCATATTGTCCGTCTACTCGTCGTGTTGACGCATTACCGCTACGTAAATTCCTCCTATTATGGCGTGTTTTTCTGCTCGTTAACATTAATAATAAAAATGGTGAAGGCGTGTGTGGCGGTTGGTTGCAATAACAGAGAAGATAGACGGAGAGACTTGAAGTTCTACCGTATTCCGAGAGACCCGGCGAGGAGAGCGAGATGGACTGCTGCAATTCGACGAGAAAACTGGGCACCAAACGATCCCCACAAATTATGTAGTAGTCATTTTATATCTGGTAAGATGCATTTAATATATATTTAGAGGGTATTGGGCTGGCAAACACAATTAAGATCATTGCGAGGCTAATCGCTGACAACATACAGTTTCAAATTCAAGATGCTTATTTCTTCCACCATCATTACATTTTGAATAATATTTAGCTGGTACCAAGTGAAAGAAGCTGGCCTCGTCTACGGATCATCAGTTAAACAGGTGTGTCCAAACCTTTTGCAAAGGGGGCCAATTTTGGTTTGGTAAAAATGCGGGGGGCTACCTTGGCTGATTTACATAGAACAATATATTTAAACAAATTTTAGCAAGCCCTTCTGTGTGTCACATTTGCTTTATTATTTTTTTTAATTCATAATTTCAACAGTCTCGTCTTTGTGGCGTTCTCTTTCGACACTCGGGCTCTTGCGAAATACTGCTGCTGTGAAATTAAACTAGCTTCAAGTTGCTATAATTTCTCGCTGCGTATCTTCCCTGTAATGTCGTACATGTCAGCGTATCTTGTTCGGTAATATCATTATCGCGTCACATCAAAGTCTTTGAAAACAGCGACTGTCTCTATGCAAATGAGGCAGACAGTTGTTGCGTGTTTTATTGAAGAAATAATCCAATATCCACCTATCCTTGAAGCGTCGGCCATCGCAGTCAACTTTTTTTTTTATTGATTGTCGCCATTTTAGAAAATTGGAAGTAAAGGGTCACACGGGGTAATGTTGCTTAGAGTGCTGCTCTTAAAGTTTTCATACTTTCGTGAGAATAGGCTGATTTTGTGTGGACAAGATAGTTGTAGATATCAGGGTAGCAGATGTCAGGCAGAGAGGGCGAAGACAGCGGGTCGAAAAATATCGATTTAGGTATCAAATATGGATCTGGCGAATGGATAGACTGAAGCTTTTACACATAACGCCTTTTATGCAACGCATCCAATGAGTTTACAGCATCTGAAAGCACCGGTGCTTCCATGAATTGCACTATAAATTGCATGACAAATTGAAACCATTGAGAATACGGACAAACAAAGACGGACAATATGGCGCCCAGATACAGCGACACGTCATTCTGTGACGTTGGTGAGTAGGGTCTATAGTTAATAAACCAAATAAGTGTTCTAACGTTGGGGTCCAGAAAAATGTACATGAAATATGTGTTGAGTTAACTGATATAGTTTTAAATCCATTAAGTTGAAAAAATGATCCACATATTAAAATGAACTTTCAGCATTAAACAATTTATTGCTTTAGCTTTATGAATCCTGGATAAGTTGCTAGGTCAGTTTTTCAAAGTTGTAAATTGTCGTTCAATACTCTAATAACCCATGTGTTGTACTACAGTTTTTGGACAATAACATTGTCTCATCCAGCGCAAGCACCAGGCCATGTATGATGACTTTGTCAAAAGAAAGGACATGAAGAGAGAAGGGTACCCCTCTGCACCCATGCACACTTTGACGGCGAACGGAATGAATGCTCGTTACACTCTCCCAATAGCAGTGGGAACGGGAGGAGGTGCTGGAGGCATGGGAGCCCTGGAGGGAGGAGGAGGAGTTAGCAAGTTTCACAAGCACGATCCACGTCAGGTGGGTGACCACACCTTGAGTTGTCAACACATATGGAACCTGAACCTTGCCATTAAAATAATAATTGACCTTTTCCTGCATGATTATCACCACAGGTTCTGATAAGTGAGGCGATCGCGAAGATGATTGTTCACGATCTGCAGCCAGTTTCCATGGTGGAAAACCTTGGCTTTAGAGTGCTTCTTCAGATCCTGGAGCCACGCTATACCCCGGATTCTCGGCACTACATCCAGAACCAGCTCCTCCCAGCCTATACATACCAGGCTCAGCTGTCTATTCGTCAGGCCCTGGCTTCAGCTCATGCATTTAGTCTCAGCCTGGATGTCTGGAGGGCCTCATCCACACCCACATTAGGGTAAGAAGAAACAAAAACAGACAAAATCAGTTCTAGCATAGGGATTATTCTATATTACAGAATGTTTATTACTTTTTCTATAGTTACCTTGGTGTCACCTGCCACTTTCTGTCTTTGGAGTGGCAGATGCGCTCTGCTCTCCTGGCCTGCCTTCCCCTGACTGGAAATCGGGTTCTTTCAGATTTTGATGAAGTGTGTCACCTTCATGGCGTGTCTGGAAGAGCCTTCCGTGTGGTTGCTGACCCACACCTGGCCACGACCTCTGTGAAGTCTTGCTTTCTACCCGGTTTCTGTCACGAGGCGGGTGATGAGGACAATGCCGGAAGCCATGAAGATGTGGATGGGGGCATGAGGAATGGTCACGTGGCAGAGGAAGTTTGGGAAGACTCATGGGAGCAGGGTCTTGGTGTTGGTCGCGTGGATTGCTTCTCTCGCTCGCTTAGCCATTGTGTCAGAGAGGGGTTGCATTCTTGTACGCAGCTTGCTTCTGCCCTGGCCAAAGCAGGCCGGTTCTACAGCTACATCACAACGGTGGTTCCATCAGAGAAATTGAGTCAGGTGTTTGATAGTCCTGGCATGGTGATTGGGGGCCAAGACAGCACTTCACCACTGGTTCGAGACTGGGCTGCCCAACTTAAGGTATGTAGGATATAAATAACTGTCCATGGATCTTCATGAAAAACCCAAGGATATTTTTGCCATTTCCAATCCGGAACTTGGGAATTCATTATAAATGGCATTGTTTAGACAAGATGGCTTAAATAGGTTAGGCAAAAGAGGACACAGTAATTTTTAGAGTGTCTTCCTCGACATTACAGTTTGCGACCAGGTGCGGGCCACCAGTCCAGTGCTAATTGTGACATTTACATTTTAAAATGATTATTTATTCAATAATTCTGGTAAGCACCATGTTGTATTACTGGTGACATGTTATGGGCCACTGCGCTACTCATACAGTGACCCCTGCTGTAGAAATTCTAGTACGAATAAGGCCAAATAAAAGTGTCCTAAAGCAAGACACATAAACCCCGAACTGCACCTGTACTACTTTGTTAAGATGTTCAGTGCAGGACAATCAGTGGCTACATTCAACTGATGCAGGGTTCCTAAGGATCCCTGAAAAGTCTTTAAAAGCCATTGAATTCCTTTTTTTTTTTTTTCCGTATAAAGATAAGACCATAATTGCCATCAAAATGTCCTGAATACAATTTAACAAATTTTCAAAAATGTGTATGATGACTTATTTAATCAAACACCCTTTATCAAAACTCGCCCCATCTAGATGGCGCCAATCTCTTTGGTTCTCGTGACATTTCAGGCATATCACGCATGTAACTAAACAATGGTGCTGTAAAAACGATAAAATTCAATTCAGTGAGAATCTTGACTTAGCAGATCTTTTTAAATATTTTTTTCTTTTGTGGTAAGAATGAAACATATGATTGAGGGATCACTTCCTGATTCTCTGTGTTGTTTAATATGGTTCCAATTCCGGATGTCGTGTTGGTTGAGCGTGACTTTTAGCAACTTTGTTTTCCAATTTTGGTTTGTTGTCGAGTTGGTCTTAAAGTCATATGGCATTAAAAAGTTAACTGACCTTGGGCTGTAGGAACCCTTTGATGTTGAATGATAATAATGTACGATTTTTGAGGAAGAATAACATCATATAAATATATGTTCTGTTGCTTTACTTACTTGGTAACCAGTACAGAATATCTTGAGCTAATGGAGTTAAATGCAGTATTGGGAAGTTGTTTAACAGTGGATCTGTGTTCTGATTAGGTCCTTCGTCGGCTGTTGGACTCTGTGGAAGTCTTGGAGGAGATGAGTGGTCCTGGAGAAGTGTTGCTTGGTGGTCCAGAGACTGCACTGCTAAGGGAGTTAACTGACACTTTAGAGCCCTTCATGGAAGCTTGGGACATGGTGTGTGGGGAACGACATACAGACACACAGACAGACAAACATGTGTCCATCAGTCTGGCGCTCCCATGTGTTTTGGGCCTACGCAAGCACCTCTCTGAGACTTCAACCCCACATTGCCCCTCTCTCCTGGCAAGCCTCAGCCAGGCCGCAGAGCAGCGACTCACTCCCATTCTGGAGGACCCTCTTTATATCACCGCCACCACCCTTGACCCACAGTTCAAGCTCACATGGAGCAGTGACCCTGAGTGGCACAGACAGGTCCTTCTGGAAGAATTATCCAAACATTCCGCAGACTCCAACACAGAACGACTTCCTCATTCCCACACTTCTCCAACCCCGGCGTCATCGCCCGTGTCCTCACTGGCTCGGCCCTGTAAGCTCTTTTCATTCATCAAACAAAGACCAATGACACAGGCTAAAAGCCTGGAGCAGGAGCTGACGATCTACTTGCGAGAAGAACCCACAGATGAAGAAGCTTTGCATTACTGGCGACGTAAAGCAATTGACTTTCCACTTCTTGCCCAGGTGGCCAAGAGAGCGTTGACCATACCTGCTTGCAGCACGTTGGTAGAAAGCATCTTTAGCAAGGCCGAGCGCTGTCTTGTGCCTGCAGTTGGACATTTCTTGCCAAAGAACTTGGAGACACTCATCTACCTCAAAGCCAATTACAGACTATTATGGACGTAGTCCAGCTGTTTGCTGCGTTACACAAAATATCAGACCATGCGCTAAGGAATAAAGGGAACTACTTTTTATTTTACCTGACTTTGACTCTACCTAAAAGTACCAATACTGCCCCTAAGACAATTAACCTACTAACAAACAAAACACATTTTGTTGCTGTTATATACAGTATTAAAATTGCTTATGTATTTGATTTTTTTTTTAACATGCCTATTGTATATGACAATGCATCGCCCACTAACGTCAATATTTTCCTTCTCTGTGTGTGCCTCATCAATAGCACTTAATAAATTACCTTCAATTCCACAATAACATTTACAATTTTTAGGAATCATTTTATTATAGTACCAACCATCTTTTTAACTGATTTCCATTTGTCAATGAATAATGACAAAATACAGGAATGTGCAGGATGATGACAGTATTGTAGATATCTGGGAGTGTCAATGGTATGAGGAAGTGAGGTTAGTTGGTCTGTTATAATGTGTGTGTCCTTGAAAGTTTTAAGGTGTCATAGGCACATTGTTTTAATGTGCTGTGTGTTTTTGTATGTATGGTGTTGTTGGTGCCAGGGTGCCAGGCAAAGATGGGTAGAGTAGCCAAAAAATTAACTCAAGTAAGAGGAGCGTTACTTTTAAATAATATTACTCAGGTAAAAGTAAAAGTAGTCATCCAAAATTCTCTCCAGCACAAGTAAAAAATATTCGTTGAAAAGAATACTCAAGTAATGAGTAACATTGTGAGTATCTGTTTACAATGTGTGATTAAAAAAAAAAAAAAAAAAAGGTATATTATTTTCTCACCACAACTTTATCGATATGAACTCATTATTAGACAAAAATCATCGAATTTAGACAAGAACAACAATATGAAACGTCACCTGTCCAAAGAGAATGAGTGCCCTCAAGTGGAGAAAAAAACATTGTTAACTCTGATTGGTATAATTGAGTCATGTGGTTATTGTTTCGATGTCTCATTGGTGAAACTGACACGGCCACTGTCGGCATAGCGTAGTGGAGTAAGAGAAGTGTTTCTTCTCAAGTAAAAGTGAAAAAGTATTGTGTGGTAAACTACTGTAAGAACTACATTTTTCTCAAAAAGTTACGAAAGTAAATGTAACTGAGTTACTACCCACCTCTGGCCGTAGCGTCTGGAATCTGGTGTCAATGGTTCTAGTATGTAAGATATAGACTCCGGTGTAAAGGGCAGTAGGTTCTGCAGCGTAAGGCATCATCAATTCTTGTACGTAAGGTGTCTCAGGTTCCATTGCGTAAAGGTGTTGCTGTATGTAGATTATCTGTGTTCTGTGTTTTATATTGTTGCCATCCAGTATTCTTCTTAATACCAAACATGGCTCGCAATCTTGCACTCACTTTTCATCCGTGCTCCATTCTTTAACCCACCAAACTGTGACAGCTCAGCCATTTGTGTTTAGACCAGCCAGCTCCCTTTGGCAATTGCCTCTTAAGTAAATTACTTGGCAAAGAGTGAGGCAGAGTGATGGGAGGAAATTGTAAATGAACGCTCCTGCTCCCTCAACCTCATGCCAAGTGATTACATCTGCAGTGCAGGGAGCCTCATGCACATGCGGGTACAAAACCAATTCAACCCCCTTCCCTACTTGACGAACCACATTGATACAAAGGGAATTTCTGGATTGCATGTGCACATGCACACTAGACCACCCTGCATTCCCCCTTTGCTATTTATAACACAGAGGCATCATGTTTGTCCGGACTCCACTATTTAGAGGGGCTTAGGCTTAGGTGGCTTATTACTCAGGGCTGCAGGACAGTACACTTGCCAGAAACAAAAGTTATGGTTCTGCATTGAGGGGGAGCCTTGGTAACCCTGTACACACATGGATAAACAGACAAGTTAGGGTATTTATAACCTGCCTGTTGCTGATCGCTGACAGTTTAGAGAGTTTGGGGACTGGGTGGCATCTTTTGTTTCAGGGGGCGCATGTATATTCACTTACTGAATGGTGTAAAGAAAAGTACACCATGCTGCCAAAAGTATTTGGACACCTGAGCTTGATGTAGGCTACACAGGAGCTGGAATTGGGGGAAAAATAGGGAGTGTGGCCTACAGTACCTTTCTTTGAATGCTCTGTTTACCGTGTTGCCAGTTCTACATTTGTCATTCAGTATGCTCAGTCTTGTTATCTTGCCCTTTCGACATCCAGGGCTGGTTGGGGACCGAGAGGGGAGTGGGTTCACTGAGCCTACCCCAGCCAAACATGCACATGATATGGCCCGGATCACAATAGCTTCTATTTCAGTTGATGCACTCGGGTTATCAGGCCACTTACGCCTACTCTCTCTCCCCCTCTCTCTTCATCCAACACTCACTTGCTCTTAACACAATCATGGCCGACAGAACCAGCCGGGTCAATGCTAAGCGAAAGGAGAAGAAGACAGAAGACAAAACCAATGATGAAAAAGGCAAAGACAAGGCCAGAAAGCAGGACAAAGTTGGCAAAAAGATGGAGATGACCCCTGAGCCATGTGAGGCTACAGAGGACAAGAGGAATGGAGAAGCTGCTGGGGCAGTAGGCGTGCAGGTGAAGAAAAGTGATGGAGATGGCGAGTTCGAACCAATTGAACTGCCGCCATTTGAGATCATCGCAGGGTGGGTAAGATGCTTGTTGTGTTTGTACTATGAATGTCTGCATACTGACTATTACTGAGTGAACAAGGATATGTTGAAATTGGGAGGAGGAATAAGTGAGTCAAGGGTGGATTGACATGGTTTTGTACTTTGTCTAATTACACTAAGTAGACCGGTTGAATTGAGACTAGTTAAAATTATCTTGTTATATAGAACATTGCTTTGCTGTAGTAGATGACCGAGGTATTAAATTTTACCATTACATTTGAAGAGAGAAGGCTTTAATTTCTTTTTATTTGGGCAAATTACTTTTTTTCCCCCCTACCAATCTTTGTAGATGACGAATCCACTTGAAGATGTAAATTGTAAGAATTAATGTTTACTGTGCTTGTGATCTCAATTGACTGATATCTTGGCAAACAAATGGACAGAAAAGTGAACATTTTTGGTGCCCGATTACCCGCTTGAAAAAAAGCAAACTTTTTGTATGGGGTAAGCATCAAGCCATTGTTAACTTGTTAGCCGCTCCCAGGGGTGCCCATTACGTCGATCGCGATCGACCAGTCGATCGCAACGCCAGTGTGGGTAGCTCGCTGCATCAAAAAAAAAAAAAAAAAAAATTTATGTACATAGTTAATTATGTTATGTGAGCAAACATAATTTACCGTCCATTTTTTATTTATATTTTTTAAAATGTACACAGTTATTTGTGTTTTGTGAGCAACATAACCTCATATGTTGCTCACAAAGCATAATTACTGTAACTGTACATTTAAATATATTTTTCTTTTTTTAGTTCACCCTCCTCTCTCTTAATGTAGATCGCGGGAGGTTGTCTCATTTAAAAGTAGATCTTGGAGCAAAAAACATTGAGCGCCCCTGCGCTACATCATTTGTGCTAGTGCTAATGTTTGTCAAAAGAAATAGGCATTTTCATTTTGTAATTATATGTATATATATATATATATATATATATATATATATATATATATATATATGTATATATAATTATTATTATTATTTTTAATCGAGTTAATCACAGCATAAAAATTAATTAATCGTAATTAATTGCAATTCAAACCATCTATAAAATATGCCATATTTTTCTGTAAATTATTGTTGGAATGGAAAGATAAGACACAAGACGGATATATACATTCAACATACTGTACATAAGTACTGTATTTGTTTATTATAACAATAAATCAACAAGATGGCATTAACATTATTAACATTCTGTTAAAGCGATCCATGGATAGAAAGACTTGTAGTTCTTAAAAGATTATTAAAACCCCTCTTAATGTTTTAATGTCTTAATGTTATAAAATCAGTAAAATTTTCAAATAAAAAATAAACTAATAGCTCGCAATTGTTGATGTCAATAATTACACAATGCTCATGGTGCTGAAACCCATAAAATCAGTGGCACCCAAGCGCCAGCAGAGGGCGACAAAACACCAAAAAAACACAAGTAACAAATGGACATGACACTGTGCTGTCATTTCAATCTGTTTGAGCGGGGCATGTGCGTTAAATGTGTCAAATATATTAACGTGATTAATTTAAAAAATTAATTACCGCCCGTTAAGGTAATAATTTTGACAGCCTTAACATATATATACGTGTGATTTAAGTAATTGAATGCCATTGACAACGATAGACAAAAAATTCACAGCGAATGGTCTTGCGCCGTCAACAGCAACCAATCAGTTAAATGAGTACCTGATAATGGGTAACATTAACAATATCTACTTGTATTTTTTTTACTCAAGAAAAGTGTGTTATTTTTGCTACCCTTGTTTATTAATTTACTGTGTGTCTGAAAACCCCCAATTTGCCTGATCAGGACCCCACAATTTAAGCCTTTGCTTTAAAGCTTGCAATATGATCACAAGTTTACAAATATGTTTTACCTCCTACCAGAGAGCAGATGAGCCCATTCTACTTCAAGTTTCAGTTCAGGAACGTAGAGTACTCATCTGGCCGGAACAAAACCCTGTTGTGCTACAGAGTGGACACGCCAGGAGGCAGTACTGAGCCTTTGAAAGGTTATCTGGAGGATGAACATGCCACAGCTCATGCTGAGGAGGCTTTCTTTCAGCAAGTAATGTGCTCTCGCCTCAGCTGTTCATTGTGTTATCCTTTTTCCATAATAGAAGTTTCAGTTGTCGTTCCATCTCTCACCTTTCAAGGTGCTTCCTGACACAAACCCGTCCCAAGAATATGACGTCACATGGTATGTGACATCCAGTCCCTGTGTGGCCTGTGCAGCCAAGCTGGCCAACATCCTCAGACAACGCAAGAAGCTGCGTCTCTGTGTGTTCTGCTCCCGTCTCTTGGAGTGCGAGGAACCAGAGATAGTGGAGGGGCTTAAGGCAATGGTGACTGCAGGCTGCAAATTGAGGATGATGAAGCCCTCTGACTTCCAGCATGTTTGGGATACATATGTGGAGAAGGAGGACCAGAGCTTTGCTCCCTGGGAGGACTGTCAGGAGAACTACAACTACTATGTGGAGAAACTGGCAGACATCCTCAAGTAAAAGTAAGCCAGACTATCAAATGCTAGTCTTTCAATCCCTTTTTTATGTATTTAAAAAAAAAAAAAAAACTTTTTTTTGGTCACAGGTTCTAGTGTGGACTGGAGATTTCTCCTTCAACCGAACATTTGGCACATTTCGGAAAATGTGTTCATTGGGAAAACAAGTTTTCATGGTTTTTTTTTTTTTTTTAATTCATCAAATGTTATCCTAAAATTCACGTTTGACAGAGGAAAAAAAGTTGCTGTTATACTTACATTAAAAGTACCGTTCCTGTCTTGAAATGTTATTGTGACCGTCTAATCTTGTTGTAGTAACTGTACATACATTGACAGCGGGCGTCTTGTGTTATACAGTAACAGTATGGACTAAAAGATGAAAAAGTGATGTTGCAAAAATGTTGAAAAAATATTATAACAGTACACCTGAATTTATCAGCAAAAATACACTTCTACAATTCGAAACAGCTAATATTACTTGCACTCTGGTATATCAGTGGAGATTTGACTTTTCATTTGCATCACCACAACAAAATTTGCACCTTCACTCTGATATATTCTTATTTTCTCTAACTTTTTCTTTGACCGATGCTAGCAAGTTTCAAATACAAAGGCTTCTTTGGTGGCTCAGTGTTGAAAGGAAACCAGAGCACCTTCTTCCTCTGGAGGTCTATCACTGCTCTCTGTTGTCACAGCTGTAGACATCAACAAAGATTATTTGATGAGCTCCATTACCTTGTACAACACACTATACCTTGGTCTTCCTGCAAGGTTACAAGTGGTGCATTTGATTCAGTGCAAGTAATGTCCACGCCTTCTGCAGGTCAAATTTAATTTCAAGAAATATTAGTGAGGAACGTGTTGAGTGGCACTGTACCCTTCAGTCATCTAAACTGTACCTTTTGTAGGAGGATCTAGTTCTTCATTTGTGATGTAATCCACCAGTGGACAAGGAGCGTCTGCAAAAACGATAGAGGAACTTTAACATGACTGCCAACGCCTAAACTGAGGCAAGCTGTGAATGTGCTTTCTACAGTACAGTCTAAATAAGTTATCGAGTTTGAGGAAATAGACACCGGGCTATGTCATCATACCATCACGGTTCTTGAGCTGAGCCATGGTGAGAAAGAGCTCGGCCTCCTCTGGCCCTCCATCATCCTCCGCTGCACAATCAGAAAAGACACCATGCCACTTCATTAGCTTACTTTTGATAGTCCTTTCCTCAAAATCAGTGGTTTTCAAACTGGGGTCTGCTAGCCAATTTATGTTGACCAAATATGTTGTTCTAACCCAATTCTAAGCTTTAACGTGACTGTGATATTATCACAGTACATGACATGCAGCACGCACACTGAATTTCTACTTTTCTATCACTCCTTTCTCATGAAGAGTTGTAAACATGAGATAACGCAACTTCTGCAAAATATTTGCTACCTGGAAGTTCAACGCTTGAACCAAAAGTTTCCAACATGTTGATACAGTATAAATGGGAACCATGTCTTTGGCATTGCTCTGTACAAATTAATATGTGATTGTCTTCCTCTGGCCGATTTCTTGTCAAACAGAACACGATGTAAAAATTAGTGTTGCACCGATACCATTTTTTGGGCCCGATACCGATACAGATACCTGGCTGTGCAGTATCGGCCGATACCGATACCATTCCGATACTACTCTGTTTGCAAAAAAAAAAAATATATATATATATATATGTGCGTATAAGGGATGCAACGATACAGTTAAGTCTCGGTGCGATTTTCGATACAATTCAATACATTTAATGCTCTGAAACAGAAAATACAACTGTTATTATTATTATTATTATTATTATTATTTTTTTTTTTTTTTTTTTTTGCTAACAAGCAAAAATAACAGTGCCATCATATAAACAAGCATTTTAGTGCATAATATTTATGTGCTTACTTCTTACTGATCTGAAGAAAAATTCTGTATATAAGTGCTGAGAACAATTTTTACTGTTTGTAAAGTGGGTCACACTGTTGATTGCCTCAGCTCTCTTAGCAGCTATATTCACCATATAGGCAAAACATCCTATTTGTGGTCCGAGTCCATCTGTAACATGTACTGAATTAAGAGTATTTGCAGCATTATCTATAGTCACTGGTATGGGTTGCTTTGGCCTGCTTAACTTCCATTCAGTCATGGCGGTTTCTATTTAATCAATGCAGTCTATGGACTACGCGGCGCTCTGGGCTCACGCAGCTAATGGCATGGGATCTATTGTACTACATCTAGGTTGCTATTTAATGATATCTAGTGTGTGCGTGCGAGAGTTGGCATGGGATCTAACATAGGACATCTAGATTGCTATTTGATGATATCTAGTGTGCGCGCTGCGCAGCTTGAGTGTTTTCTGGCCACAGAAGTCACTTCTGCTCATTACTGCACAACACCAGCATATAACAATCGACTTTCATAAACAGGACGAGTTTGAAGTACGGCGCTCTTAATTTGCCACTCATTGTTCATCATGAAACCATGAATTTGCTTAGTCTCCCACGGTCTTAACCTTTCTGATCCCATCGGCGTTTCAACATCAAGCGTTAACTTACACATGTTAGTCGTTTGTGAATACCATGTCAAATGAGCAGCGTAACATCGCGGATATACAGTTGCAGTGTACATCCGCAATATTGAAGACGGAGGTGTAAATTTCATTTGGTAATTTCGAGACAAAGACACACAGATGTAATGATTTGGGGAGTTAGCTCACGTGGGGAGGACAGTATATTTGCGTTCAAATGATGCCAGTAGATGGTATCGGTGCCCTAAATGTTGGTACTTGTCGATACCGATACCACCAATTCGGGCCGGATCAGCGCCCCCTGCCCATACTGGTATCGGTATCGGTGCAACTTTAGTAAAAATGTATCCTCCCATCTCCACTCTGTGTTCGCAGTCATGTTGTCAGTGGAAGAAGTGCACAGCAGCTGACCCTAAGATATAAATATTGAATTTAATTGAAGGGACCATTGTTGTTCTTATCAATTAAATGACTCTTAAGTATTTAATTAAAAATCCTAAGGTTATTAATTCATCCGTAATGGATTGTTCAGATCTACTTTTTCCAAATGCTCACGAGGCTTTGCCGTTTAATCTGTAATGCACATCTGATTTACACGCTGCAAGAGAAAAAGTGTGCCTCATTATTCGGTTTTGAGGCTCCTCTTAATGATATGTATTTTTTAATTGAACAAAAACATGGAACGAATGTCGGTCTGTTTTTGCTTGTTGTCTGCATGGCCTTGGAAGTTTTCCCTCTAACCCCAGGTTTCATCAATTCATGCTCAAAGACTAGAACGAAATGGTCAGAGAAAAATGAAATGGCGCTATTGAAAGGGAAAAGTAAACTGTTGACAGAGGAGACGTTAACATGGCACAAAAATGATATTTATTGATTTTTTTTTTCTTTACGAAAAGACCAGAATTTTCTAAAATTCAATTCGAGGTCGAAAATGAAAATGATTGTCCTTTGGTGTCTTCGAATAAGTAAAGACATGCTTGCATTGAGCTGCCGCCATGCAGAGCATTGTTGGATATTCGTGTGCAATTTATTTTAGTGTTGTGAAAAGGAGGTGTTAAACCGAGGCTTATTGGCCCTTTTAGTTTTCAAATGTATCTGTGTGTCATTGCACCGTCTTGCTGCAGGGATTTGCATTATAATACACAGCCGCTTTTATTTCCAATACAAAAATTCCAACACACACTGGAGGTGAAAGAGAACGCTATCTTTGTAGTAGCCTAGTAATAGTACGTAAACTATCCAGCATGCGTGTGTTCTGCCATTGTGCACGCCTTGTATGGAGAAATCGCACGAGCATGACAAATTTGGGCCAAAAAAGCTGTTTTTGAATATGGAAAAACTAAAAAAGATTCTTCGCACCCCGTGTTGTGAGTGACTTCCAGCATCCTTGAGTACAATGACCTGGATGGACAAGATTTTACAAGAATGTCTAGATTGAAAAGTGACCTTGCATGAAATCGCCCCCCACCCACTGTTGCAAGTATACAATTCATCATAATGAGCGTGACGTTAAAGCTTATCACCAATGTGGTTTGTGATCAGGGGCGGACTGGTAATCTGTGGGTTCTGGAGGATCACAGAACGGCCGGTGCCCTGGACGGCCGGCGGCCGCCATTCATTATACATCACTGTTTTTATCCCCCCCTAGCCTCTCATTATCTACAGTTCGCATCCAATCCGACAGGTGGCAGCAATGCCCCTGGCTGTTCATCGCCAGTCTGATAGAAGAACGAAGAAAACAAAGTAGCCTTCATTGGTTCTTTGAAGAAGCAAACTAGCGAAGAGCGTTAATGCACAATATGGATGGTGGTGGCAAAAAAAGAGAAGGGTGGCGCGGAGAAGGTTAGGGAGAAAAAATTTAAAGAAACTGGAGAGCAAAGCATTAAAATGTCCTAAATTGACAAATATTTTCGCAAGCAAGCAGCAGTCTGGCTGCAACGGCCACGTCGGGTAACAGTTACTAACAGCAGCCCAGCCCCCGGCGATGGTGACAGGGGTAGCGGGAGCCGCTCTGACGTGCAGCCGGTGCAGGGAGAGAGAAAAGAAGAGGGAGGGTTTAATGATAAGCTGGTGGAAGTTCCCCAGACAAGCGCGGGGCAAGTAGAAAGGGATGAAAACGGTCACTTGCTCGGTATACTGGCAATTGTTATCCACCAGGTAGCCACATTTTAAATGAAATAAATGACAATTAAAGGGTTAGTGCCAGCTAGTCCGTTTGCAATCGTGTCAAGTTACAGTATGCTAGTCCTACTATCACTCTCCTAAGGAAAAATATTTTAGCTGTAAAAGAACGTATGCACAAGCAGCAGCAATATTAATTCAGAAGAAATATAACAAAAATATTAATAAAATGAATGGCAAGTTAAATTGATATATTTTTTTAAATCATGTATATATCGTTTTGTTTTCTGGTTAATACTTTCCAATGAAGGTTATGTATCCAGGATTTATCTTGAAATGTTTATTGTATTTTCATTGAAATGTATTATTTGTATGGCAAGATTAATTATGGCAGGGGTCTCCAAACCGGTCCTCAAGGGCCGCTGTGGGGCCTGGTTTTTGTTTCAACCGATCGAGTACCGACAGTTTAACCAAGGAAGTTTCTGCTAAAACAAGCAGCACCTGACTGCAATCAACTGATTGCACATGTAAGACACCAGATTGGTGCATAGGTGTTGTCTTGTTTTGTTGGAATGAAATCCTGCGCCCACTGCGGCCCTAAGTGGAATAGTTTGGAGACCACTGAATTGTGGCATAAACAATGAAATCATTTTATAGACAGATAAATAGGGATATATTATAATAAATTAGATACATAAAACTTGCTTTGAAAAATAAATTCTTTCATTTGTTTTTCAGGTTGATCATAGAGCTAGTACAGAAAATGAGCCCAACTCCAGTTCAGCCTTGCAGTACTTTGAGCGCCCCAAGTCAGACAGTTACAGTCTAGACACATTTTCTTCATTTTCTCTCAAAGTGCACGAAATTGATGCATTTTACAATAAAATGTAAAAAAAAAAAAAAAAAAAAAAAAAAAAGTCTTCCGGGGGGCATGCCCCCGGACCCCTAGGGGGTCTGTGTTTCCCTTCGTAGAGCGATTCTTGTGGGTTGGGCCGAGTCAAAGTCCAGGGCTGCTTTTTAGTCCCAGTCCGCCCCTGTTTGTGATTGATTGCAATTGCATTTGTATGTCAAACTGCTCAAACCCATTGAATTCCCATTGGAATTTAGGGGGCGGGTACATTGTCGTTATGTTTAATTGGCATTTGGATTATGAGGCATTCCTTGGAAAAACCTTTTACTCCATACGGTACCTGGACCCAAAAGACTGGAGAACCCCTAGTTGAAACGGCCACCACACCTGGTTTTCTGGTGACTCTGAGAATAACACAGCCGAAGAAAACAGCAAGGATGCCGAAGAAGATGCAGCCCGAGATCGAAAGGAGCACCCGCCTCTTCAGCACTAGAGGTAATAGAAGCCAAAAAAGAAACTGAGGAGGTAAAATAATCAAACATCCACATGGCATTCCAAACTTACATAAGTTCTTAGTTGTGAGAGGATCACTTTTTTTTGAGAAAGATGGTCGCCCTAAGCGAATACCCTGGCAAACGTATTGGCTCTGCTTAGGGTCATTTTGGGGCGTGACCGTATATTTGTCAGATGATGAATTCGGAATCCACTGTCCTTCCATAAACCTGTTTTTTGATGGTATTTTTCACAGATGTCACAACATTTACTTCTGGCTCTTGTATTGGATGTCATTTGATCATTTTTGTATTCAAAATACTGTAACTGAACTTGACTTATTACCACGTGTAGTTCCACTTGTCTTCATTGCCTTTAACCTCACATTTAAGCACAAGACTGTCAGTGGAAAATACCTCAGACCAACCGGTTAACACAATAATATTTGCTGATGGCCGTTCTAAAAAAGCAATAATAATACATAGATAAGTTGAATAATCAAACACATAGTGTGGTTGACTTTAACAAAGAAGGAGGAATGCACATACCCTCAACTTTGAGCCTTAAAGGCCGACTTTGTTCCGTCTTGAATATTGCAGTAGGTTTCCCTCTGGCTGCTTGACACTTATATGATCCAGTGTTTTTTCTGTCTACAGAACCTATTGTGTAATTCTTTCCAGAGACAGTGAGCTGAGTGTCGTCTTTGAACCACATATACCACCACCCAAAGGAAACATTGATGTGACAGGTATATGTGACGGAATCGCCAGTGTGCATGACCATGTGTTCAGGCTCCTGCTCCATTTGGATGATTGGTTTGTCGTCTAAGGGGGAAACATGGATTCAATGTGTCGGTGGCAATTTTCCAGTTATACTTGTTCCTTGTCTTATGAATCGATTTTTTTCGGTTACCATTCCTTATCCTAAACCACTTGAAGCACAAATCAACTTTCCCCATCGAAACCAATTGAAATGTAACAGGAACAAACCAAAAGTTGGGGTATGCATACGTCAAAGCACCATACTTGACATAAAGTTTTACTCAATTATTCAAGAGAATAGACTTACCATAAACAGTAAGCTGCAGTCCAGATGTGAAGTTGCTGATAACAGACCTGCTCCTGAGCTTCCCCGAGCAACTGTATAGTCCTCCGTGAGCGGGTGAAGCAGAACGAATGGACAAGGTGGCTCTATCCAGCCCAAAGGTTACTGTGTCATCACTATGGATTACCTGGTTGTCTCGGCGCCATGTGTATGTCCAGCTAGAACTGTTTGCCATTGCGCACCTTAATGTCACACTCTCAGTGGGGAACACATCAGCCCAATGATTGCTTGGGGTCAAAGATGGAAGTGGGATTTCTGAAAAAGCACACAAAGTATCCATTTACCATTTGGAACTCATGGACTTCATGATTCCCTTAAAAATGACGTGTCAGTCTCAATCATCGCAAGCCAATTTCAATTTTGATAAGAATCATATTGAACACACACCAAGCCAATAACTTGCTGCCTGTCAATGCAGTTACACATCACAAATGTATGGCCTTTAACACACAATATACTGAAAACGTATTTTTTCTTTGAATAAACCCCTCTAGTTTTGAGCTAAGTTGGAAACAATTTTGTGCAGAAACAAAAGTAAAAGATAATGAAGTAGAAAAATGAAATGGGACAGCATATGTCAGCTGAATGAACTGAACGTACCCAGAACATTTTGAATCAGTTGGTCACTGATGTCTGTGGATATATTTTGGCCTCTAGTGGCCTTGCACCAATAGGTCCCCGCGTCATGTGTACTGAGGTGGATTTGGAGGGTCTCGTTTGTAGCCACAACCTCCTTTTTATCTTTGAACCAATGGTACACCCAGTCAGACCCCACCTGAACTTTACAGGTGAATGTTATGTTTTCTCCAACAAACATCGAATTCAAAACCGGATCCTTTCTCAGTGACGGTTTTGGAATGTTTTCTAAAACAAACCAAAAAAAAAGTCTCTCAAAGATATGGTCATTAATCAGCATCACTTGCAGCAGGGATTCACAATAATTGTTTAATTTAAACCACTAATTAAAAAAAAAAAAACTTACCGTAAAAACCCATAGGTTGGGGTACTCCTACGTCAAAGTAACATACTATACAGAAAGTTTTACTCAATTATTAGAGAGAAAATACTCACCGTAAACTATAAGTTTCAGTCCAGATGTGAAGTTGCTGATAACAGACCTGCTCTTGAGTTTCCCTGAGCAACTGTATTGTCCTCCGTGATAGGGCGAAGCAGAGCCAATAGACAAGGTGGCTCCATCTAGCCCAAAAGAAATCGTGCTATCACTTGGGATTGCCTGGTTGTCTCTGAGCCATGTGTACGTCCAGCTGGAACTGTCCACCATTGCGCAACTAAATTTCACACTCTCAGTGGGGAACACATCAGCCCAGTCACTGCTTAGCGTCAAAGATGGAAGTGGGATTTCTAAAAAAAAGAAAAAAAAAGCACACAAAGTATCCATTTACCATTTGGAACCCATGGACTTCATGATTTCCGTAAAATTGATGTGTCAGTCTTGATCATTGCTAACCAATTTCAATTTGGATAAGAAATATATTGAAAATACCCAAAGCCATTAACTTCCTGCCTGTTGATGTGGTTACACACCACAATTATATGTTTTTTTTTTTTTTATCACACAATGCACTGAACATGTATTATTATTATTATTATTTTAAATAAATCCCTCTACTAATGGGCCAAGTTTTGAATAATTTTGTGCAGAAACAAAAGTGTAAAATAATGACGTAGCAAAATGAAACTGGACACTGCCCTCACACCATCTAATATTTACCGCTAAATGTATTCACTTCCGTCACCACCCTGCACTGGACCACATCCTGTTTCAACAGAATAAAAACAGCATAGAAAGGAAGCAAGGTGCTCACTAACTGTTGTTCCACTCACTAAGCTCCTGAGGTTCAAAAGGGTTAAGTTGCTCAAATCAACGAATAGCATTTGTCAGCTGAATGAATTGAACGTACCCAGAACATTTTGAATCAGCTGGTCACTGATGTCTGTGGAGGTACTTTGGCCTCTAGTGGCCTTGCACCAATAAGTCCCTGCATTATGAGTACTGAGGTTGATTTGGATGGTCTCGTTTGTCGCCGCAAGTTCATTTTCATCTTTGAACCAGTGGTACATCCAGTTGGACCCCACCTTAACTTTACAGGTGAATGAAACGTTTTCTCCAACAAACATTGAGTTCAAAACTGGATTCTTGCTCAGTGACGGTTTCGGGATGCTTTCTAAAACAAAAACAAAAAGAGTCTAAATAATTCAGGTAATAATCAGCATCACTTACAGCAGGGATTCACAAACATTTTCTACATTTAAATCAACAAATAAACTGAAACAAGACTTACTGTAAACTGTAACATTTATGGTGTTGCTGAGAGCAGAGCTGACCCTCCTGGTTTCTAGGTGTGCTTTGCAGGCATATATTCCCTGGTGGTCTCGAGAAACAGAGGTGATGTTAAGAAGAGAGCTCCCTAAACTCAAGACAATCACTGGGTCGTCTTGGAGCGCCTTTCCGTTTCTGTGCCAAATGAACTTCCAGTTCGGATTACCCACATCGCAAGTCAGTTTCACACTTTCCCTTAGGAACACGTCTGACCAGGAGGTCTGCAGCTTCAGGATTGGTGTGGGCGGTTCTAAAGTTAGGCAAGTATCATTCAGAACCAAGAAGACAGTAGAATGGCATGAATAAAACATTTAATTAAGTGACCCTTACCCGAAACATGCAAAGTAAATGTTTTACTTCGCTCTGTATAGAAAGGTCTTTCTCCTCTCTTGGCTTCGCAGGAATATTGTCCATTGTCAGATAGTGCTAAGGAGACTATTTCATAAGTATTATTATAAGATCCTTGGATTTTCTTATTTTCATGGAACCACAAATATTCCCATCCAAAGGACATATTGATCATGCACTGGAAGGTGACAGATTCTCCAGGAAACATTGGCTCCAACTTTGGATCAGGCACCAACACTGGCTTAGGCCTGTCAGCTAAATAGTAAAAAAGACATTAACATAATTTTAGACAAATAAAGGGATAGAGACATGTATCTTACCATAAACTTTCAGTTCAATTTCGTTACTGTTGGTGGAATTGCCCTTTGTTTTGTGATGAGCTTTACAAGAGTATGTTCCAGAGTACTTCTGAGATGCTGCAGTGATTGTTAGCAAAGCTTGATGCGACGAATTCAAAGAAACATTTTGGTCTGCATCTTGCACTGGCTGTCCATTTCTATACCAACTGAAGGTCCAGTCAGAGCTGTCATTGACACGACATTCAAAGTATGCCTCCTCAAAGGGGAACACTTCCTGCCAGTGGGACAGCATGTGCAGTGATGGGACAGGAGGCTCTGCAAAAGTACAGTAAATGCATTGTTCATAATTTTGTACTCATCTTTTTCGGATGGTGCTCACCATAGACAGTCTGGGTCTCAGTTGTTGCTAGTTCAGGGGTTGGAAATGAATGACAAATTTCAGTGTGAGTCAGCAAAAAAACTTACAAATATTACATTAAATTGAGAAATTTCCTTAGTTTAGAAATGGAAAAACTAAATTTCTTTTTTGCCATTGCTTCTTTCCTCACCGTGGATAGTATCGTTCTCAGCAGATGGTGCTCTTGTTGAGGTGACACTCAAATTCATGTCAGTGACTGATAGTTGGGAGAAAAAAAAGTTAGAATTTTTCAACTTAAACACACAATCAGTCAAGACTGATGGGGTTGTTGTCATTTTGGATAGAACACATTGCGTCAGAATAGGGTGAGGTAGACCGACATTTAATGACGATAGCAAACCCTTATTCTTCTATGGATGAACACGGATTTGGAGAGAGACACAGATTAAATGATCATGACCAAAAACAAATCACTAGTCAATCAGGAAGGACTCACATGATACGTTTCAGGTCATTAGGAGCAATGAAAAAGACAAAGAAAACAATTTGCAAGCAGGGGTGTTGGAAGTCACTCACAGCTGGTGGTGCTGAGGCTCTTATTTTGTTTTTCACATCCAAAAACAGCCATTTCGGTTCAGATTTGTCATGGTTGCGCTTTTTCTCCATATAAGGCGTTCACAATGTCAGTACACAGAAACGCATGCTGGATCGTTTATGTACTATTCCACCTATAGTGTGTGAGTTTTTGTATTGGAAATAAAAGCACCCGTGTATTATAATGCAAATCCCTGTCGCTAGATGGCGCAATGACACATAAACACATTTGAAAAGTGAAAAGGTTCAATAAGCCTCGGTATTGCACCCATTTTTCACTACACTCAAATAAATTGCACACAAATATCCAACAGCGCTCTGCACGGCGCAGCTCAACAGTAACAACAACGAATAATATGGCTATTGTGCAAGCTATTTGAAGTTCTCCATTCTCGCTGTCAGACATCGGGCATTAATGGCGTCACCAGCCACAACAAAGCGTCGCCATATTGAAATGGGGACAAAACACGAGTCACAAGCAGTTGCTCTGTCGTGCATTGTAGTACAAACGCGTTGAACTTTTGTCTTATTTGCGGTCTTTATTTCCGTTGGAATGACTAAAAGTTGCCGTGTTGTGGGTTGTAACACAAGGAAGAGTTCGGAACCGTATTTGAAGTTCTTCATTCTTCCTCGTGAGAAGAAAATGACAAGCAATTGGCTGAAAGCAATAAATCGAGGAACAGTAAAAGAAGACGGTTCCGTGGACCAGGCACATTTACGTTTGCAGCCGACATTTTAAGACTGGTGAGTAAACTTTAATCGATTTTTTTTTTTTTTTTGCCCCAATTAACTGCTAGGATTCAGTAGACTAGGCAGTGGTTATTATTACCGTAACCGACAACTTGCAAAGCATTATTTTTCTTTTGCCGTGAACTGCTCTGATCGGCCAATCGGTATATTATTGGCCTGGTGGGAATTGGTTATTTAACCGTGACGTGTTCATGGCTAAATAACACTTGGAGGCGAATTAGCGGTTCTGGCAGAAATAATCACTCCGTATATACTACCAGTTTTCTTAGTTCCACACAGTACATATTCCACATAATTGATAAAGATCAACTTACTCTGTGACTTTATGAGGTAGATGTAGATGTTTCCGAACTCCACTGCAGGCAATTCCTTTGGATTGTTTATCCAGCTATCAGCTGCGACTTTGTATGGGCAGATTTGCAGGCCAATACATGCTAATTTTAAGTTGTATCGCCTCCTCGTGTCTGTCGGCAGTGACTCGTGATAATAATAAGTCATGTTTAAGACGTTTTTATGAAAAAAAAGACGCAAAACACAGCTGAAATATATGAATTTCAGACTACGTTTGTCTACGGATGTTTACCTGTGCGTGCCCCCCTCTCAAAATGGCGACACGTTGCTATGCGAGATGACGTCATCATGACATCACGCCAACTGCGAGAATGGTCTAAATCTGCAGCTAACTTTTTCTCGCTTGGAACTATTATAAACTATCACTATCATCTTCTTTTTTGGACCTTGAATTGAATTTTAGAAAATTTCGCTGTTTTTGTAAAGAAAAAATCGCTAATTCGTTCTTGTGCCATGTTAACGCTGCCTCTGTCAACAGTTAACTTTTCTTTTCCAATAGCACCTTAGTCAACATGACCTGGTTGCAAGCAAGGTGCAAGGTGATGACTATGTTATTGACAAAAAAAAAAAAAAAAAACTTTTTCAAAATGTATATTTAATCCCCAAAGTTGAATACGCTATTGTTTCAATACCTTTTTTATCTTGATTTATTTTTAATAACAACAACAACAGCAAAAAAATTATCCACCAACAATTTTTATCTCCCAAACACCAAGGGGTGCTGCAGCACCCACTTCCCGTGCTACCGTTTGCAAGTGCAGATGGTGTTCCAGAAGTTTTGGGCACATTTCAAGTCCTCTTATCTGCGGAACTATGAATGCTAGTAAGTAAAACTGGTACCAGTTTTAAGCTAAATTTGTCAAGGTTTTTTGAAATGATAATGATTTTTTTTTTTTTTTTTCAGATGCGGTTACTGCGCGCACTAAAACAAAAATGGCACTTTCCTTTTTTGAATTAGTAAAAAAAAAAAAAATCATGGACCATTGTTCAACGTGCATCCGGCACAAAATTCTTAAATGAGGAACCAGAAAATAATTTCATATTGTGATGGCATGGTAAGAATGATCAATGGGTGTTTGTGCCCAGCAAAGAGATTGGGATGCCCCTCAACTTCAGATGATACAGTAGAATGACTTCGAACAGCGGCCGAGCGGAAATCGATCAAAAGAGCCAGTACAGAACTTTAGCTTCCTACAACAAGCGTTTGATGTGTCATAAAACGATGACTGCACATGACACCTTACAATCTACCACAGGATTAGTACAATTGCACCCTTAGTTTTGTGGGAAATGCATGTTGAAAAAAATGTCTTTTTTTTTTTGTACAAAATTATGGATGCAATATGCCTTTTCTGGCTTAGTGAATCCCATAACTGGGTCTGAAAGAATAGAAAAAATCATTAGAATTACATAAAATGCAATGAATTGAGCTCTAGAATGGTACCAGTTTCATTTTACAACCCTTCAGTTCAGCAGATGAGGAGTTGAAGTTTGCCCAAGACTTCTGGAACACTCTTTAGTTATGAGTAAAGTTAGCTTGGCTTGTTTCATTTCTTCTCCCACTGCAAATGTTCCATCTTCTTTTCATTTTGTATCAGTATGAATGCCTTGAGGCACTACGCTGCCATCAAGTCTGATTTTTCCCCCTCACGATATGTGGTGGGTCGCTCACATAAAAAGTCAAAGATGTGAAAAGGTATATTGTCTACTGTGTACCAAGATTGAGAGGGGAAAGAAAAATACGTCCCAGATGATGTCCAACTTAAACATGAATAAAATTGAAATACATTCGTAGAAGGTAGGCTATCACAAACTGTGGGACATTACGGCAATATGACACAATAACAAAAATAATGTAATAGAGATAGGAAACAGAGCATCTAAAATTTCCTCAGGAAGTGTCAGGCACATGAGAACAAAGTACTTCATCTTTCTTCTGTGACTTCCTCAACATTGTCATTTGCTTCTGAGTTTTACGGGTATTGGAAAGACAAATCACAAAATAAAATGCTAAATTCTTATAGTTCATTAAAAAATATGTATTAAAAAAAGAAAGAAAACAAAGAAATGCAACTGTGGACTTTCAAGCTCAACCTAGTGTTACTATTTTTCAAATAGTAAAGTTTCTCACCATCCTCATAATCCACAGCCGCACATACAGCAGAGAAATCTGTCAAAAAAAGAGATAAACACCTCATGATTGTGTCTCTTAATGAATGGATGCACAAAGACTTACACATGACACCAAGGAACTTGATGAGCCCCATTTTCCATTGAGTGGCACATGCAGTCAAGCAATGCAGTTGCAGTGTGGTGTGGTGAAGCGCAATAGAGGAAACCCACTAAACAGGCGTGTGAACAGCAGTTTTCCTCCATTGGCCAATCTGCTTTTTCATTCTAACCAGGAAATGAGTTTGTCAAGCATGCATAGATATAGTGTCATCAGCGTCAATTATTAATGTCAAACATTATATTCAAATTAAGCCACATTACCAAAATTGCCATTATAATGACAAAAATACAAACACAAAATGTAATGAAGTTGGGAAGTTGTGCAAAATGTATTTAAAAATAGTATAAACAGAATACACAACTCAAATTTAACCAGAATTGTTCATGCATTAGTAGCGCCCCCTACAGTTACTCTAAAACTGTGGTCCCCAATCTTTTTTGCACCAAGGACTGGTGTGATGTGCGCCTTTTTTCACGGACCGGCAATGTGTAGCAGAAAAACACAGTAAATATAAAATAACACGACGGGGCCAAAAACGAACTTTAAGTACAAGGAAAATGTAACTCACCAGACGCTTAACCTTTTGCAACAGTGGCTTATCCTAAAACTTGACGGCAAATATCCTTGGTCACAGGCATAATGTTTTTCTCCAATCATGGAAGGTTTCTTGGCTATGGCATCACAGTTCGCCACGAGGTATGATGCTCTCTGTGCATCTTCTTTTGTTGATGTGAGCCCTCACTAATCGATTCTGTCTCTCGTGCTCGCAGTTATTTTGCTTAAAAAATTCCGAAGATATATCCATTATTCCACGGTGCTTAGTCTCTATGTGCCGAGGCAGCTTTGAAGGCTTTATTGCCCTGTTTGCTAACTTTTGGCCACATACTATGCAGAGTGGATTTGGTGTAGGCTCCTCTTCTGACTTTACTAGAATGATACTTTGTTTAGACGTTTCCAACGTTGACAGCACTCATGCAAGCAAGACTTTGTGAACGCAAGGAGAAGCATCTCACTCAGGCTGGGCAAGAGAGAAACAGCTGGCTGGCGGCGAGCACTGGCCACGGGAAGCCTGCAGACAAGCGGCAGTTCGTGCAGCAGTTTCCACCAGTAAATGCATACGGTCGGCTACAATTCACTTAAAATTTAGCGTGCCTATATAGCTGACTGTACACATACATCATTGGCCAGCACCGGAGCAAAGACCTCCATCTGATATGCAGGGCATTATTACACAAAGCCCACATTACACAAAATACATATGTAACCGACGAGAGCTGTGTTTTGTTGATGGGAGTTTTAATATATTCGCTGTTACCCTTTGAGGTAGATGCAAGAAATTCATTGGTCCTTTTGTAGAACTGTAGCTGAGCGTAATTCATCCTCCGGTAGCTGCTGCCGAAGGAAGGATCTCAAGGCGGAAAATAAATTTTGGTGACAGAAGTCATAATTTTTTTCCACTGCTGCCACCGGAAGTATCATTAGAAATTCAATGGGCACTTGGCAGAACTGAAGTCGACCTCAATGCATCCAATGTTGGCCGCTGCTGCTCTCACCGAGACAAAACACCCCCCGCCAAAAAATGACACATATAGACATGTTATTTATGTGTAACGGGATACCTCAGTCATAGACTTCATAACGTAATTGACAGGACATGGGGTGCGGGGCCGATAATTAGGGGGCCTACATTGTTTGAGAGGCTGTCAAAGCTGACCGAGTGGAATCACAAAGAGCTTTTTTCGTTGAAAATTCTTGTGAATAAATGCTTATATCCCTGAATTCTTTATAGATATGGAAGTAAAACAGTCTCGATTCTTGGTTAAAAGCAAAAAAAAAAAAACTTGCAGGTGGCATTTATTTTATGTAAATATGTCGAATGTGCAGCGCGTCTTAAGTTCACTATGGCGCCGCCTTACCTCAACAAAAGGCTTTTTATGTTGAAATTGTTGTGAATAAATGCTTAAATCCCTGAATTATTTATACATATGGAAGTAAAACAGTCTCGATTCTTGGTTGAAAGCAAAAAAAACTGTGCAGGCAGCATTTATTTTACGTAAATATGTTTGAATGTGCGGCTCGTCTTTAAGTTCACTGTGGCGCCACCTTACCACAACAAAGAGCTTTTTACGTTCAAATTCTCGTGAATAAATGCTTAAATCCCTGAATTCTTTATAGATATGGATGTAACGGTCTCGATTTTTGGTTAAAAGCAAAAAAAATGTGCAGGTAGCATTTATTTTACGTAAATACACGTATGTTGAATGTTCGGCCTGTCTTTAAGTTCACTGTGGCACCGTCTTGCCAAAACAAAGAGATTTTTACTTTGAAATTCTTGTGAATAAATTCTTAAATCCTTGAATTCTTTTCCCATTGGCAGTGTATCAAATACTTGTTCTCCCCACTGTAGATATAGATGTAAATCAGTCTCGATTCTTGGTTAAAAGAAAAAAAAATGTGCAGGTAGCATTTATTTTACCTAATTATTGCGAACTATGATGCCAATGCCTTAGCGGCTAATTTCTCCATTTTTTTTCACAACGTTTCAAAATGCATGCATGGTCAGAAAAATATAATAATTACCTTGAATCCTCGAACAGATCACTCCTAAGACAATCCCTCCTGTTTGTATGTGGTACAGCTTTCGTACTTTTTGAACCAAAATCCACCATTAGTTCGCTGCATGCGTGTTTGTGAATAGCTCCTCTTGATGTGGGCGGCCCCCTGCTTGAAGGAGTTGCGCAGTGCATGGCCAAGCTGACCCGTCAATAATGATGATGTCTATGCCTCAGATAAGCAAATATTGTAATTTTATTTTATAATTGCACAAAACTTGGTTGGTTTCTTATTTTCTCCTGTTTTGTTTCAGTCTGTCCTCCTCTTTCAAAGTTGGAACTATACTGTATAACTATTACATTATCTTTCTTTGTTGTTTAATTTGAATAGGGCCACATTGCTTATGCCAAGTTTGACAGGGGATTATGTTTTAGGACTTTATCAGGTATGTCTCCCCGTTTCCGTTTTCTTTGTGTATGTCAATGGTTAGGGGCACATTACTTATTACCAATTTTAACGGGAGGATTGTGTTTTTGCATACTTTGTCAGTCAGAGCAATTACAAGGTCATCAGACAGCAATCTTGACTCCTGTCGTCATTAATACACAGGAGACGAACACCACCAGTTACACATGTGAGAAATGATGTACAGTATATGGGGCATCAGAGGCTGTAACTTGAAGGCAGAAGCTTCATGATCAAGCAAATGAGGAAGCTTCAATTGTGCTGGGCACAAAGCCACTGAAGGGTTGCGGAGTTATTAAATAGTGATAGGGTGAGCCAGAAAGCTAGAGTTCTACATGACATCCCCTGACTAGGGGTGTGGCAAAAATATCGAAATGGTGATATATCGTGATACTTTGTATCCCAATAGGTTATCGATATGCTCCTGCCAAGAATCGAGATATCGTTTTAAAAAGGTGTCACTGTTTAAAAAAAAAAAAGGGGACCCAACAAGTTGCTACCAAAATCTTCCACCATAATAATGTCTCAGTTAACTATAAGGCTGCATTGATGGTGCTCGACGCTAAATCATTTAGACTGGGAACGTTTGTTCATTCGAAACCAGATCATTTACAGTTATTCTGTCCGATTTTCAGGGCATTTACAGGTCACATGTTATTCATTTTATGGCATTTTCAGGTCATTTCCTGTTGGGTTTGAGTCACTGCCTATTGAGTTGGGTGATTCCCAGGTCACTTCCTGTTCTGTAACTCAAAATAAACAGGAATACCCCAAAATCAATAGGAAGTAACTGAAAATCAACAGGTAAATGACTCAAATGGCCCAAAATTACCTCATTGCCTGGCATTGCCTGGCATTGGCTGTCACTGACGGCCATAGACGTTCAATCCATTTGAAGTGGGAGGGATGACAGCGAATGAACATGCCACCCTCCCAGTTCAAATGGATTGGACGTCTACAAGTGATAAATTCATTCCAATTCACAGCAGAAGCTTGTTTTTCTGTTCATTAGTTGTTTGTAGAATATCCTAGAATGATTTCCTGAGCGATGTATCGATAATCGTTGTATCGCCATATCGTAAGATCATCATTATCGTGAGCTTTGTATCACAAATCGTATCGTATCGTGATGTACCAAGAGGTTCCCACTCCTACCCTTGCCTTGACCCACTTTTTAGGCTTGTCCAAAAATTCTGGCAGCTATGAGTAGAAAAAGAGTTTATTTTAGACAATTGGACTCAATCACAGGGACTCAGACTTGAGTCGCAAATTTAATAACTCGCAACTCAACTTGGACTTAGAAAAAAATGCAGACTCGGACTTGACTCACTTGAGATGTGAGGGCCCAGGACTCGAGACTCGTCTCGTGAGGCAATGCCTCGGGACTCAACATGACTTGACTCATGAGGCAATGACTTGAGACTTGACAAGCTCACTTGAAAAACTTGGATCTTAGATTGGTTCCCACGTTCCAGTGATCTGCTTGGAACACCATAATGCTGCTTCATTCACTGCAGACTATACTGCATGTATACGTATATTCATTCATTTATTTATTTATTTATTCACATTAGCTTACATTGACAGTAAGGTTTTCCTCAAAGATAAACTTGAGTGCTTTGTGAGTAGGCTGGGGAACAATGGTGAAGGCCTTGACTAACCTGTGACACAACTTGACTCAACAATCTTTTGACTTGACACGACTCGTCTTTACAACCTTGTGACTCAGCTCGACTCGATATGACCTCAAGACGACTCGACTCGACATAACCTTATGAATGGACTCGACTTGCCTACTACAGGTAAAACTCGGGATTAATTAGTGAATCGGATTATAAGGACTCGTGCAATTGTCTGGTTTATTGCTATAACCCAAAGATTCATCACTCAAATTTTCTCAGCCTGTACACGTTTTCAGCACTTACCTTCAAAACGTATTTAATGTATTTTAAAACCAAGTCATCAAAATGCCTAGCGTGTCCCTTTAAACTGAAAAGGATAGTAAATAATTGTATTTTGTGTTTTATTATTTACGTTTTACATAATGTCTAACCTAACCTATACCTGTAGACTGTTTACCCTTGTGTTCTCTATTTTTCTTGTATGTTGTTTAAGTATCACATTTATCTACTTCACGAACATGTTTCAAACAGAACCAATTCAAACAGATGACATGATAAAAAAGACTACTGCATATCATGCCATTCAGTTTTAGAGAACTACTACACATAAATTACTAGCCTATCTGCAAGTGCAAATCTTGACACATCTCCTCTGACATTTCTTGATTTCCCATATCTCATTAAGACAAAGATGACCATTAGCTGGAACAATAATGTAATTACAATTCTGATAATTATATAATAATTCAATAATCATAATTATGGATAATTATAGTGTTTACTGTATTTGCAAAACTAGCTGAAACTGCAGCACACTGCAATCATGAATATTGTTGAAACAACTGTGTGCACAATACCCATTGATCAAAAATAGACAAAGTTATTGTAAATAAAAAAATATCTTTCCTTACCTGCCACGACTGTGGCATGCAAAATATGATTTTCACTCTCAGGCCAAGTCATTTTAAAACACCTGTACTTGCCTCTCCAGTCATGTCAAAAGAATTATGTGCCCCTGTAGCCAGCTGGGTGAGGACTTTAAACTTGGTGGATTTGAATGCTGTTTAAGAGTGTTTGGTCAGTAGTTCACTGTCATTATTTGACATTTGTGGGAATAAAATTAAATGATGTAACACAAAATACTGCATACTTTGGCAAAAAAAAATATAGGGACATTTTAAAACATATGGAGAAATGAACATACATAAAACGCAATATTTATTTCACACCTATCTCTTTTTGAAAAAACAAATGCTTTTTATTGAGTGGTCTAACAAACTATAATTTATTGTAAATGGCAAAAAAAAAAATCAACCTGACATAAAACAAACTATATTATCATTCAGGATTTAACAAAATGGGACGATGCAGTGAGGTTGGTTGGAGACAGATTCGTCATTATGTACAATGTTGCACCATCATCTTTCTTCCCGGCACCCTAAACATACACAAAAAGAACATTAGGTGGTTAAACAATAGAAAAATTAAATGTGTGTAAATGTATGTCTGATCAGAATCTTTTTTGCACACTCTTCCCATTCTCTCAATGAGCTTCAAGAGGGAGTCACCTAAAACGGGTTTTGACTTCACAGGTATGCCTTTTCAGGGTTGATTAGTGGAATTTATTGCTTTATCAACGGGGTTGGGACCTTCAATTGTGTTGCATTGAATGAGGTGTGTCCACTCCAAACTTTTGGCCTGTATTGTATGTATGGAGCGAGAGAATGAGTTAATTTTCTTCATGTTTCCTACTAATAGTGACAATTTTGCATTTAACAGCAAATGAGTAGGAGTCTCAACCAATCCAGCAGATGGCGCTGCATAGTTTGGGCCCAAGCATGGCATCAAAGTTTTTATCTAGGCTTGAAAAATTCTGCCTAGCTACAAGTAACCACACACATATAGAGCAACCCTGAGAAAAAGAATGTGAGCAGTTCTGCCTAGCTAAATTCTCTAGTGGTAGCTCAAGTTTTACAATGAAACACTTATATTTTGTGTCCATGGCCAGTAGGGGTGTAACAGTACACAAAAATCTCGGTCACGGTTCGGTTCATATTCGGTACAGTAAGAAAACAAAATGCAAAATATAAATGTGCTAGTTGTTTATTACACACCTTTGTTCTTTCAACAATAGGAACATTTGCCTATACAAAGCTAGAATTCTGCTCAAAAAGTAGCGAGTATTTAAAGATAATCCAACACCAATTTGCCTTTCAGACCCCTCATATTGGGGAAGAAAAAAAGTCCTGTGCTAAAGAGAAAAGTAATCCCACTGACAAAGATTTTAACATGTATTTTACAAATGAAATGCCTCAATGAATCTTTTTTTTTTTTTTTTTTTTTTTTTTTTATGAACGGTTTTCAAAAGCTTTATTGGTGGATTTTCTCAAGTTATAGCGCCACACAGAAATGAATAAATTCAATTGTGTAAGCAGGATCTGTGTATAATTCTTATTATTTAATTACAGGTGTTTTAGCTCATTTCAATTTATTTTATTTAAATGGGCTATTATTTATTTTATTATGTGTTTATATTTTACAAATGTGATGTAGTATTCATTTATATTGTATATTTTATGTTGTATAACTTTAGTTCCTATGTGAATATTAGTTCCTACTTGTTTTGTTGTGGTAGGAGGGTTTTGTATTGAACACGGGGGCGTGTTGGTTATTATTATAGCAGAGAAGACAGCAGTAAATCAACAAAGACAAGTCAACTGTGCCCCGATCTACCACTCAAGAGATCTGATGGACCAAAAAGTGGGTTACGATTGCATATTAGTTTGAAAATCGACCGGATCCACCGTATTTTTACACGAGTGACTTCCGGTCTGCCCGATCCTACTTACCGGTAGTAATATTGACGCAGGAGGGTCGCGTCTTGCGTCAAATAATAAACTCTGCTGTTCTTTTCGCGTGCGTCGTATTGAGCCGCTTCTGGGACGCGTCTAACACGCGACCGCACTGCGACTGGTGTGCATTGGCTGATTGACTTTAACGCCTGCGTTTCACTGTGTTTCCGCGGCGGCCACGTTGTCGCGCCGTTGACGTTTCGTGGTTATACTGTCCTACCGTGTTGGTCCTTATTATAGTAGAGAAGATGGAGTAAATATAATCTACACAGAGAAACTGTAACCTGATCGACTCACAGCCTCGAAAAGTAAGGGTTACATTACGTCACAAACTCGTTCGGTACGCCACCGTTCCGAACCGAGAACCACGTACCGAAACGGTTCAGTACAAATACATGTACCGTTACACCCTTAATGGCCAGTGTTTCAATCCTGTTGCTGATCAAATTATTGCATGTTTAACTGCATGGGCCTTTACATAGAAGGTAATTGCTGGTTTCTGTTCTTCTTTCCTCCACAGCTCGCTCTGACTGTTGTCTCATTTTAATGTAATCAGTTTGGCTGTGTGTCAGACTATCGTGACTCATTTTTAGAAACTGTGGATTGCAGTGCTGATATCATCGTCAGACACACCACTATCAACACCCTGCTTCTCATCCAAAGGCCTTCCCTTACTAATTACTTCTCCTCCCATTGAGAAACGCTCCCTTAATCGCCGGTTACCACCTGGCATGAAAACACTCTTATGGTAATGTTATCTAATCACCAGCGGGCAGCCGGAAATACAGGTTTGACTGCAACCCAACACACTGAGGATGCTGTCAAAACCGGACCTCTAGAGTTATCGGGAAGGCATATGACCTTAGTTGCGGTGAAATATGAACACACATGTCCTTAATCACAGTCAGCTTTAGAGTGTGTTTGTGTGATTGTTTTCTCTCTTGGGTCATTTGCAAGGAACTCCATCTTCAAATCTACCTTTTGCATAAATAATGTTTTGCGTTGTCAGATGGCTAAATAAGGTTGTGTATTAACAGGCTGTTCAGGAGCAACTCCTGGAACTATAGTGTAGATTTATCATGTCTGTTAACACAACATAATGCTATGAAAGAAAAAAAATCAAAATACTTAATACGTGTTTTTAATGAGGAAAATACCTTGACCTTGATACAAGTCATTGAATGATGAGGCATTGATCTTAAAGGTACTATACGGAATTTTCACTGTTAATTTAAAATACTTTTCTACCCCATGCACACGCATACTCCACAAGCATGCGCGCCATGCACCAGTTTAGGACAGGCTGCAGTTACACTTTAGGTCGGAGGTGGCAGTTACGAGTAAAACAAAGTAACACCTTTAAAGTGCCTATGACAGCAAAAAGCATGTTTATTTCATATTTCATGCAGTATTTTATGCTCCTGAATGAAATAGTTGGATGTGTGTGGAAGTGATTGTTTTATTTATTAAATTTTTTGAATCGCGCGCCATGAAAATGAGCGACTTCTGGCTCCACTCTTGGGTTGAGGACGAATGTGAATGTGATGTCACCCAGGTCAGCATCTCACAATACAGCATTGCTTTACAGAATGCAGATGGACTGCGGATTCAGCTGATTTCGCGGATTAATTCATTTATTTTTCGCATCATGCCAGGCAAATGTTCTGCAAGGTTTTTTGCCGCACCAGGGAGAGGCGTGTGACGCCTTTTTGGGTCGCAAAAAGTTCCCGTTCACCCCGAGATAGGCCAAAACAAGTCCAACAACTGTGGGACCTTTAGACTTTGGAGACAGTGAGTAAAAATGGTGTTTATATGATGTCAAATACTGGGATCATGGCACACGTTTTAATACGGAGGTGGCTTGCATTTTGTGGCTGACAATGCTCCTTGTCCACCGAGAATGCCAGTCGGCCAACGACCGGCTCACACCCGCCTCGGTCCTATTCGCTTGGCCACTGGGAGAGCGCAATATTCAGCTTATGCTCATGCGGTTCTCGATATCGTCCAGACTTCCAGCTTCCGCTGCCCTCTTCATGTGCCCGGCAATTGACCACTATTTTCTGGTTGGGCTCAGGCAGCTACGCGCTCCTCCGACGTCGGCCGGTTTGTCCGGCGGTCATTCTCCATCTGCTTCCCCGGCAGATCTCTCCTGCCCGCAGCAGGGGAATGACGAGCTGTTACTTGCTCGCCGCCGGAAAGGTTGCCGTCAGTGAAGACAATTGACAACCCTGCCACCATGTGACATGGTCCGGGGTAGTTTTGTGTGATTTTTCGCCTCGAAAGGCGAGAATAAGACTTAGAAACGCTGCTCGGTTCGGGTTAGCATGTCGGCTAGCTGTCACGCCTCCTGGATTGTTTACACTCTCCGAAGCCGGGGAAGGTAAATGGCAAAAGCTGGACTAACTCCGGTGGCATAAAATATCGTTCGGGAGGTGCAAGGAGTCGAAACTTTTTACTATTATAGAGTAATTTTGCCATGTCATACTGAATAAATGCAATTTTAATATTTCATATTCCATTTAGCACAAGACTGTTATTTGTCATGACCATACCATTTATTTAGCAATAAGGGGAAAAATACTTAGATAAAAAGAATATCCTGTAAAAATATTGGAGTAGAGAGATTGAAACAATGACATTTTGCTGCTCTCTTCGTCGCATTTTCCCCATTCTGAATAATTCCCCCTCATTGGGCTAAATTCTAAATCAGATGAAATCGTGACCCTGCTGACGTCATCCCCCAGCTTGGGACGCTAGAGCGCTATAATGACACGCAGAGGCTAAACGGCAGATTAAAAGACGAATTTGTCATCATCTGTGCTTTGCCAAATTGTTGTATATAGTCGAATCGTCTCAAAATATAATTCTAATTTACATAATAATGCTATTTAAGATTTTTTTCATGCTGTCACAGGCACTTTAAGGAGCAAATTCTGACATGTACGGCTTTTGTGTCTTAATGAAGAGGTGAAATTTGGTGCTGGTCCAAGTGACAATAGCACAAATTTACCTTCCATCGTACTAAGTGAAGGGATAGTCTCAAAGGAAAAAACTTCTATGTGTTTAATAATTTCTTTGTACGAACATCCATATTTACCTGGCGAGTTGAGCCCAAGGAACAAAGATAGACTTATTACTCATGATTGTCAATATAAATTAGTTATATTTTCATATTTGTTTCATTATGAATGTATGGTACTTCATTCGACCTTACCTGTGTGGTGTTGCTTTACTTGCCCTTTTCCTTCTCAGCTGCCGAAAGAATCACCTCTATAAAGACAAATAAAAACATTTAAGTATATTTTGAATATAACATGATGATAATTAATTTCTTGTATAGTGGAACCTCAGTGTTCTTATGCACGTGTTTTTCCATAGAATTCCGTTTTTGACTATATTCCTCTGCTGAAATTTTTGACGATATTGTCAGTGTTGGTCTGTATTGAAGTCTTCTTCATGAGTGTTTTTTTTTTTTGAGTCAGCATACCCTCACATATTTCTCTCAAAGTATGGTATTTCTTTTTGTTGTTGTTGTTTTTTTGAAAGCTAATTTATAGATTCTGTGCATATGCCATAACAATTTTTTAATCATTTATTAATACCTTTCTGTGGTCCTCTATGATTATTTTCTCTATTGAACTATTGTTATTCATCCTTTTTAATGTATGTTAATATTTTTCATTGTCTTGTAAGTATTACCTAATTTTACATAATTGTGTATACAAGTTATTGATTCAGTTTTTTTGTGAGGCTATTCAAACTATTTGAAAGAGATTCATCATGAAAACCAAAGTTCCACAGTAAACTGTTAGCATTTGTGAAGGGATCTGCGCATTACATACGTTTGACCTCCAGTTTGCAGGAAACAGTGGCTTCTCCTTGAGCATTCTTAGCTCTGCATGTGTACACGCCACCGTCAAAGCAGCACGGCTTGCGGATCTCCAAGGAACAAATGCCCTGGTTGGAGAGCTGACGAAACTTGGGGTCATCACCGATGACCATCTGGTTCTTCAGCCATTCAATCTTAGGCTGCATGAGAAGAACGGGAAAACCCAATGTCAACTCCCAAATATAAGATATTACAGATATTGTTCGAGTACAAGCATCTGGTCGGCTTCCACTCATAGCTAAATTGGTCCTTCTTGCTTAGCGTTAATGTCTAGTGGAGGGACAACCTAAAAATTTTACTGACAGGTGCAGTAGGTATTCAGTAATCTCCTGTCATGAAATATGACCACAGAACTCTTTTCTGACATCTGTTTAAATCCAATCAATAGTCGCTACAATAATACACCTCTCCAAAGTGAGGTACTGTGAGAGAACGGGCTTGGGAATGGAGACATAGAAACATGGTTGAACATAATGTACATGCTACCTGTTTCTAAGTAAGAGATACAAAATAATCCAACCTCATTAAGAGAGGGAACATCATGTGGGGATTGGATGAACCTATTAAGCAATAGGACAGGAGGAGGGAAGAGAAGAGAAATTTGGGTATGATGATAGGATGAGAGCTAAGCATAGCTTATATTGTGCTATAGCGCAGTGGTCCCCAACCACCAGGCCGCGGACCGATACCGCTCCGTGGCGCATTTGCTACCAGGCCGCAGAGAAATAAAAAATTTATTAACGACTGCAATCTGGCCTGTGGCTCTTGACACATCAATATCCCTGTCTACTCTTCAGACTAATCCGAGTAAAGATTTGTATAGGTCGCCATCTAGTGGTTGGCCGCAATTACTAGGGTGTTTGCACACCTATAGCAGCCCAGCGCCAGTCAATGTAAACAGTAACTTTAGCTGCTGTTGACTGTGTGTTGCGGGCGGCGATGTCTTTGTACAGCTTTTTTACGGGGAAAAGGCCAGCTGCTGAGCCAGCAGAGGAGCCTATAATCAAATCCATTCTGCATAATATGTGGCTAAAAGCTAGCAAACGAGGCAATAAAATCGAATGCACTGAGAGCATCATACCTCATGGCGAAATGTATTGCTAAAGCTAAGACACCTTTCACGATTAGAGAAGAACTCATTATGCTTGCGACCACGGATATTTGCCGACAATTTTTAGTTGAGGCCTCTGTTAAAAAAAAAGGTTGATTCAGTGTATGGTGAGTGATATTTTCCCTGCACTCAATATTCATTTTTAGCCTCAACGTGGTATTTTATATTATATTTCTGCCACACATTGCCGGTCTGTGGAAAAAAAGGCCCATACTACACCGGTCCGTCGTGCAAAAAAGGTTGGGGACCGCTGCTAGAGGAAACACATAATAAGGATGTATCTATGTGAGAATTAGTGAGTTGTCCTCCTGATATACACTGTGTTATTGCTAATCCTGGCACCAACAGCTATATCCCAATGTGTCTAGTAATGACTAATTATAAGTGCATTTTTAAATGCGTGTTAGTCATGCAGTGAAAGAACTGCTGCACAGGTACCAGAGGAAAGGGCAAATTAACCCCCTTATAAGCCTGAAGCAACATGTTAAACATTACATCACATTAATATGTTAAATTAATCAAATTATACTGAACTTTTAGTGGTTTTAGTGGTGTTAGCAGTATGTGTGTATAGTATAAAAATTTACTATGAACCGCAAATGAAATATTTTTGCTGTACTTATTTTGCCACCTGTCTCACATTCCTGCTCAACCAGGTTTCCATCTGGCTGAAAATGCATCAGAAGGTTAAAGGTAAGGTAAAGTCACAGATAACTTTGCTGCAGTGAGACATGTAGTGACAAAAATAACACCCTCTCCCGACAGCAGGACAGCAAACTATTTTCTTATCACTCGTGTCTTCCCTGCTCAGCCTCCAACACACTACTACATCTCCATTAATGACAGACAGATCAGTGATAGCAGGACGTGCCATTCGAGGCAGCTGTGGAATAAGTCAGCTGGAAGGGGCTGTGCACACTCACACCTTAGAAGGGGCAGTGGACTCATGAACACACTCAGTAAAGGGTTTGTATGACTGTAAAATTATTTCCTATTTCCTTTCACTTTCTATTAAGGGAATAAAGGGGAAAAAATCCCTTTGAAGACAGCTGGGGGATATGTTTACAAATATCTGCTTTTAAACAAGTTGCCCTGTTGCAGAATTGTAGCCAGCTGCAACTGTGAAGCCTCACGTTATACCCAGCATTCATTGATATTCCTTTCAGGCCTGGGGTGTGATAGGCTAATTGGGATCATTAGCCTCAAATACATCTTGTTCCCTTAGTCTTTGTGGTGCAGTCCATTGAGAGTGCTCCAGGCATGTGCTTGTAAAATTCCACTTGGATCCGTCCAAGCGCCACTGGTATGACCCCACAAATGTTGTTGACCTTCGTGAGACACCAAGGACAGCTAGGACGCATAATCAGAAGCATTTCCAGTGTGGCCTGGCTTGCAGTTTTATTTAAATTGCATTTGGTGCTTTAGGTTTGGGAAATATTTCAAAGTGAAAAAATCAGGGACTTGAGGAAAATGTCATGTAAAGGTATAAAATTTAATTCAGGGTAATGGTATGCGTACCTTCATTGCAATTTTTTCATTCATTCAAATGCCAAATTTGACAAGCCAAATTTTGAAACTTGCTCATACTTCAAATTTTAGTTCAGAGCATGGGGGAAAGTGGCTGGAGTTTCTTGCCAGAACGGCACCAAGCCCTTTTTTTTAAAAACCTCATAAAACCAACAAAATGAAAAAAAAATGCTTTGGCACAGTTATAAATGTAACACACAATAAAACACAACAAGTTTCACACACACGTTCGCCTCACAGTTCTGAGATCAAAGGTTTCAATGCCGGGCTCTGGCCTTCCTGTGTGGAGTTTGCATGTTCTCCCCGTGCCTATGTGGGTTCCATCCGGGTAGTCCGGCTTCTCCCCAGATCTCAAAAACATGCACGGGAGGCTGGTCGAACACTCTAAATTGTCCCTAGGTATGAGTGTCTGCGCGAATGGTTGTTAGTCTCCTTGTGCCCTGCGATTGGCTAGCAACCGATTAAGGGTGTACCTCGCCTACTGCCCATAGTCAGCTGGGACTGGCTCCAGCGCGCCATGACCCTCGTGAGGATAAGCGGCTTGGAAAATGAATGAATGAATGAAAGGTTTCGCATGCTTGAGGTTACTGCGTTACACTGGAACAAGGCATTGTCATATCTGTATGCCTTCTCAGTTCTTTTTTCATTCCAGCATCTGATTCAGCTGGATGGGTGGGGCCGTTGCAACACACCTGTGGCGCATTTGGAGCGCTCATTATTTAAGGACTCCGGCCACAGTCTGCGAGTGTCGGACTATTGCTTGTTTGCTTGCTACTTGCCTTGCTTACCGCCTGTGTGTTCATCGTCAGCCTTCGAGTTTCCCGACGTTCTACGGTCGTATTTTGGTTTGGTCATCTTTACACTAGTGCTCTTTTGGGCTTGGTAGTTAGATTCTTGTACTGTTATATTCATGCATTTTTCGCGTGCTCCCTTTGTTGTACTGTATTATTATACTCGCGTTTATCGGCGTGCTCTCTCAGTTTGTTATATCCGCATTTTTCGCGTGCTCCCTTTGTTGTACTTTATTATTACACTCGCGTTTATTGGCGTGCTCTCTCAGTTTGTTAAACCCGCATTTTTGGCGTGCTCCTTTTGTTGTACTTATTAAATACAAACGTTCACTATTTCTGTTTCTTGGTCTGTGATTTGGATCCGCCTCAACGGCTTGCCGTTCACAACAGGCATAAAAGGGAAACTGATTTCCATTCAAAATTGTATTTTTTCATTGATTTACAAAACTTCATCTAAAACTCCATCTAATTTTTATTTTCCCTGATTTCCTCAAATCTAAATGAAAAACTCAATTTTAACAATTCAAGAACATAGGATGTACATTAAGACTGAAGATAAGGTAACCATTGACTTTTTTTTTTTTAAATAAAGATATAAGTAACATACATTAAGAAAAAATAAGTACTATTGACTTATATTATGCACAGTGAAATTGAATATATTTTGAAGATAAAGCAAACATTGACCTTTTTTTTTATTTTTTTATTTTTATTTTACTATTTGTTGTTAAAAAAAGCGTGCATTTGAACCAATCTGACCTAACTATCCAATGCTGATCACATGTCAGTATGTCAGCCAATTGAACGGACAGCAGAGTCCATGTTTTTTTAGGGCTGTCAAAATTATCGCGTTAACGGTTGGTAATTAATTTTTCTAATTAATCACGTTAAAATATTTGACGCAATTAACGCACATGCCCCGCTCAGACAGACTAAAATGACAGTACAGTGTAATGTCCGCTTGCTACTTGTTTTTTGGTGTTTGGCGCCCTCTGCTGGCGTTTGGGTCCAACTGATTTTAGGGGTTAGTACCATGAGTGAGCATGGTGTAATTATTGACATCAACAATGGCAAGCTACTAGTTCATTTTTTGATGGAAAATTTAACAAATTTTGATAAAACGAAAACATTAAGAGGGGTTTTAATATAAAATTTCTATAACTTGTACTAAATGTTATCTTTTAAGAACTACAAGTCTTTCTATCCATGGATCGCTTTAAGAGAATGTTAATAATGTTAATGCCATCTTTTTGATTTATTGTTGTAATAATCAAATACAGTACTTATGTACCGTATGTTGAATGTATCTATCCGTCTGGTGTCTTATCTTTCCATTCCAACAATAATTTACAGAAAAATATGGCATATTTTATAGATGGTTTGAATTGCGATTAATTACGATTAATTAATTTTTAAGCTGTCATTAACTCGATTAAGAATTTTAATCGTTTGACAGCCCTAGTTTTTTTTTTTTTTTTTTTTTTTTTTTTGCTGCCTGCATGTGCTCAGCGACGCGACTTGTCAGATACAGAGAGGCGCCGGGAAGAACAACGTAGAGTAAATAAATGAATACCGTATTGGCCCGAATATAAGACAGCCCTGATTATAAGATGACCACCTCTTTTTCAAGACTCAAGTTTGAAAAAAGACTTTTTGAACACCAAATTAATCTTTGTACAGAAAATAATTACAGTACAGCTCCGGCCCGTTCCGGCCCACTTTCACCCCTGGTTCAGAGTAGCACATCCGCCTCACAGTTCTGCAAACAAGGCTAATTAATTCCAGTCTTCCTGTGTGGAGTTTGCATGTCGTCAACGTGCCTACGGGGGTTTTCTCCAGGTACTCCCACGTCCCAAAAACATGCACATTAGGCTGATTGAACACTCTAAATTCTGTATAATGGGATTGCTAGTGTGAATGGTTGTTTGTCTATGCGTGTCCTGTAATCCAGTGTGTTCCAGCACCCCCTCGACCCTCGGGCTGATAAGCGGTATGGAAGATGAATGGTTCAAACAACCCAAAGAAAATATATCGACCCTGGCCAGGTTTTTCTTCAAGTATCCATACGGTTTCATTTTTTAAAATTTCATTTATATTGTATGTGGGGTACTTGTACATTTTGCTAGAGACTTTGCTACAGGGGTCGTGAAAAATACCCACATTTGAAGCCTACACCTGTCACATGCAGTACTGTGATGAGTGTTGTGCATCGGTATTTGAATTTGAGGTCTGATTTTCAAGTACCAGTTTCGTTTTCACGATAATCATGATGTCTTATTTACATTTGTTTTGAAGTAAGTTGCACCTGTAGGAAAATTTCAAGTTTCCACATTAGGCTCCAGCTCCTTGTGACCTTCACTAGGTTAAGCAGTATTGAAAATGGATGGCTGGATGACAAAATACTCTCACTCAAAATGCAAATCAGGGCATTACGGACAGTTATTCTTCAAATTTAACGCAGACATGTCTGACCTTGGGGCTTCCACGAACAGAGCACAACAGCTTGGTGGTGTATCCAACAGTAGCAGCCCGGTTGCTGAGCGGCGTAGTAAATTTTGGCGCCTCGCTGAAGTCATGCTCCTGGTATTCGGGTGGCTTGTAAATGATACCTGATGACACACGAAGAAAAGACGATCATTTCCACAGAAATATAACATCAACTTTTTCAATTTGTGTGCAAAGTCTGGGCAAAGCAGGACATCATCTCTTTGTTATTCGTACAGCGGCTAATTCCACAACACAGGGGAGGAAAAACAATCCCAGCATTTATCTCAAGCATACTCCTCACAACAATACAACTTTCTATAAAAACAAGAATGCAAAAATACAAATTCCTATTTTAATTATCTTGAATGTAAACAACAAGACAGGGAAAATGCCACGCGAGTGCATATAAAAAAGAGAAAATGTTAAACACACTGATGTGACGCAAGAGTTTTTTTTTTTTTATATATTGAGCAGAAATAAATTTCACGACAGGGTTCTCAACTTGTGAAAATTGTTTAGAGTGAGACTGTGTGTTTGTCTGTGTTGGAGTACAGTGTTTCTTGAAGGATTTGATTTTCAGCTGCAGGGGCAGAAGTAAATTTAGATAAATCTAAAAATATTTTAAATATTTATTTTACTGATATCCACATAAAATATATATACATATTTTTAATAACTATGTGTATTATAAATATAATATAAGTATAATTTATTTAAATTCTTTTTTTTCTTTTAATTTGTTGAACGGAAATATTAATACCTTGAATTTTACAAAAAAAAAAAAAAAGCAAATTAAAGGAAAACAGGCTTCAAAATTCCTTAATATTATTATTGTTTTTAAGCCAAAAGTCAGGAACAAGCTAGTGATTCCTGACTACCCTAATCTGTGTTTGATGTAGTCAGCAGTATCATAATATCATAGATGTATTAATGTAAGCCTAATGCTATCAAAGGTTTACACAGATTAGGGACACTGACAAATTACCAAATTTGAAGATAGGTTATGTACGATATGTAGGATATGTCATGTTTGCAGGTAATCAATATACAGTGTTGTGAACGTGATTATAACTTAAACAGCGTGGAAAGAAGTAATGCGACGTATTTCGAGCGGCTTGTGACTGCAGTTACGCACACGTCAGTCATTTTACATCAAGAGTCATTCAATAAACAAAACTTTTAAATCAATGGAATGTTTTTTTTTTTATTTTTTATTAGATAATTACTCAATTTTTAACCCATTTTTAAATAGCTTGGTTTATTACAAACATCAGAGATGCAGTAATTCTACTTGAAATTTAAGAATACTTATAACATTTTTGCCAAATCCAACTAGAATCACAGTCACGTTAATCAGGTCTGTTGTAAACCAAGCTGTTTATAAACCTTTAACAATTCAGCGAAAGAGTATTTTAGTAGAAAAAAATCAAACCTTATGTCTGTTACATTTTGCTACGTCGACACTACAGGGTGACCCAAAAAAAAGTTTACACTCAGTTGACTGCTTGTTTAAAAGCCATTAAAACATATCTAAATAGGTTGTCATGCTTAAGTGATTCATTAAGGTCACTCAATGCAGCTGGTAATCTCAAGTCTCTACAATTCCTGTGCTTCTGCTGAAAATGAAGAAAACTTTCGCTGTACCTGAATTGCCGCGTGCCGGTCTGACACCTACTGAGATTGCAGCAAATCTGAGAATATCCAGATGTGCAGTCTACAAAATTAAAAAGAAGCTGAAAGATACTGGAACAGCCTCACGAAAACCTGGGTCTGGAAGTGCCCATCTGTGCGGACCAAAAAGTTGATTGACAAGGTGATATGTGGCCACCCCAGAGTCCAGATCTCAATCCCCTGGATTATAGCATATGGGCAACTGTGGAGGACAGTGCCTGTAAGAAGCCACAAACTTCTGTGGCAGCCTTGGAGAGGTCCATTGTTAGATCTTGGGAAAAGATGACAGCATCCTACATAAAGAAGACCTGTCAAGCGTTCCGCAGGCGCCTGGAGGCTGTTGTGACACTTAAGGGAGGACACATTGAAAAATAAAGTGTACTGTACATGTTCTTTACAATAATGTATCATTTGTGATTAAATTCTAATTCTAAGCTGAATAAACATGGCATTTAAGTTGTATTATGGCAGTGTAAACTTTTTTTTGGGTCACCCTGTAGGACGGATAATGGCCTTAAACGTGTAATTAGTTAGACTATACGGCATGTCGGCGACACTAATCTGCCTCTTATCTGCGCAAGAACTTACACAGATATGTTAGATGGCTATTATTATCCGCCGCTTAACATAGACTAGTGTGGCCGTACAACAATCGGGTACTAAGGAAGTGATGTCATGCCGTCGCTATTTTTAGTGCGGCATGACGAAATCGTGAACAATCGAGGCGGACGATCAAGACGAGGCATTCCTGCTCATCTTTTCATTTCCACATATTTTTCTTGAACCTTCAAACTACATCCCAATAATATGCTTCAATTCAGTGCCCATTTGTGCCCATGCATGGATTACGCGGAGGTGAGCGTTTTCTTACAGAGCTCATCTCCCGCGTTAAGTCTCCAATCAGCCATCTGCGTGGCTGATCCCTCCCAAATCAATGCCGACCGAATATGAGTATATAATAATGCGTAGAGGAAAATTACACCCCGAAATGTGAACTGCGTGGTACCCCCAGTCAAAGAGGTGCGCGATCAGTTTTTTTCATGAGATTTCCGCCTGTCAAAACTGTCACCACTTCCAGGATCGCCACTGTAATACACAAGTACTCCTGGTTGCGGCTTCCAGGAAATATACGCAACGCCACACCATAGGTTTCTATTTGTTATTTTTCAAGTGGTGAGAGCACAACTGAGCATTGATTGTAACATCCCAAGTAATGATATCAGGCTTTCGTTGTTGTTTTCTAAAGATTTATTTCAACCACAACTTTGCGACTGCTCATAAAAGCCGAGTGTGCTCTTCCTTCACTCTCGCTCCCGCGTGATGCGTTCAATTGCGTTCACGAAAAAAAAACAGTGATCACAAAACGGACTTCTCGACCCCTGGTCTAGAAGGTGTAGTAATTTTGAAATTTCCCCGGTGGTGAGTAATGAGTTTTCGGCTCAGAGATAAACCGGCGGGCAATGACATAACACATGAGGCTGCTCCTTTCTATGCATGCGTAGTTTGTGTAAATGCAGGCGTACCTTGCAGAAGCGGGGGAGGGGGCCTTAAACGTAGCGCGGACAGATATAAAAATAGTCGACAAAATAACGTACTTGCAGAGAAGTCCGCCAATACAAGATGGCCGCCAGTTGCCGATTTCGCCTTTAAACATATGATTAGGCTTATGTATGTGATATCATGAGGCTTATGGAAGGGTTTTAGGATCTGGCGCCTAAATTTTATTTTTACATTTAGACAAACAGCTGTGTTATTTTGTGCGTAGAGCATAAGAATGGCCTGTATTGCGTGAGAAACAGGCTAAATGTGTGAGAGTTGAGAACCCTGTTTTATGATATTTGAAATGTTTTCAAAAAGACTAAAGAGTCCATCACCAACAACTACCTCTGAGTCTAACACGTTAAGCTTATTACTGCTAGGGTGCTAACACGAACAAAAACAGTAACATTAAACCCACCGATTCCCACTTGCAAACAGTCACAATATAATGGAAAATATCTCATCTGTGGTCTACAAGTTGAAAGCATATCAGACGTCGAGGTAAAATAACACTTTCCTAAGTACCTAATATTGCCTACCAGTCATTGCTCTCAATGCAGCGAGCCCTTGCTAACACAATGGAGTGTGTTGCGTTCTTGTGAAACTCCGAAAAGAACAAATAAGTGTTCAGTTTTAAGATGCACAGGATTAGGAATTCAAATAAAAGATCGTCCTGCTTTACGCAGTGCTTTACGCAGGAAATAAGTGACCTCTAGTTATGCCCAGAGGTAGTAAGTAACGCGTTACATTTACTCCGTTACATTTATTTGAATAACTTTTTGAGAAAAAATGTACTACTTAGAGTAGTTTTACGAAGCAATGCTTTTTACTTTTACTTGAGTAGATTTGTGAAGAAAAACACTACTCTTGCTCTGCTAGTACTTTGGGCTACGCTAGTGTTGGTACATTTTTCCTCTTTATTCTACATATTGACTTTATTTTTGCCAGACATGCCACCAGTGACGATCTAAGTTTCACCAATGAGACGTTGCAACAATAACCACGACTCCATTATACCAATCAGAGGTAACAATGTTTTTTTCTCCACAAGAGGGCACTAATGCTCTTTGGACAGGTGATGTTTCATAGTGTTGTCCTGGTCTGACTTTAATCATTTTTGTGTCATCCTTGGTATTGGTTATGGTACAGTACAATAATAACAACAGTTCATATATATGAAGTTGTGCGGGGAAAAAATACTTAAAAAAAAATTCCCCATTGTAAGCAGTTACTCACAATGTTACTCATTATTTGATTTTTTTTTTCAAACAAATACTTTTTTACTTGTACTTGAGTAAATCTTTGGATGACTACTTTTACTTTTTACTTGAGTAATATTGTTTAGAAGTAAAGCTACTTGTACTTGAGTAAAATGTTTGGCTACTGTACCCACCGCTAATCATGCCTTACAACTGCAAATATTGCATACAGGTTGGCCAGACACGCTTCGCTATGCAAGTTTACTAAAGACTGACAAGTTTATATTTAAAAAGTGTAAAGAGCTTCCCTGCCCTTGGAGCCTTTCATATAATGCCACTCACACACTTGCTGTTACTCATTAAAATAATAGCACTGGTGTAAGCACGCGTTACAAGAATACCCCGGACGACCAAAATGGCAATTGGTCACCTGTCTTCTGGATTGTGGCCACATCCTTGGTGACAGCACTCTTCTCACTAACGCCCACTTTGTTGACAGAAAAAACTCTGAAGGCATATGAGTTTCCCATTATGAGGTCAGTGATGGTGGCAGTCAGCCTGTGATAGTGTTCCAACACAGTGAACCATTCCTGTGCCAAGGCAAGAACACAAAGAGATAAAGTTTTACATTGACAACCTCACAGCTATACATGGTTTGCTAATGAGCTCATACTCCAGTCTTCTTATCGGCTTTCTGCACGATGTAGCCAGTGATCTCCGTGTTGCCATTGTCCTTAGGAGGGGTCCATTCAAGCGCAGCATTGAAGCCCCAGCAGTCCACCAGTTTTGTACTGCAAGGGGGACCAGGCAGCTCTGTGAAGACATATTAGAACAGAACAAGACATCCGTTGATGCAGACAATTCAATGTCTTGAATTATGTTAAAACGTGACTACTTGGTCATGCAACTAAACTTTTTATGTACTGTAATGTTATCTTAAATTTGAGTTGTATTTATGTAGAATTTTGGGGCAGCTGCAATTCTTTAAAATGCTAATTAGCTTGAAATAGCTGAGTTAGTTTTAGATCACGAGCTGGGTTGCTGAGCAAAATACACTCATGTCTCAAAGCACCAATGGATAAGAATCTACTGCACCTGTGAAAAACAACCAATCAGAAAAAGATGATGTAACTCACGAGGTGTCATTCACTTGTTACCAGTTGTGGGTAGAAACGCGTTACACTTACTTGTGTAACCTTTTGAGAAAAATGTACTGTAGTTTTACCACATAATACTTTTTACTTTTACTTGAGTGCACACACAATACTCTTACTCCGCGACTTTAGGCTACACTAGAGTCATTACATTTTCTTTCTGTAATCTACATAGTGACTTTATTTTTGCCAGAGATGCTTACAGTAGCTGTCTCAGTTTCACCAATGAGACGTCACAACAATAACCACATGACCCCATGCTACCATTCAGAGCTAAAAATGTTTTTTCTCCACTAGAGGGCACTCATGCTTTGTTGTTCTGGCTGTAACTCAATGATTTTTCTGTCATCATTTTGGCCTAATATGGTCATATAATATGTTATAGCACAGTATAATAATAACAATTAATATAGATTAAGTTGTGCTGAGAAAAAAAATCATTATTGCGGAAAAAAAACAGGCACTGCAAATCCTTGGATGGCTACTTTTAATTGAGTAATATTTAGAATAGGGGTGTGACAAAATATCGAAATGGTGATATATCGTGATACTTCGTATCCAAAAAGGTTATCGATATGCTCCTGTCAAGAATCGAGATATCTTTTTATAAAGGCGTCAATGTTTGAAAAAAAAAAAAGAAAAACCATCAAGTTGCTACCAAAACCTTCCACCATAATAGTGTCTCGGTTAACTCTAAGGCTGCCAGTGACGGTGCTTAACGCCCAATCCATTTAGACTGGGTACATTCGTTCATTCAAAACCAGAGCATTCACAGTCATTCGGTCCGATTTTCGGGGCATTTACAGGTCACTTGCTGTTCATTTTAAGGCATTTACAGGTCATTTCCTGTTGAGTTTGAGTCACTGCCTATTCATTTGGGTGATTCCCAGGTCACTTCCTGTTCTGTAAGTCAAAATAAACAGGAGTGACCCATAAAATACCCCAAAATTAACAGGAAGTCACTGAAAATCAACAGGTAAATGACCTTAAATGGCCCAAAATTACCTCATTGCCTGGAATTGGCTACCACTGACGGCCATAGACGTTCAATCCGTTTGAAGTGGGAGGAATATTCGCTGCCACCCTCCCAGTTCAAACGGAGTGGCCGTCTACTAATGATAAACTGATTCCAACTCACAGCAGAAGCTTGTTTTTCTGTTTATTAGTTCTTTGTAGAATATCCTAGAATGGTTTCCTGACCAATGTATTGATAATCGTATCGCCATATCGTCAGATCATCGTTATCGTGAGCTTTGTATCGCAAATCGTATCGTATCGTGAGGTACCAAGAGGTTCCCACTCCTAATTTGGAAGTAATGCTACTCTTACTTGAGTAAGGTTTTTGGCCACTCAACCCATCTCTGCTTGTTATGCACTCGAACATCCATTGCGGTCATAATGACTGTTTTAGCAGACATGACAAAAGTCTATTTTTAAAAAAATATATGGTATATAAGAAAAATATGTATTCCAAGTTTAAATCCATTCAGGTGTTCACTGATGATGATAATGATTTGTATGAGTGTTTCCTAATGAATGTGAGCAATCACCAGTGCTTATTTATATCAATGTTTGAGTCCACATGAGACTCACCAACAATTTGAAGGGTGATGCTGGCTTTGTCTTCAAAGCTGTCCACCTTAACCGTCATCTCATAAACACCCGAGTCCTCCCTTTGAGCACTGCGAATAAATAGGATGCTGTCTTTCTCACTATTCCTGATGTTGACCCTCTTTAGATCCAAAGGCTGACCGTCCTTCAGCCAGGACACTGAAGGTTTGGGCTTCCCCTGTGGCATTATTTCAAGAAAGCATGGCAGGTCACATTTTGAGGTTGACATTTACATGATATGCAGGATGAAACCGGGCTTACAAGGAACGGAATGACCAGGTTGATATGCTCGCCCACTTGCTTGACAAAGCGCGTGCGGAGCTGGCGAGGAATTTTGATCTTGGGCCGGTCTGCAACACATGAGACATGAAAGTCCATCTTTAATTTAATCCTTTATCCATTTTCAAGTTCATCTCTTGTGCCCGTCTGGTCTGCTACACTCTTTGTCACATGAGTGACAGCTAATGTTGGGGTTAACCACATGATAGTGAGTCTGCAGTCTAACTACATTAGCGAGGTGTATTTTGACAACCAGGTGCCCGGGGGTCACGCAGGCTCGAAATAACACTTTGACACATTCTATTTACATCGTGAGACCATTCGATGATGCAAGTGCATTAGGTGTTCAAAGATGATGACTCCATCTACAGTACGTATGCACAGCACAGTAATCACATAATTTACAATATAGAAACCAAGAATATTGATAATTTCAGCAACAACATTAGTTAATCTGATGTTGAGTGATTTTTTTTCATGGTAAAATTGAAGCCATTTTCCCCCATAATTCCAAGTATTCATTTAAAAAAATACAGTGGGGCAAATAAGTATTTAGTCAACCACTAATTGTGCAAGTTCTCCCACTTGAAAATATTAGAGAGGCCTGTAATTGTCAACATGGGTAAACCTCAACCATGAGAGACAGAATGTGAAAAAAAAAAACCCTGAAAATCACATTGTTTGATTTTTAAAGAATTTATTTGCAAATCATGGTGGAAAATAAGTATTTGGTCAATACCAAAAGTTCATCTCAATACTTTGTTATGTACCCTTTGTTGGCAATAACGGAGGCCAAACGTTTTCTGTAACTCTTCACAAGCTTTTCACACACTGTTGCTGGTATTTTGGCCCATTCCTCCATGCAGATCTCCTCTAGAGCAGTAATGTTTTGGGGCTGTCGTTGGGCAACACGGACTTTCAACTCCCTCCACAGATTTTCTATGGGGTTGAGATCTGGAGACTGGCTAGGCCACTCCAGGACCTTGAAATGCTTCTTACGAAGCCACTCCTTTGTTCCCCTGGCTGTGTGTTTGGGATCATTGTAATGCTCAAAGACCCAGCCACGTCTCATCTTCAATGCCCTTGCTGATGGAAGGAGATTTTCTCTCAAAATCTCTCGATACATGGCCCCATTCATTCTTTCCTTTACACAGATCAGTCATCCTGGTCCCTTTGCAGAAAAATAGCCCCAAAGCATGATGTTTCCACCCCCATGCTTCACAGTGGGTACGGTGTTCTTCGGATGCAATTCAGTATTCTTTCCCCTCCAAACACAAGAAATCTCCTCCAAACACGAGAACCTGTGTTTCTACCAAAAAGTTCTATTTTGGTTTCATCTAACCATAACACATTCTCCCAGTCCTCTTCTGGATCATCCAAATGTCCTGGACGTGTACTGGCTTCAGCAGGGGGACACGTCTGGCAGTGCAGGATTTGAGTCCCTGGCGGCGCATTGTGTTACTGATAGTAGCCTTTGTTACTGCGGTCCCAGCTCTCTGTAGGTCATTCACTAGGTCCCCCCGTGTGGTTCTGGGATTTTTGCTCACCGTTCTTGTTATCATTTTGACACCACGGGGTGAGATCTTGCATGGAGCCCCAGATCAAGGGAGATTATAAGTGGCATTGTATGTCTTCCATTTTCTAATAATTGCTCCCACAGTTGATTTCTTTACACCAAGCATTTTCCCTATTGCAGATTAGGTCTTCCCAGCCTGATGCAGGTCTACAATGTTGTCCCTGGTGTCCTTCGACAGCTCTTTGGTCTTGGCCATAGTGGAGTTTGGAGTGTTACTGACTGAAGTTGTGGACAGGTGTCTTTTATACCGATAATGAGTTAAAACAGGTGCCATTAATACAGGTAACGAGTGGAGCTTCGTTAGACCTCGTTAGAAGAAGTTTGACGGCCAAAAATCTTGCTTGTTTGTAGGTGACCAAATACTTATTTTCCACTCTCATTTGGAAATAAATTCTTTAAAAATCAAACTGTGATTTTCTGTTTTTTTCCCACATTCTGTCTCTCATTTTTGAGCTTTACCCATGCTGACAATTACATGCCTCTCTAATCTTTTCAAGTAGGAGAACTTGCACAATTGGTTGACTGAATACTTATTTGCCCCACTGTACACTGTAAATGCTAACATTCAAATTAATTAAATGTGATAAGTGAACTAAACTCAATTTTCATCAACCTGTTGTGAACACTACTTTTAAATAAGTAAGTAGTAATTTGGGGTTGGAGAACTTGCTTAACTTGATATATCCCAGTTAAGTCAAATTAGAAAAAATAATTTCTTGTACCCAGTGTCCTTTGGGCGTTCTATCAGACATGCGCAGATCTGCCCTGCCCACTTCGCGCTCTTTCCAACACCTTTCTCAGTTATTTTCGCCATTGTGGGTTTACTTGTCCTCAGCACACTGATTTGGTAAGTACATATTTTACTCTTTTGTAAACCGTCGATTTGTCTTGTTGTAGTGTAGTAGCCTGTGTGCTGCCAGGGAGGAGAAGTGTCAATTACATCAAATATCACCGCTAGCAAGCATGCTATATGACCGTGACAGGAACCTCATCATTTTCAGAAACAAATGTAGACTACAGTTTATGGTAGACTCCCATTTTATGCCGGCCGGCGTTTTGAATTCTTGACAGACGGGGCTCGTAACGTTTTTAGGCGATGGGAGAGGTTTTTAAAACCGATTTAAAACAGTTACCGAGCGGTTTTAAGTTAGGTAGACCGAGGGGAGGTTCGCTTCCTGTTTTAAAAATAAAAACACTAATTCTATCGTTAGCGGGTGTTTTATTTTGTGAAACTAACAGGAAGTGCCTTAATCACTACGGCTAGCTTGAGTAGCGCCGAATTTGCACGTTGTGGATCTAAACGGCTACTTTCTCACGTAAAAATGTTAGAAATGTCGATAAAGTGATTTATTTACAGAGTTAGTGCTAGAATTATGTCAGCTTCAGCCTATTTCGGCTCAGGTAAGAGCTAAATGCACAGTCAGACCTTATGTGCGCCAACGTAATCGGTTCTTGCGTTGGAGCAGGGGTCCCGAAACTACGGCCCGCGGGCCGGCCGGATACGGCCCGCCTCCACAATTGGTCCGGCCCCCTGAACCCCCCCCCCCCCCCAATAGTGTTATTACTTCCTGGCTTTTTTCTGTGAAGAACCCAGACAGGGTTATTTGGTTATTATCTATTTAATTAATTGTGTTATTATTATTCATTATTATATGATATTATATTATGTTATAATTATTTTTATTTTATTTTGTTCCAAGAAGAATTCAGAAAGGGTTATTTAATTATGGCTTTCTGAAAAACAATAATTTTTTTACATTTAGGCACTGCTGCAATCGTCACACTTTTTCTGTTACAAATTGACCCGGCCCCTCATCAGAGAAGGGAAAAGTCATGTGGCCTTCACAGGAAAAGGTTTGGGGACCCCTGCTTTAGAGTGTTTGTCATCTGCCCTTCCATTTGCTTTTCTTCATGTGCAGTGCTCCCCCTCCATGTTTGATCAAACTGCACTGATAATTTGAAATTGTTTTAAAATGCATTAATCGCAAAAATCAGAGGACTAGATCACATTTCCCCCTGTTATTTCACCACTTTAACTTTGGTCTAACCTAATATCGGAATACAGATAGAAAGAGTGCAGAGATCACACTCGACGCCATAACAACCTGGTGTGTTTAAGGTTGGTCATTTATGTGCCTATATTTTGAAATTGTTGCCTTAATTTTGTGTTCTTTTTCACCATCCCCCAATCAGGCTGAAGCAAATGGTCAAAAGTCCACACATACCTCAGTCTCAGCAATTACAGGTATGTTTCATACACTGATCAATGAATCATTTAATATTTGTATTTGTTTCATGGGTTGGGATAACAAACATGCATTAATGTTTTTACAGATGGATTAAGAAATTAATTGTACATCTCAATTTGAATGTTCAAAAATAATCAATTACGTTAATTTAAAAATAACTCATTGTTAAACATTTTAGTTTGTGAATATTAAAATAATTTATTGCAGATTTTAATTTGTGATTAAAAATAATTGGACATTTTAATTTGTGACTGTTAAGAAAAAATTTAACTTTTTTTTTTTCTAACAAGTTCTCAATGCTGAAATTATCATGTCTTTTCAGGTCAACCAAAGCAGTATTCTCTAATACAGTGGACTTGCAAGTACTGCACATTTTCTGCTGAAAAGAGCCTACTTGCTTAAGCATTACCGCTTAAAACATGGATACCACACTCGGACATCCCTACTCCCATGTCTTCATAAGGACTGCCTCTGCACATTTAAATCTTTTAATGCACTCAAAGTACACCTATCGACATGGCACTCTCAAAAAGATGCAGGCAAAAGTGGAGAAACTGCATTTGACCGTCAGTTGTGCAACTTTGTGGAGCCCTGCTCAGGAGCAGACTTCTTTACCCATTTGCGAGGACATCTTAAGCTGAGGCAAATGGTTACTTGCCCATATCAAGACTAACTTTCAGAGCAGTATTTATTCGACCTTCACTGCACACAAAAGCAAAGAAATGTGAAATGTGTTTGAGCCATAGTGTGGGTAGGACATTTGTGTCTAAATCATTCAATCCCAATAAAAGTTGCTTTAATAAAAAAAAACTTATTTTTAATCAAAGAAAAAGAACCTTTTGCAAAAATATATTTTTTTGAAAATATATATATTTTTAAATATATATATTTTTTATTGACGTGTCACTTTTTTTAAAGGAAAAAGTTTAAAACTTTTTTTTTAAAGTGGAAAAAGTTTTGAACGCATTTCTCTTTTTCTTTTTGAAGTGGAAAAGGTTTTAAAGGCACTTTTTTTTCGATTGAATCATTTTGACACAAAGATACGACTTCAACGCTACTTCCGACATGTTTGAGTGGCAGGTGACTACACCAATGGCATAAAAGAATGACTAATGGCCACCAGGGCTCCATCGAGCCATCGGACTCTGCTCGAGTCCAAGCCGAAAATAGGGCACTGGTACGGGGGGGTGACATCGGCATCTCACCGGAGTGCCCGCGCTGGTATGGTGCGCTGCTGCTTAATGTGATTCAAGAGGGGAACTTCACCCACTGCCCTGACGTGACGGTTGGCAATCGGGGTCCAACCGCAGTGTCGCGACGCGCCGGTATGGGAGTGGCCGACGAGTGGCCCGACACTAGCCTGCCCAGTAGCCCGCGCCGGGAGCCCCGTCGCTTCAGCTTTGAATGAGTGTCGTGTCAGTCGCGGGCCGTCTACTCAACAGCCGGCCTCCGCGCCGGGGTAGTGATATCGGGGTCCGCCAGTGTGCCGCAACAGGGCACCGTACCATCGCCGGCACACCGGTGAGATGCCGATGTCACACCCCCGTACCGGTGCCCTATTTTCGGCTTGGACTCGAGCAGAGTCCGATGGCTGGATGGAGCCCTGGTGGCCATTATTTTTGCTTCCTGCTTTTATGCCATTGGCGTAATCACCTGCCACTCAAACATGTCAGAAGTAGCGTTGAAGTTGGATCTTCGTGTCTAAATGATTCAACCGAAAAAAAGTGCCTTCAAAACTTTTTCCACTTCAAAAAAAAAAAGTGCCTTCAAAACTTTTTCCACCTTTAAAAAAAAAAAAAAAAAAAAAAGTTTAAAACTTTTTGCTTTTCAAAAAAAAGTGACACGTCAATTAAAAATTAAAAATTAAAAAAAAAAATTTTTTTCAAAAAAATATTTTTGCAAAAGTTTTTTTTTTCTTTGGTTAAAAACAGTTTTTTGATTGAAGCAACTTTTATTGGGATTGAATAATTTGGGCACAAATGTCCTACCCATAATATGGCTCAAAAACAAAAAGGATTGCTTCGATCAAAGAAAACAGTTTCAATGAAAAATAAAGCGTAAATTTCTGAGTCTCAAATATTTTTTCACATTCAAACCTTTTTTTCTACAATTGTTTTTTTTTTTTTTTTTTTTTTTTTTTTTAATTGAAGTGATTTTATTTTGAAAATATACATTTTTTGTTTGAAGCAACTTATTTTTGGATTGAATAATAAAGACACAAATGTCCTAGCCAAAATGTGGTCCAAACGCAGAATTACATCAATCAAAAAAGTTGTTTCAATAAAAAAAAAAGAATTAAATTTTTTAAAAAAAATTTCAAAGAAAAGTAGTTTTCAAACATATTTTTTGACTTACAAATTTATTTTTGCATTCAAACAATTTTTTTTGATTGACATGACTTTTTCTTTGATTAAAAAAATAATAATATATATATACTAATGAAATATTTTTGAATAGAAATTACTTTTTTTTTTTTTTTTTTTTTGAGGAAAAAGCTTAATATGAAATTAGAATTTGAATAAAAATAAGACACATATTCTTGGTAAGATTTTAGGTTTCTCAGGTGTAAAACTCCAGTACACGTTTTGCATTTACTCTTTTAGTGATGTGAAAAAAAACAAGTATCTTGTTTACTGTATCAGGTGTTAAAGTGAAATTTGAATTTGAACTGAGTTGTGTGTTTTAAAAAGAGTTCTGTATTTTTATGTTTATTTTATCACTGCTGCACAGTTTAAACCATGGCACAATGTTGATTGTAGTTCCAGTTTTGATCACTAATATTGTTGGAGAAATCAGAACTGTTAGCTTTACCAGAGCTCAGGCTCATGTTGTAATGGGAAACTAGTTTGACGCCATGTCTTCAATGCTGAGTTAATGTCCTGAAATTATGATAATAGGATCTCGCCTGTTAGTCTTTGGAAATTACAGGATAGGAGTGGACATTGATGCAGTTCAGGTATTATTCAGTAATTTCTGTAGCAAAAGGTTATTTTAGGTACTTATACTTTGTATGAGGTGCAAAATGTTTGCAAAAGTAGGTTTATAATTAATCCACTGATTGTTCATTGATACTGAGCATTAACCAAACACCGTTCAGCCTGCCAGGAGCCAGTGTCTCTCATTAAATGCACTTTTGAGCATTTTAAAGTAAATTTTAATTCCATTGAATTAATCCAATGAGTGTTCTCCATTTATTGTGTTTTGGGGGTCATTACTGTTAGATAATGTGTTTTTAATGAAATTAGTATGTGCAGATGTAATTTCTATTGTGGAATTCTTTTAGGTCAAGAAAATTAAGTTGACCTGAATATGATGGGAGTACTGTGCACTCAAAATAAACAAGTTACTGTAAACCAGTTATTTTAGTTAGTTTGAGTACTGCCAACTCAATAAAAACAAGTGACTATAATCCAAATTTTTTAAGTTAATTTGAGTACTGCCAACTCACAATAATTAAGTTAATCAAATCTAATTCATCTAAGTCAACATAAATTAATTTTTTTAAGGCAGCAAGTTTGCATATATTTTTTTAGTAAAGTCAACTTTTAATATTTTACAGTGTAGTTGAGTTGTTTCCGCTATAGGTCACGTTAATGATGGAATTTTTTTTGTCTCATTTTATATTTACCAAAGACCAGTCCCTATACGGAGGTGTCTCAATTTTTTGTGTCCACTGCACAAACAGCGGAAGTACACCGATTTCTGGTTGCCAGCCACCGCAATCAACATAGTGGGAAAAAAAGCATTCCAACTCACATTTAAAGGCTACATCAGGATTTTTTGACTGTGGGAGCAAGCAGAAGTAACTGAAAAACTTTACAAGCCTCAGAAGAGCACACAAACTCAGCACACAAATATCAGAGGTCAGAAACCCGGGACCTCAGACTGTAAAGATGTAAACACAACATAACACTTTTTATTTATTTATATATTTTATTATATCTGACTAATTGCTCTTTAAAAGTTTAAAACTACATAGTTCCTACTACTTGATTATGAAATGGAAGGTTTGAGGTAACGTCAAGTATCCATGCAGAGACGAGAAAGAGAAGATGCAACCCCTAAAATAGTTTCAGAAACCAGAAAGTCTTGGATGAGGCTGACATTCGATCTCTGAGAAGATGTCATCACATTCTAGTGAAGCAAGCGCTGGCGTGCACAGTCACGTAAAAATGCCACCCTTTAAAATACTGTTTTGGGAAAAAAAATGAATGGATGGCTGAGTATAAGGAATAGCATCCCTCAAATTCATTCCTGTGCAAGCATCAGATATCTCCAGTGCATACTAGATGTATAAAACTATCAGGTTGTTGCTGGGTCAATGACCGAACGTCATATTGCCGTAACCTATCAACATCCTGCCCATCAATCTCCTTGTGGTGTCTAAGTTGCATGTCACGCCATTCCGGAACCAATTTGGCTCATCGTCCTTTCCCTAAGATTTGACAGCTAAGATTACATCTCCATGAAGTTCACCTCCACTTTTGGCCTGAATGCTAATCCCTGCAAATCAGCCCACTTCCCTAGAGAAACATCCAGTCAGCAATCTCACAAATCATCCATTGCACGGTATGTATTTTTAAATGCAAAAATAAACATGTATTTCTGAAGGGATATTGTCCTTTAATCGCAAACGTGGGGAGCACATGTGATGAGGACAAGTTGGCACACAGCTGAATTTAACTCCCACAAGCCAGCCACAATCCATCAATTAGGCTAGTGTTTCGAAGTTGAGCGGCAGTTTGGTTGCATGACCGCATTTCTCCACTAAATGTTCTGGTTTGTTTGCAGATATATGAGCCCCGAGCAGGAAATGTACTCAGTGACAGTAAGCTGCCCTTCAGAGTCGATAAGTGGGACAAGTTCACGCGGCCATCAAAGTGAGTATATAATTATTTGCTTAAAGCGAGGGAAGCGCAACTCCTTGTAGGTAGAACAAATCTCTTCTTCCTTAACAATCGCTTCATGTTTTTGTGCTTTGATAATAAAACTAAATAAATACAATGAAGTACAGTATAATTTATGTAGATTCTGATACACAGACACAAGGCCTCAGTTTGCAGCACGTCTATAGATGTGCAACTAAATCACGTGGTGTACGGCAAAGAGTAACCATCTGAATTTTTTTGTCGATGACTCATTTCAGTCATGCTTGGCCTTGTTTCTGGATTTGCGGCAGAGCCTTTGTGGACTACCTTTGGGGAACCATCTATGAAAAGCTGCCCAATAGGAGAAGCTTCTCATGACTTGAAAGTTATTCCAACTTTGTAACTGAGAGAAGCACAGAAGGAAAAAGATCTAATTATTTAATTCTGTTGTTACAATGAATAGGGTGGAAAACATAAACAAGACTGACTCTTGCACTCCTCTTTCAAAGAAACTGCAGTACTTTAAGCCCAAACAACTGTTGTGTTTGATAGAACAATATGTCTCTATGCTGCCATAGCAGATTCATGGTGCATTAAGCCCCCGAACTATTTTTGATTTGTCCGTTTTACCCTGAAAACCCCAGTTTACAGATAATGCGCAACCGCTTTTGTTTCAACATAGCCATAAAAAGAAGGTAAGTAATTATATTTATTATTCAAAATGTCTTTCATTTTTAGCTTAGAATCATTAATTGAAGCTCTAATATTTATTTAAAAAAAAAAAGAAAATGACCTTAAAAAATTATTCACTCGCCTATTTTAAACTTTTAAACAAATTACGTCACAATGAAAAATTTGGCGTCTGTAAAAAAGTCAAAGATATCTACCTCATAACTATCGATTAATTGTATTTTTTGTGTTTGTTACTGTCGCATTTTCCCCGATATGTTAGATGATAAATAATCGATCCAAACAAAAACAAAAAAAAAAAAACGTTTAAAAGGGTAACTATATGAAAAAGAAACTCTCAACCACTCCTTGTTGTCTGCGATTTCTGCATCGCGACCCTTGTTATACGACCATGTTTCACCCATAAAATAAAATAAAAATCCGGCTGTTGCCATTCACAACTGTGTCTTGACACTCGGTGATACATGCTACATGGAGTTTTTGGATCGAAACATGGTATGTACGCAATAATATCTCGTTAAATTTGTGGCGTCTTTAATTCTGCTCTCGTGTTTTTTTTTTTTAAATGCCCTCTTGTTCAAAATTTTTCTTCCCCCAGAAAATTGAGATTTTAAGCTTTCAAATTATGTATCACAGATGCATATCGGACAATTTTGAAATTTGGCCAAATTGGGGGCCTCACTTCAAGTCACCTGAGTGTTTTCCGCCATAAATTAATTTAAAATGAATAAGCCAATCTTGGGGAATAAGAGTAGGTTTGGGTCCCAGGAACCAAATGGTAAGTAACGTGTAAGCTAAGCCTAGGTAGAAAAGCAAGATTGTGCTCATTACCTTAAATGACACTCAGGCGTGCAAAGCACATTTCAAGGGCAAACAAACTGTGTTGCATGCCACAGCTATTAATGCTTTAACATGTGAGGAGACTCTGAGCAAGTGGTTATTTGTGCGTTAAATCCTCACACTCTCACTTAGACAGAGAAAAGCGTGACTTATGGCAATTGAAAGCTCCTGTCAGCATCAGATTTATGAAGATCCATTTGTAGACTTCATGCAGCAGTAAACAGCCATCTCCTAGTCAGCATGAGTATTTTCAGGAAAAGACGTAAGTGATAGTTACTAGAAGGTTCTAATAATAATAACTGTTTCTTTTGTAATGTTTTCTCAAAATTCTATCCACACCCATCAATTTGTACTGCATTGCTGGCTGTTACTCACCGACCACCTCACGAATTGGCACAGCCTCGGCGAGCTCGCCCGGCACGCTGCGGCCGCCAGGGTTCACGGCCACCACGCGCACGAGCAGCAGGTCACCTGCAGTCAAATTCTTGATGCAGTAGCGGTTAGCTGGGGTTGGCTCCTCATTCGCTACCACCCAGTCTGAACCTGATGGGACACCACAATCATCTGACTTAGAAATACTGACCAGAGTTGAATCTTTTATAGGAGACATTTATTCTGGAAAATTTAATTTTCCTTCGTTTGTATAGCGACAGATAAAAAATTGTGCAACCTTGACTTCAAACTGTCCAAGTTAAAGATGTTGCCTGGTCATCACGGCGTTTTCTTTTTTCCTTGTTTTTCTGTTCTTTGTGATTCACGAGCCAAAATTTGAAGTCAGAGAATTGAGGTAAATCAAGGTACTGCTGCAGTTTGGTTCCTGGAGTGCCGCTACACCCAACAAGTGTAAAACAGATAGAACAAGTTTCTGTTCTCTGCCGTACTCTAGTAAGAAACAATACTTGATTTACTTATATCATTATGATGAGCTCACCTAGACTTGTGTTTAAATTTAGCAGTGTGCCCTATAATTCTCGCCCTTTATTGACAAAAGTGTGCCATAGAACTGACAGCTAAGAACCGTTTTATATAATACAGTACATCTCTTTTAATGAGTTATTGCCGGTCGACATGCTTTTACAAACAACATGAGGATGAGATTTTGTCGGCCATGACGAAATGTCATCTGAGCAAAGGAGCGCTTCTAAAAGTGGCGTCAGGAGGTTTAACAGCTGCCGCCTACTGCCCCCTGCTCAGCTTTGAGTCACTCTGACCTCTGACACCTGGGGGACAGGTGCAGCCTAAAATGTGCTACTTCCAGCCCTTACAAACACATACACATGCACATTGCCCCACAGAGCAAACAAGTGGTAAGTTGGCGGGCTTACTTCCATCCTTGCAGTACTCTACAGTGTATCCATCCAGGCCAGACTCCCCAATGGTCTCTGGCGTTTTCCACTTGACGGTAAGACTCGTGTCATTTACGTCCTCTACAGACACTTCCAATGGAGCACTGGTGGGAACTGCCAATAAACAATCACATCAGTAAGAACAATTATGAGTTCTGGAATTACTGATAATTAAATCCCTAAATGACAAATGCAAGCCTTCGTGGCTTTGCTCAAATTTTGGATAAGAATCTGATTAGAACCCCATAAACCAGAGTTTGGCAGGCTTTCTCATGCCAATATGTGATAGGAAAAATTTCACAGGGCACCATCAAACCAAAATGTAACCAAATGTACACATGTACAGTATTTCTCAATTCAATTAGCAAATTTATCTGGGGTGGAACAAATCACTTTTGAAGGTAGGATTGGTTCTATTTCTATTGTTCAAATAGTTTTTTTTTTCAACCAAGAACCAGAAAACCTATCAACTACCCTTTGGCTATACGGCAAAGATGCCAAAAACACTTGACTGGCGATTACTCGACTTCAAACTTTCTGCCCAGATCTGATGTTTTTTCCTATTTTATTTTTGCATTGCATTTTTTTATACTCATCAAATATTTTTAACTCTAATATTTATGTATTTGTATTTTTATTTATTTTTTAAAATGATGAATGTTTTTTCCCTTATATTTCTGTATTCTTCCTATTCTTTTTATATTAATCACATATTTATAACTAATGTTTATGTAGTGTTTATTTTTTTTAATGATGATTTTTTTCCCTTATATTTCAGTATTCCTATTCTTTTTATATTTATCAAATATTCTTAATCCTCTTATTTATGTAATTCTTGTAAATGTAATATTTTTCCAATATGATTGTATTTTTCGTATTTTATTTTAGTCATTGTATTTTTTCCTCCTAACATTAATGTAGTTTTTATAAATCTCGTATTCTGTTCGGGTCAAAATGAAAAGGTTTTTAAATTGGGTGTGCAAAAATCAATGGTATTTTTTACTAGGGGTGCAACGGTTCAGTTAGCCCACGATTCGGTTTGAACCTCGGTTTTGGGATCACGGTTTCGGTTTGCTTTTTTTTTTTTTTTTTTTTTTAAACTGCCTTTATTTTGCTTTTAAGAAAATGAAATAAACACTTAAAATGTAAACATTTTCGACTGTTAAAATGCCTCTTAGCTCTTTGGCTAGTTTAGTGACTGACTACTGAAATACACACACAGTAGTAAAAAAGTTACTTGGCAAAGTAACTGGTGTTACTTTTTTTTTTTTTCATTAAAAAAAAAAAAAAAAAAAAAAACATAGCAACCTTTGCTATGTTTGGAGGTCATTTAATGTTCTGAATCAACCGTTAAAGTTGATAAAATTGCTCCCGTTTTTGCATTAGTTCCCTTCTGCATACTTTCGACATGTGAAAATTTTAAAACTGTTTCATCATTTAAAGATAGACTGAAGTCAAGATTTTGCCGAATTAGGAGTATTTTAGATAAATAGTTAGTTAGGTTCACTAGGAAGGTTCACTACAACAGAGCCTTTCTGAGAAGTTTACTGCTCTAAAATGGCGGCTGTTTACTAACGCTACCGAGTCTGTCATTTCGCATGTAGTTCTATATGCATGATATATCTAGGCGTAGGTTGTAGGCTGTTGGCTACAGTCAGGAAATATTGGAGCAACCTAGCCTAGCATCGCGTTTGCTACAGCGTCACAACAAACACTCTTCCCTCTCTGTGTCTCTGACTTTTCTCGCGTCATTCAACCAACGTATTAACGAACGGAGGAAAAAAAACGTAATGCATGCAAAAAATGTACAGATTTTGAACGTAACGTACGGTGTCCACATTTAAAAATCAGTGCTCACTTGTACAAATTACGCCGAGACCGTACAACTTGACAGGTATGAATTATAGTGGACTGTCACAGTTAGGTAGTAGCACTCTGTAGCACGGGACGTCCAACTATCAGTGGTCACGGTGAAACTATGTGCTTTAACGAAGTCATCTTCGATGGCTTTGTGTGCCATTTCATAAATGTCGGGAAATACGTTGTTGGAGAAATATGTCCGCGAGGGAACAATGTAACGCGGGTCAAGCGTTGCAAATAAATTAACGATGCCCGCCGTGTGTTTTCACTGGTGTCATCGCTGGGGTTGTCCTGCTCTGAGAAAGTGATATCTGTGTGTGATGCCGGCTGAGGTGCCGGAGTCATGTTATAAGTAGAGATGTCCCGATCGATCGGAATCGATCGGGTCCGATCACGTCATTTTCAAAGTATCGGAATCGGCAAAAAAATATCGGCCATGCCTTTTTTAAATATATATATATATTTTCTCAAATAAATCGTTTTCTAATTGTATTTAGCGTTACAGACGTAATATGTTTCACTCCTCCAGAGTCTTTAGTTTAGGCTTAAGGTAGGGTTATCAAATTTATCCTAGTAACGGCGGTAATTAATTTTTTAAAAAATGTATCACGTTAAAATATTTAATGCATGCGCTGCACGACCCACTCACGCATTGTCGCGCTCAATCTGTAATGGCGCCGTTTTACCCATATAGAGAGCTAAAAGCCAGCGTAAAATGAGTAGAGTGAATTTTGGCAGCCTTTGGAGCCTTTTTTTAATTGGCTAAAGCCTTACAATCCCTCTCCCTATGATTAGAAATACCATGGGAAGCAATGTGGGGAAGCAAGGTAGCAATTGATCTTTAGCTTAACACCTTATATTACTTGCCAACGCAGAGAAGATATATCAATTGGTAGCACTACGCACAGTCATGGTTCCACTTCCCATCATGCATTTGGGCGTGACTACAGTATCATTTACTGAAAGCTCAACAAATACACTAGATGGCAATATTTAGTCACAATATACAAAGTCACAAGTCTTTCTATCTGTGGATCCCTCTCACAGAAGGAATGTTAATAATGTAAATGCCATCTTGAGGATTTATTGTCATAATAAACAAATACAGCACTTATGTACTGTATGTTAAATGTATATATTCGTTCGAGTTTTATTTATTTTTTTCTTAATGCATTGCCAAAATGTATATGATCGGGAAAAATTATCGGGAATGATTGGAATTCAATCGGGAGCAAAAATAGCAATCGGATCGAGAAATATCGGGATCGGCAGATACTCAAACTAAAACGATCGGCATCGGATCGGGAGCAAAAAAATATGATCGGAACAACCCTAGTTATAAGGGTTGCCATTAGCATAGGGAACAAGCGCTGAGCAATGCTTGCAAATTGTTTTTTTGTTGTTGTTTTTTTTTCAATATTTTCTCACCCTCTGCATTGTAGTCCACGGGGAAACCGAAATGTTGCCACACCGCAAATTGGAAAGAAGCCAGTGGTTCCTCAAAATTTGGTCTCTCCACTCCTCCGCTCACCATAGCTTTTTGTTTTCTTTCTTGTTTCACCTTCACTTCGCTCATAAGCGAGAGAGTGCGTCACTCGGCTTCTATTACACAGGTGCTTGACAGCGATCGGACATTTACTTGCGGCGGGGAATTTCTCGACAGCTGTGCCTCACGTCACACACAGGCACACAGAGCTCGACCAATTCATTCCACAAGCGTTCGGAATAAATTAATTGCAAAACCGAAAAGGCGTGGTTCATAAAGGCGTATTGAACTGTACAGGGCGAACCGTACGGTTCGGCTTTAACCCGCAAACCGTTGCACTGCTACTTTTTACTAATCCAAACTTAAAAATTAGTCAATCTTGACCTGAAAACAATATACTGCAAAGGTTCAGTATTTTATGGTTGAGTTAAATCACAGATCACATTTAGTCCACTTAAAAATGTGGACAGATTTCGAACAGAACGCAAAGGATAAATTTATGATTTATCTTAACTTGTTGTATTTCCCTATTTTTTTAAAATCTATTGAGTATTTTTTTTTAATCTTAATGTTTAAGTTTCTAAAATTCATGTTTTTCCTTTTCATGTCAAATTCATGTTTTCAATTTGATCGCTACCATCCTTTCCCAGTCCAAATGGATTGGAAGGCTATCACCGTCAAAAGCAGTCAATGAGTTAATAAAGAGACTGGGTTCAATACTTGTTATTGTCGTGTGCCCTGCAGCACACAAATGCACATAACATAAATTACTGGATTTAACAAAAATAAACACTTACATATACACTACTGTGTTTTTTTCATAATTTTATGAATAATTTTAGCATAAAAACAGAAATTACCTGCAGGAGGTGGGGGTGTAGGAGCCTTGGGAGGCTCTTCAATTGGAGGAGCAGCTCCTGCTGAAAAAACTTCAGGTTGGCGTTGATTAAGACACAAGCATTGTGCAGCCATGAACAGCTGCTGAGATGAAGCATGAAGCAATTACAATTTACCATCTGCAGAATTGTCTGAGGCAGGGACTGTGATGTCGCCTTGAACAGGGGGTTCAATAGCTAGTAATAAAAAGGCATTTAGAAGATGCATTAGTAACTTTTTACACAGCTTTGATCCTGTTAAAGCAAGGGCATAGGTTTGGTCTTGACATTGGTAGGGACAATGTAACAGCATAACCTTTATATACACTATTGCTGTGGACGGGGCATTAATAAGACCAAACAGATTAGGTAAACGAGGGTCAGGGCTACTTTTCTCACGAATATGAACCAAATAACTGATAGGCTAAATGATCTATGAAAATTAAATTTGTACTGACTTTAATGTGAACTGGTTCAGTGATAAACTGTTCGTTTCCAACCTTTGGTTTGGAAAAACTACACCAGAAACCTTTTTGAAACTTCCAGAACAAATGCCTGGATTTTATTAGCAAATTTAAATTGCAATATTTGAAAATAATTTAAATTATATTAGCATACACAACAAAGACAATCTTTTTAAAATCTCTTACCTATCCAGGAATGCAAAAAAATAACATTTGTCTTAATACCACTCCACATTGCCTATCTAAATAAATATATTAAATATACCTAAAAAACTTCTTAGTCAGGGAGTAGCAAAAATGGAGCCTTCCTTCAGGTAAAACACTACTGCTTTTGTCAACAAGCATCTCTAAAGTGCTTTAGTCGGTTGAGCAATTATTACCTTGATCATGATCAATGTAAGATTATCTGAAAAGATGTTTGCATAGACTGCAAAAAAAAAATTTTTTTTTTAATAAATCCATACATTTTAATTAATAATTGAAAAGCACTAATACGTATTTAGTTTCAAAAGTATAAAGTCACAACATGCTCTCGCTTTCTTTCCTTCTAAACCAGGCCGTTTAAAAGAAAAGCACCAGCATGTGGTTTTTTTACTTTGACTGTCAACACTTTCCTGTGAAACACAGACCTACTGTCACGAAGAGGACAGAGGAACCAGTTGCGTATCGCAGACACAGGACTTTATTGATGTTGACAGGCAAAGGAAACAATCAGGTCAAGCGGTAATGGACAGTTGACATGCTAGCGTATGCTGGAACGCTGGCGACCTGACACTGAATGCTATTTGTTTGTGCCTTATATACTGTTCTCAGTTGTTCTTTGAGACATATGAATGAGTGTGATGCAATATGGTGACACATGACAGAACAGACTTTGTGATGGAAGCCTGATGCAATAAGCTAGTACATGAGCGCATGTTGAGCGCATGTGACAGCATCCTGTGACCTCTCTCTCTAAAGCAGGTTTTGTTCACGTTTTTATGGTTATACAGTTTCCGGCAGAGTTCACTATATTTCTCACAGTTTAATGCAATGCTAACTCTGATGCAGGTCGGACTTTCAGTAGCAAAATTAGTGGTGTGTTGCCCACCTTTACAACATTTACCCCTTTCCCACTGGCCAAAAAACCCATGTCAACCCACTAACAATCGGCTTTTGGTGGCAGTGGGAAAGGTGCAGCAACCCGCCTCGACCCGTGTCAATCAAACCGCCAAGCGACCCGCGTTAAAATCACCTTGGCTCTGATCGTCATGCAGTGTGAAAGCAAAACCCCAGGTCACCAGTCAACACCCTAATCTACGTGGTGACGTAGGCTCTTACGTGATGCATCATAAGAACGTGCCAGTTGCCTCCCATTTAACACGCCCCACAACCGTAGTTAAGTCGATGCTCACAACAAAGCTAGTAGAAGAAGAAGGAGCCAGTAGCGCACCACATTGAACAACATGTCCCAGCATTGGAAAGATGATGAAACCTGCCAGCTCCTTTCCATCCGTGGAGAAAGGAGGCTTCCATGTTGCTCTGCATTGTTTACATCCTTGAACTGAATGCATTCGGTCCCACTTGTCGACGCGCATCTTAGCGTGGTGACGTCACGTAACCTTACGCACGGCTGAGGAGGGGTGCTTAGGGGGTACTTATGCCCCTTTCCCACTGAAACTAGTGGGTCAACGCGCGTTTTTTCCAAGCCGATGCAACCCACTAGCAATTGGCATTTGGCACCTTTCCCAATGACAAAAAAAACCCCTGTGTCTTTTTTTTGTTTGTTTGTTTGTTTCACCCGTCTAACCCCCCCCACCCCTCCTCAGCCGTGCGGTTACGTGACGTCACCACGCTAAGATGCGCGTCGACAAGTGCGACCTAATTCATTCAGTTCAAGGAAGTAAACAATGCAGAGCAACATGGAAGCCTCTTTTCTGTTTGTGTTCTCTGTTTTCATGCTTTTTACTGCCCTCAAAATGGTCGAAATGCAGCAAAGGATCAGTGCTCTGCTTGTGCTGAAGTAACGTAGGCGACGTGAATTTTGGTTTAGTGCGCTACTGGCTCCTACTTCTTCCACTAGCTTTGTTGTGAGCATCGATGTAACTGCGGTTGTAGGGCGTGTTAAATGGGAGGCGACTGGCACGTTGTTATGACGCATCACGTAAGAGCCTACATCACCACTTAGATTAGGGTGTTGACTGTTGATCCGGGGTTTAGCTTTCACTCTGCATGACGATCAGAGCCTAGGTGATTTTAACGCGGGTCGCTTGGCGGGTTGATTGACACGGGTCCAGGCGGGTCGCTGCACATTTCCCACTGGCACCAAAAGCCGATTGTTAGTGGGTTGACATTGTTTTTTTGGCCAGTGGGAAAGGGGTATTACAGTGGCTGCAGCTGTCCGAAACAAAATATTAATAATATCCCTCCACTTCGAACTTGTGTGCGTGTGGGGCAGGGTCAAGTCATCAGCCAATCCAACGTGCATTTGAGGAAAAAAGTGAAAGGGGGGTAAGACTGAACATAATGAAAATAATTCACTTAATAATCGTAGGGTCAATTCTATCCTTACAACATATATGAGGACAATCTAAATGACCTATACAACTGAACTCATAATGCAAATAAGGTTGCGTAAATGTTGGGGGGGTTAAGCAAGGGTGTAGGTTTGCATAGGGACAGTAGGGACATAACACTAGCAACTTCTCTGGATGCTCAAATTGTCCCCACTAAATTTTTAACCAACCTTTTTACATTATATAAAGATTTCAGAATTTAGAGTGTCTTCCCATATGTTGTAATGATAGACTGGACCCTACTGTTATCAAGTGAATTATTTTCATTATATCAAGACTTACATCCATCCCTTTTCACTTGGTAAATGTGCGGTCCATTTTTTTCCCTCTCAAACGAAGGTTTGGTTGGCTGATGAGTTGAAGCGCCCCCCCCCCGCGTCCCGCCACAAAGACACAGACACTTACTCACACTTCCCCAACAGATTCATGTCAACAAAACGCAGCCTCCTCTGCCCCGTTTGGAGAGGAGGGATATTAGAAGTTTCTTTTTTTTTTTTTTTCGGCCAGCAGCAGCCACTGTAAGTCATGCAAAAAGATGTCAATGTTGTGGAAGTAGGGGAACCACCACTAATTTTGCTACTGAAAATCCGACCTGCATCAGAGTTAGCATAACATTAAACTTGCTAACCTGCAAAACTACTGCGGTCAGGCCAGCCTCACCAAGGAACAAGGAAGTCAAGGTAGCCGTCCCTTATTTGGATCATTGTTTGCATTATGTGCATTACGGTAATATCGTCCCTACCAATGTTGAGACCAAACATATGCCCTAGAATTTAAGCATCCTGAAAAGTTGGTTGTGTTATGTCCCTACCGTCCCTATGCAAACCTAAGCCCTTGTGTGTCAGTCATACATATGTGATTACTCTGTGTGTAATCTGGGCAGGTTAAATTACAGGTTAATAAATCAGTTCATTTTACCTTCTGCCATCTAGTGGAAGAGCATGAATTGATTTGCAGGTCATTAAACATGGCTGGCATAGATAGAGGCACGTACTGTATACTGTACATTGTTTGTAGTAAGAAATATTTTCCCAAGTTCCAACTGAAGTGCGATCTATTTTATTAACCAGATATTGAATACAACAGGAATGAGATTCTGACAAAAAAAAAAAAAAAAAAAACATTTTGAGACCAACCACAAATTAGCACTTTGAGTGCATGTTAAATCAATTTTTTTGTTCTACACAATTACATTTTGCCACTTAATTATGTCATGTCTACTGGAAACAGGTGTTAAATAGGGTGAAAATACTGTATCGTAAAAAGGTGTGTATTGTTCCTCCTCCTTGATACAATGTTTACTGTTAACAATCCAGTGTAAAAAATTATATGCGACTTGAATGCTTTTTTCAGTACCTGGAGCGTTTTCTTCTGTAGTAGGACTATCCTCTGCTGGGGTGGGGGGCGGCACTTCTCGTTCCGAGACTGGGGCGGCCTCGGCAGGTGTCTGTGGTGGAGCAGGCTCAATATCCGTGGGTTCCGCGGCCGGTGGGTCCGGCTCTGGAGCCTTCTCAGAGGGCTCGAGTGCTTTCTCTGCCGCCTTCTTGGACGGAGCCTTCTTAATGGGTGCGGGCTTGCCTGGCATCGTGCTGAGAGAGGACCAGTCCTCAGGATGGAGGCGTCCGAAGCCTCAGAGGTCATTTATATAAGGCTCAGGGACAACTTTACTCCACCCATTACCTCACTTGGATGCCTGTGCAGTGTGCACCCCTTCCACTTCCCAAGATTTGAAATGGCACAGTACAGTAGCTCCTTCATGTTTTAGTGTACAAATACCTAAAGTATCACTACAGAATAAAAAGTGTTTGCCCTCTCCTTTTCAAATGTTTTTTTTTTTTTTTTTTGCATAAAACATCCTCACGTTAATGTTTAAGATACAGAATAAGATTTTTTTTAAATAGTGATTTTATTCATTAAATACAGAGAGGGAAATTATGCAAAGTTACCTGGTCTAGTGTGCAAAAGCCATTTCCTCATCAACCCAATAACTATTTGAGCTTCTCTCATGAGAAACTAAATGAAATACAGTGGAACCTCTAAATCTGAATTTCTCTACAAACTAAATTTTCAGGTTACAACATGCCTCAACGGAAAAATATTGCCTCTTGTTACGAAAAAAAAAAATTCAGGATACGATAGGCACAGTAAGGTCTGGTACTTGCAGCTCCCAGAGTTTACTGAACGTAACATACTTATAACTGCTCTGCTATTGGCTATTGCTTACCATCTTACTGGCATCCATTGGCCAAGAAGGACCTCTACTGTATGTGTGTATGCCAGCAACCTCTTCATTCACCATGAGCTGTTCCAGAAGCTTTACATGAGTGTATAAACTTTACAAAACTTTACTGTATATTCTTTACTCAATTCTTTGTTTTTTTTACACCATGCACAACTCTCATTTTTTGTTTATTGTCCAATAATCTTACTGTAACATGTATTTGTTACATGTTTAGATGCATTTTTATGCTTTATACATGGAAAACACGTCCCTACTTATGGAATTTTCAGTTTATGAAACTACTTCCAGAGCCATTTAATTTTGTAAGTAGAGGTACCATTTTACCAATCAAAGGAGTATACATAGAAAGACAATTAAGCAACGAAAGGTAAGAAAAGGAAAATAAAGAGTCAATATTATGATGTGTATCTGGAATGAGCCATGACATGGGATTCTGAAGGTCTGGAAACAAAAATACCATATATGCACCACTGGTTCTTAACCTAAATTAAGCCGAAAAAAAACAACAACAAAAAAACAACAATTTCCTGAAACTCAACAGTAGTACAACCACATCCAAAAACCATAGTCTTCCCCTTACCATCAACAAATCCACTGTTTCACCCCCCCCCCCCCCCCCCCCAAGTCAAGAAGCCTGGGTGTCATCCTGGACAGTACACTTACTTTCCAATCACACATCAATAACATTACCCGGATTGTCCACTTCCACTTACAATCAATCACCTCCACCCCTTCCTCATCCCCCATTCGGCTGCCATCCTGGTTCACAGTCTTGTCACTTCCCGCCTGGACTTCGGCAACTCTCTCCTCTTTGGCTTCCCTCAAAAGACCCTCCATAAACTCCAACAGGTCCAGAATTCAGCTGCTCGTATCATTACCCTTACCCCCTTCATCCACCACATCACTCCAGTCCTCCACCAGCTCCATTGGCTCCCGGTCCACTTTCGCATCCAGTTCAAAGTTCTCCTCCTCACAATCAGGGCCATCCAGAAGCTTGCCCCGTCATACCTGTCCGATCTCCGCCATGCTACAACTCCCTCCAGTGTGCTCAGATCCTCTACTTCCACACACCTGTCTGCCCCCCCCCCCCCCCCCCCTCGCCTCAGCACCATGGCGAGCAGAGCATTCAGCCACTCGGCTCCCGGGTTTTGGAATTCACGACCACCCAACCTCAGGAACACCAACCCACTCCACCCTTTGTCAATGTCGACTAAAAACTAACCTTTTCAGACTCGCCTAGCCACAATAATCCCAATTCCTTCTAGTTTTAGTTTTCTGTTACTTATTTCTTATCATGAGTATTTTTATTATTTTTATATCTTTGTAGTACTTTAAATCTGCCTTAAACATTCTATTTTTTACTATTATTTCTCAATCTTAAATCTGCCTAATTTTTTAAAAAAATGATTGAGCTGTGAGAGCTGTGGCCCTTGAGTGCCAGAAAGGCGCCTTCAAATAAAATGTAAATGTATTGTTAACTTGTAAATCTGTGTAAATCTATTGGGTTCGGTGAAGGCTAAGACATGTGCTTGATATGGAAGTGAACACTGCTAATTGCTTTTCATCAAATCCACAGGCTTAATTACATTTCCTTTTATATGAACCTGACAACAGGAGAAACGGATCTACTAAGTGGAATATTGACTCTCACTTGGTATGATATAGCACATACACCTCAAAATCACATACAGTAATTTAGGGATTCAGAAAATTACATAAACACTACAATGTCATTGGATGGTTTACTCTGATAACTTTTTAAAAAATTATTATTATACTTAAAATTTATAAATATTATTAACAGTGAACTAATATAATCAGGTCCATAATTTCTGGTAGTGACTCATTCTGTCAACTCCAAAGCCATGACCAGGTTCCATGCAAATACAGTACGCCCTCCAGTGGCTTTGAAGAGTGTAAAACTGAAAGCAAAATCCAAAGGGATGCTATTCAGTGATGCCGCGCTACTTCGCCCTTCAAACTTCGCACCCTCAGTCAATCGCAGATTTTTTTTCAGTAAAAAAAAAATACAGATGAGCTGTCCTGTGCCAATCGCAGTCTCACGCTCGCTCGCTCGCTCCCTCCCTCTCCCTGCTCTTTTTTCGTCAGAGAGTGAACTGGAGTTGCTTATTAAGGTAAACGCTAATTGACAGATGGTTAAGCTTTGATCTTGCCAGAGACTTGACCTTCAAAGCACCGCATGTGTCAATCATCGTTTAACTTGTGGAACAGTTGCTGTGGCAATTCATTGTGTGTAGGTGAGCAGCTGGAGCAGATTTGAGTGGTCACTCAATGAAGCATTTAATGAAGCATTTAATGAATAATTTAATAAAGACAAGCATTTTTTAAAAAATTAGTTTAAATGGATGGGTGTCCGTCTACTTTTTTTTCTTGTTTAAACATAATTCTGTGGGACAGTAACATGTTTAAAACTTATCATAATTATTACATTTAAAGTGCTTTAAAAACATCTATCTATCTATCTATCTATCTATCTATCTATCTATCTATCTATCTATCTATCTATCTATCTATCTATCTATCTATCTATCTATCTATCTATCTATCTATCTATCTATCTATCTATCTATCTATCTATCTATCTATCTATCTATCTATCTATCTATCTATCTATCTATCTATCTATCTATCTATCTATCTATCTGACTATAAGTTGCACCTTAGTATAAGTCGCACCAGCCATAAAATGCCCAAACGAAGAGGAAAAGAACATATATAAGTCGCACCGGATTAAAAGTCGCTTTTTTGGGGGAAATTTACTTGATAAAATCCAACACATAGAACAGATATGTCATCTTGAAAGGCAGTTTAAATTAAAAATACAATAGAGAACAATATGCTGAATAAGTACAGTATGATAATGTTAAATGATGCATGAACAACAAAATGCGAACGTGGCCAGTATGTTAACGTAACATAGCTATTAAGAGTTATTCAGATAACTATAGCATGCTAAGAATTTTACCAAACCATCAGTGTCACTCCAAAACACCAAAATAACATGTGAACTTATATAATAATGTGTTAATAATTTCCCATATAAGTCGCTCCAGAGTATAAGTCGCACCCCCAGCCAAACTATGAAAAAAAAAATGCAACTTATAGTTCGAAAAATATGGTATATATATATATATAAAAGTTTTTCAAAATTATATTTGGGGAAAAAGTATAAGAAAAACGTCTTATACAGTAGGTATCTCTTTCCAGTTACAGATCTGAAGAAATACATTGAAAAAAAAAATTGGGGTGGGGGGGCACGCTACTTCACGGTTTTTTACTTATCGCGGCGGATTTTGGTTCCCATTAACCGCAAAAAACGAGGGATCACTGTATTGGCATTTAGCACACGGTATGATTCTGGCAGTTTCTTGCATGTGCAGCATTGTGCTGCAATGTGACCTGAAATGGTTTTCAATAATGTGAATCATAAGTCTTTTGAATTTGAGTTGTTGCTGAATTAAAAGCTAATAGTTCTGTGGCCACACATGGACAAAGGAATGAAATGCAGTTTCACTTCTTTAAAGTGGACAACGAAATAAAAAGATTATAAACCAATACACAAATATTGGATGGCATGACTTTATTGTGTCCATACCTCAATGTTAGACATGTGATGCGGTTACATGGACATGCCGTACAAAACACTTAGGCCCACTTCAAAATCAAGTGCTCCTTCCTCTTATTGAAGGAAGACAATTAACAACCAAAGCCCATGATCTGCATTTGTCTTCATGTTTCCACACTCTTTCAGGATTGCTTTCGCAGATGCGCTTGTTATTTACATAGTTTACAACAGTGACGACATGTACAAAAAGAGAAACAAATCTTTACAAATATTTGCATCAGAAAGTCCTTTAAAACAAAATGAAAAGAGGATATTCTTTTTTGTTTTTGTTTTTTTACAAACATGGTAGGTCCAATCAAAGAAAACATGAAAATGTAAATCACTATTTCATCTCTAAACTTCGCTTGAGTTACCGCATGTCCAGATTTTCATACACTCGTGAAATCACACTTATCTTAGCAGCCCACTCAACACACAAAACAGTCTAACAAACAGCCCTTCACCCTGACTATGAACAAAAGGTCCAAATCATCACTACTCAAAGCTTCCAGATTTTACAATTGGTGAGCTGCTTTCTATGGTAACTCCCTCCAAATTGAGGCCTCAAAATGGTGGATTCAAGCAGTTCAAAGGCAGCTTCAGGCCAATTGGGGCTTTCAGGCACAGACAGATGTAGGCATCACGTCTCTACAACAGCACCTTGTATGCAAAGTAAAAGAAGATCTAGACAGAACCTGTCCAGACACATAAGGGGTTGGGGATTTAAGGCCCACCCATGGTTTCGCCTTTCTTTGTTGCAATCTGAGCTTTTCCTCATGGTTATTCATGAAAATGGCTAAGGATGGGGACAGTCCCACGTAATAATTAGTGAAAAAGAAATAACAATGTAAAACCAAAAACGCTTTTTGTGCAGTTTTTGACGTTTTTTGATGATTGAAGCAGCAAGGACGGAAGCACTCGTTTGGTTTTAAGTCCCTAGACATTTTTTGCTGCACATGGCTGATTATTACTGGGAATTAATCAGTACAAAATCCTACAAAAGATGCACCTTCATCTATTGCCCAAAAAAAAGGTTTAAAACGGCAATTTTAATTGTTGTATTTTTTTCAGGTTATGTGTATAAAGAAACATTTTTTAAATCTTCTGTGTATTTTACAATCCTAGTTCAGCGCGATGCATAAGCCTGTTTCATTTGTTACACTGTGAAGAACAGAGGTGCTGCTACCAAGCAGTATTATTGTTTAACTGCAAGCTTCTCCTTTGACACTATGATGAATCCTGAAGTCCAGTTAGTACACACCGGAAATAAAGTGCAATTTTGGCATTGAACAAAGTATGTAAAGCACCCATAGCTCCAGAAGGGGGGCAAACGTGGGTCTGGACTAGTTTTCGTATTTGTGGGACACAATTCTCCTAATAAACAATACAAGTCAGTCCTCAGAGTGGATGCAGGCTGCCTTCTCATTCCGGCGACTCGACGGTGTTTGCCGACTCCTGGAGCTTCAACAGCATAATCATCTTTGAACAAGGAGAAGATATCAGGATTTCATTTTTCTGAAAAAGTGGCGCATGTTTCACAACTCACCAGAGGGTCTGACTCAAGCGCGCTGGGTGTAGGGTTGTCTTTGAGGGGCTTCTTCTCTTCAATGTGTTGGCCGATGCTTGGGGGAGGTAAGTGGTAGAGTTTGGACTGGTCCTGCTGTGCATTGGGCCAAGGGAGGGTCCCTCTTACCCACTCCACAGGGTCCTCCCACACCGCCTTCTGACCGTGGACCTTTATAACAAAATACATGAGAACATTAAATGAATGGATGGATGGATGGATGGATGGATGGATGGATGGATAGCCTTTATTGTCCTACAGACAGGTTTCCGAGATACTCCGCGACTTCCATTTGACACTTTCTCCAACCAAAACAATAGTGTAGCTGGAGTGGCATTACTCAACAAAATCCATCATAAAACACAATTTGGAAATGCCACATCCATCTGCCATGATCACTACATGGGATGACAACATGAAGAAATGGCTAAGAGTCGCCACAACCAAAATAGTTTTGTATTTTATTGATTTAATGGCAGTGGATGGAAATGCAATCAGGGACCTGAAAATCTCCAAAGCATCCAGTTGAATGTGTCCTAATAAATGAGTATGGGAAAGTTGGGTTCATGGAGGAGGATGCGGAACCAAGACAGTGCCATGAAAAAGCAATAACAGGTATAATTATGTTAAATTTGACCACGATTCTGTGTGTTGCTTCACAGCTGAGACATCATTAGCTTTGCATTAGCTTCAACGATAAAGAAATGGCGAACATCTACTACAAGTTGTACACGGGCTTTTTACCCTAAATGCATAAATTCAAGTGTTACATGTTTTTTTGTTCATTGGTTTACATGTGGTAAACACACTTACGTTCATGGACGTATATCGAGACTACGAGCATTCTACTTGGATGGTGGAAGGCTCGATTTATGCTGAACCTTTGTTAATATTTTTCTACTGATTTGATATATTGTGATTCATTGACTCGTTGTGCACATGCACTTATTGTTTTAATTAAAACAAGAAATGGAATCATGTTGTCCAAAAGCTTTATTGCGATCAATGTCTGCAATAATAAAAAAATAATGACATACTATTTGTGTTTATATGTATATGTGCGATGAGCTCATAATATCATACTTATAACCAGATGAAAATTACCTTATAGAATTTCCTTGTAACAACATCATCCGTGTCAGCCCTTCTGCATTCGGCAACAGTTATATTATTTGTAATTTCGCCTCATTGTGGTCACTCAAGGGGCCGGCGTTCTACATCCCATGTTAATACAGGCTGCACAGATTGTTAGAATTTTGTCCACGGACGATCACCGAAGTGACAAGAACAAACATGCAACCATTTAGGTGGACCCTTGAGGGTTAAAACTGCGAGCCAAATCCTTAATCTACTGCTGGTTTCGATTCGATAAGGCGTATGGCGCGTTGAAGCTGGACGCTGTTCAAAACATTCCACTTCCAAGCATACATAAGGTATAGGCGCTTCCAGGAGTTCACACAACGCACAGCACAGAAAATCTCATGTACGTCAAGCTGAATCCATTTTTGGAGATTCCGTGGGTTCCTCTGGTTTGATTTGGCAGTTTAAAAATTTGTCTACGTCAACCGCAATTCATGGTGTTCTGTCTACAACGGAAGTCCGTAGCAGAAAATGTCAAAGATAGCGCCGCCCAATATTCGCTCAGGAAATTTGTCTATAGGGACATTCATTTTCAGTCTGTCTTCGCCAACATTAATACAAAACCACATCAATTAATAACAGACAACAATTAGGATAGACAAAGAGAATGTTCAGACAACTGACCCCTACAGTGTTATCGTGGGAGGTTACCGAGTGCTGAAATGGCAGATGTGACTAAGCTTGTACTGAAGTGAACTCGCCTCCGTCTCAGGGTGTGGTATCTGCGACCACAGGGCAGCAGTGTGAGGTGAGGGGATGAAGTGGGTCGTTGGTTATTGACAGTCCAGGCCTGTGACTGCTGTATGATTAAGATCTGAGAGGTTGGGTGTGGGGTGGTTAATGATATTGGACACAGTGTGTTATTTTGATCAGTTTGTTCATGTTGGAGGTGGGCAGCATATTATAAAAGCAGGGGGAACAATACAGAAGGACGGGTAGGAGGGGCAACAGAAAGATCACAGAGTTTACGGATGAAGTGGAGTCTCTGTTGGGACCTTTTCTAAATGTCTGGAATGTGTTGGTCAAATGTCATCTTATTGTTTATGATGAGTCCAAGGTATTTGAAGTGGCTGACCTGTTCTACTATTTGGTTATGGATGGAGGTGGGGACCAGTCCAGAGAATGATGTGGTTGAGTTGGGTTGAGTACCCACCTTAATGCCGTCCTTGGCTCCTTCCTGCAGGTATGGTATGATGGAGTGGTTCCACAGGTCAATAAACCACTTTCGGAAGTCTTCCACTGAGACAGGGCATGATAGGAAGAAGCAAGGGCCTGAAGAAGCGAGAAAGAAGGCATTTCCTGATTTAAAAAATCTTGTTTCTGAAAACCCTCTTGCAGGGGTCTCCAAATATTTCATACATTTCATTTCCAAACATATTCCTCGGCTGTTCTTTATGCCCTACTGCTTTTGACAATTTCTCACCTATCAGAAAATCAGATGTACTGTGTTTCTCAAGGAACGTGTGAAGGTGGTACCAGAGCTGCGGCACCCAATCTAGAACGCAGAGGAGGTCCTGGTGTTGGGACGTGTCGTGCTCCTTCTTCTGGTAAGCTTCCACAACTTTGCGGTGGAGGTACCGCAGGAGAAAGCCATTGGCTGGCTCCACATTATTTGAGAACGGAACCATTCTGTGGACAAGGTGGCAAAAGTCAGTGAATTCCTCTTTTGACATATTGAGCCCTCATTTATGCGTCTTTTTCGTGACTTGGCGCTCACCTGAAGCTAAGGTGCAGGCCGTGGTTGGATGACATCTTCACAGATTGATTCGTGGTTCCGATGATGTAAGGACTGAAATGGCCAAACGCCACATTGTGTTGAAATACTTGGACTTTATTTCTTAATCCGAATGATGCCACTCACCATTTATGATACTTGCAGGTGAGCGCTCCATTAATGAGCTCGGTAGTGGCAGCGGCATCACTTATGTCGTCGATGATAACAACTAGCGGGAGGTCACCCGAGCTCTCTCGGTCAATCCGATTGGCTAGATCGGACAGGTACAACTGCAGCTCCTGTGAGGGTGAATAATGGTGAGATGAAGTGTCTCCTTTTCTGCATCAAAATATGGGCAACACCTTTTGCGTCTGCCGATGCATGTTGAAAGAGATGGCAGCGCAGCGGCCCACCACTGCGGGCTCGCTGTCCCCTTCGGGCGAGTCGTTGCGGCTACGCTGCACAAGGTAGTGCGCTAGATGCTGAGCCAAGTAAGTCTTCCCTGTGCCACTGGGCCCAGAGAGGACCAGACGCCTGTGCTTTATCAGAAGGCCGATGTAGTGCAACATCATGGGCTTGGGGATGAGGGTCTCGAATACCAGCGAGTCCACACTTTGTTCTCCGAGACCTAGGCACAGATAAATAAAAGACAACATAATACTTTGTTGATACCAGGTGGGGAAATGGCCTAAAAATCTGAGAAACAATGCTAGTCAATAAATTAGACAGTGATTTCAAAGTGTGGGCTCCCTCTAGTGGTATAGGTTGAGACATTCAATGTTTTCATTCATTCATTTTCTGATATTAAGGATAAATTTACAGTGATTTAAACATGAGAAAAAAAAATCCTGAACAGATATTTATGAAGTACTGTTTATCTGTTTAAATTTCAGTATGGCACAATTTTGTTTACTCTTTCACAACTTTTAGACCTGTTTAGAACATTATTTAGACCAAAGAAATAATTATTTGAAGCATTATTTAAGTTTTATTCTTAATTCAAATGTTCCTATTGTATATACAAGTAACGTGGTTATTTTTAAATCATAAAAACAAACATGCATACATTTTACAAATATCAACTCTGCCTCAATTATTATGAACATTCAAGCCTTATAATTGTATAACTTTGTTTTCATGTTGATCAGAATGGTGATATTATTTAAAATATCTTGGAAACCTCTCCCCACTACACACATTTTGAATTTAAAAAGTCATGGATTCACTACAAGGTGTAAAAAAAAAAAAAAAAAAGCATTTTACTGGAAAAATTTTAAGACCCCGCAACCCTTGTGAGTACAAACAGTACGAATAGTGAATGAATGAATACTTTTAAGAATTATAGGCAGGGGTGAACATAAGTGGTCCGCATGCGTACTGGATGTAGACAAACGCGCTGGCCCTCAACGGCTTCCATACGCTTTTGCGTACCGATGGGTGACCACTGTGTTTGCGGCGGACACGAGAAAATAACTTCTCAAAATGTCTAAGAGGCAGGCCACACTGAGTAATTACTTCCGTGTTCCCCCACCCCCGCCAAAAGACAGACAGACGACAGAGCCGTCACCGGAGCTACCGAAAAAAAGGACTTTTGCTGAAAAGTGGCTACAGGAGGTACCATGGCTAGAAGCAAATGATGCTCGCACGGAAATGCGGTACAAAATGTGCCGTGAGAATCCCAATGTCGCCGATAAGAGCAGCGCATTTTATGTCGGGTCAAAGAATTTCAGCCATCCAAACTTTGAAAAGCACGAAAAAAACAGAGAGCATGTGGCAATTAAGCAAACTATCGATGTCAAACAGGACCCCACTCGCCCTATGGACAAGAGGCGGAATAGGGCGAAATAAAGGTAATGAACAGCGACATGCACTGACAAACGTGTTTTTGCTCGCATTTTACAAAGCTAAACATGCACGTTCAATGAGGTCTTATGAGGAGGACATCCCACTTTTAAAAAGGCTTGGAGTTAATGTGGGAGCCGCATAATGCCCTTTATTTGGAGTTGGTGCTTTTTATTTCTTTACATTTCACTTCAAAGTAATGGCAATTTTGTTGTGCCAGTTGATGTTAATCAAGCATTAATTGTTAATATAATTAATTAAAGTTAATTGGCTCTAAGTAAAGCTTGTCATAAATTTATCGCATCAGGCGGGTCAGCTCTCAAGCTCAATGAGGACCAAGTCACATCTCCATGTACTCCTCTGAGAACCTGGGCAAAAAAATTATGTGCACCCCTGATTATAGGTCTTATTCATTCATCAGTTGATCAAATCCCCAAATTCATGACCTCAAGAAATTAGCAAATTATACAGCAAAGAATAAAAATGATTTAGTCAAAATTATCATTTAAATTTATTATTGACTTTAACAGCTATACAGTAAGCAAAAAAGTTTGTCCTTCCTGAAAGTATTTTCCTACATCTTTAATGACTCTAAAAACAAATTATTTTCACGTTTCTGAACACCTGAAATATTCCAATTTATTGAGATGGTTGCTGGGGAGTTCCTTGATTTGCTACTCTTACTCATTCTTTTCCCATTTGGGAGCAGTAATTCTACTACTTAATCTAGGTACTAACCTTTCAAGGTGACAAAGATGCGAGCCGGACAACCACTGAGACATCGATAAGGTGACATGTGCGGTTTGTCTCCTCCTATCATTCTCATCGCTCCCTTAATCTCATACATGTGCAGCGAATCACAGTTCAGGCCCAAGCTGACTGTCGGATCCACTTGAGTTAGGTATTCCTGAGAAAGAAAGTGAGCACAGTTAACATTTGCGAGGATTCAAATTCTACATCCTGCAAGGACTTACCCTGAATGTCTTGGCTATCATGGAGTCGAGATAGGCCCATTCTGTCTTCTCACTGATTATCACAGAGCCTAGATAATGTTCCAGCTGTTGTTTATGCTCCTATAGAGAGTCAGGGGGTGTAAGTTCTCATCCATGTGACTGAAAAAAAGTACACAAGTAATCTACACCAGTGTGTATTTACCTCAGCTTGATCTGTGAAGCGAACCAGCACTTGTGCACACACCTCGTCCAGCTGAGAAGACACATTTAACATGTTGCCTGGAGACACATCTAGAGGGCAAAGGGAGAAAACAAATATGGCGGTTATGAATGTAACTATCTGGCCATGATATTAAGTCCAGTACACATAAACAATCCTTTAAGATCCAATACAAGCGCTGTATAAAAAGGTGATTTTGAGTATGTTTTTTTAAAATCTTGAATGTAATCAAAAGTTTAAAAAGAATAGGGTACATGATCCTACACGAATACAAATCATCATGTGATCTGATGAGATTACCAAAGGTTTACAGCACATAACCTTTATTATGTGCATTCCAGAGAAAATAATCTTGTTTGAATTTCATTTTTATGATGTGTAATAGTGGAGGAAAAACATCAATAAAAGTCACTATTTGTCAGAAGTAGAGAAAATGGCCATTACTAGACATTTTTAAACGCCAATCAAATGTGAGTATTTTAGATAGTCTGCCATTGCTCAAGATTTAAGCTTGCTGTGCGTTTTATTAGCAGAAATAAAGCCAGTATGAGGGCAGACTCCCTTGTTGGCAAACTTATTAATCGTAGATACTGTGACTTTTGGAAGGAAGTGAAAGCATTGAATAATTGTAAAGCTCCCTTACCATTTAATATCAATAGAGTATGTGGGCCGAACAACATTGCGGAATTATGAAGAGAGCACTACTACAAGCTGTTCAACTGTATTAAGGGTGATACATTCGTACTCGATAACGGTGATCTCAATGAGATTTTAGTGATAACACCAGCTGAAATCCAATAAGCCATTATTGATTGAGAGAACAATAAGGCCAGTTGTGTCGATTGCATTACAGCTGAGCATTTAAAACATGCGGGTTGGAAGGTAATTCCTCTCCTTGCCTTGTGTTTTTATGGTTTCTTTAAACATCGCATTCTACCCGATTCTACGATTGCAGTACAACTTGTGCCTTTTATAAAAGATAAGACTGGTAAAATCAATAGTAAAGATAACTACAGACCAATTGCTCTGGCCAGTGTGCTTTTTAAAGTGCTGGAGACAATCATATTGAATAGAATAGCTATATTTATTTCCGCACGTGACAGTCAGTTCGCGTTCAAAAGAAACCATGGAACCAATATGTGCATATTTGCATTAAAGGAACTATTACTTAAGTATGAAAGCATGAGCTCAACAATGTTTTTATGCGTTATTGACTCATCGAAAACCTTTCAATCATCATCAATCATAGCAAACTTTTTATGTTGACACAAGAGGGGATGCCCAAATATACAGTATCATCCGTATTTTAGCCTTCTGGTATGCAAATCAACTTGTTCACAGTAAATGGGGTAGCACGGTTTCTTCTTGCTTCAAAGTAAGCAATGGTATGAGACAGGGAGGAATACTCTCACCATATCTGTTCAATGTTTACATGGACGAATTGTCCAGCCGTCTCAATAGATGTAACACTGGCTGTGTTGTAGGAAGCACTATCATTAACCATTTTATGTACGCGGATGATGTGGTGGTGCGCTCTCCATGCAGTTCTGGCTCACAGGAGGTACTTTCATAATGTTCTCAGTTTAGTGACCAATTTGACATTAAATACAATGCAGAGTAAAATAACATTATGATTGTACGAGCTAACCCACGATCGCTTCTTTCTGGGCAAAAAAGCCCTGAATGTCTGGAATAAGACTAAATATCTCAGCCACTTTGTAACTGGTGATTTGTCAGATGACAGGGACATTCACCGTCAATGCAGTAAACTTCATGCACAAGCAAACACGCTTTTTTTAAAATGTGTTCCTTCTAGGGGTGTGAAAAAATATCCAAATGGTGATATATCGTGATACTTTGTATCCCAAAAGGTTATCAATATGCTCCTGCAAGAATCCAATAATCGAAATGTCATTTTAAAAAGGTGTCAATGTCTTAACAAAAAAAAAGCAAAAAAAACAAACAAAAAAAAACAAGGAACCAACAAATTGCTACCAAAATCTTCCACCATAATAGTGTCAGTAACAGTAACAGTTAATTCTAAGGCTGCCTTGACGGTGCTCGACAAGTCATTCAGAAACCAGAGCATTCACAGTCATTCTGTCAGATTTCCAGGGCATTTATAGGTCACTTGCTGTTCATTTTAGGGCAATCCCAAGTCATGTCCTGTTGAGTTGCCTATTTATATGGGTGATTCCCAGGTCACTTCCTGTTCTGTAACACAAAATGAACAGGAAGTGACCCATAAAATACCCCAAAATCAACAGGAATTAACTGAAAATCCACAGGTAAATAATCTAAAATGGCCCAAATCTACCTCATTGCCTGGCATTGGCTGCTACTGAAGGCCATAGACGTTCTACTAGTGATAAACTCATTTCAATTCACAGCAGAAGCTTGTTTTCTGTTCATTAGTTGTTTTTAGAATATCCTAGAATGACTTTCTGACCAATGTTTCGATAATCGTTGTATCGCCGTATCGTCAGATCGTTATCGTGAGCTAAGGTCGTCTGGAACCGGTCTCCTGCATGTTCCAAGAACAACAACCAAGCAGGGTGAAGCAGCATTTAGTTATTATGCTCCTCACCTCTGGAACAAGTTACCTGAACGTCTGAATTATGCTCAAACTGTTAGCTCTTTTAAATCAGGGCTAAAAACGGTTTTGTTTAGCACTGCATATCCATAACTGTCTATATATTTCAATCTACTTGCTTTCTATTCCTCTTGTGCTATCTCCATTGCTGATTTCAATTATTATTAGTAGTAGTTTTTGTTTGATTTATTTTATTCTATTTGTGATTAAATGCGATTTTTATGTATAATTTTATTTCCGATTTTGATTGTCTTGTTTTTTTTACGTTGTATTGATTTAAATGTGATTTTTATGATCTTCATGTGATGTAAAGCACTTTGAATTGCCTTGTGTTGAATTGTGCTATATAAATAAATTTGCCTTGCCTTGCCTTTGTATCGCAAACCCTATTGTATCGTGAGGTACCAAGAGGTTACCACTCCTAGTTCCTTCAATGTGAAAACATCACTGTTCAAGGCATATTGCACACCCTTTTAAACCCCTGACCTGTGGACCAGGAACTTAGCTAAGTCCATGCAAAGGCTAAATGTAGCGCCAGCCAATTATTTGTCAGTTCTGAGCAGTGTTGTTAATTTTACTTTAAAAAAGTAATTAATTACAGTTACAAATTACTTCTCCCAAAAAGTAATTGCGTTAGTAAATCAGTTACCTGAATTTAAGAGTAATTAGTTACTTGGCAAAGTAACTAGTGATGATTTTCATGTTTTGTCCCCCCCCCCCCCCCCCCCAAAAAAAAAGTCACACAATGTGACGTTTAAAGGGTTTTTGGGACAATTGGCCCTAGCCCAATTGTTTACCCTCCACTTAACTAGACACAAGGGTATTGCGATAACTAGATAGTAGCTTTTGCTATGTGTGGAAGTCATTTAAAGTTGTGAATCAACAGTTAAAGTTGTTAAAATTGCTCCCGCTATTGCATTAGTTCCCTTCTGTCTACTTTCAACATGTGTAAGTTTTAAAACTGTTTCATCATTTAAAGATAGATATAAGTCAAGATTTTGCCGATTTAGGACCATTAAAAAAAAAAAAAAAAAAAAAAAAAAGTAGATTTGCTAGGAAGGATCTCTACAACAGAGCCTTCCTGAGAGGTCTACTGCTTTAATATGGCGGCTGTTTACTAACGCATGTAGTCTTTAAAACATGTTGCCATGCAGCCGTGTCTCTCATTTGCATCTAGTTCTATAATATGTGATATCTACCGTATCATTTGGGCGTAGTTTGTAGGCTACAGTCAGGTATTATTGGAGCCACCTAGCATTGCGTTTGCAACGGCGTCTTCCCCACTCCTGCTCTGCTCTCTCGTCTCCGTGAGTCCGTCTGACTTTTTTTTTATTCAACCAACTCAGTAACGCATAGTAACGCACGCATAGTAACGCACGCCTTTCCCGCCTCAGTAACGGTAACGGCGTTGCCAAGATGAGAAAAGTCATTAAATAGATTACTCACTACTGAAAAAAAAAAATAACGGCGTTACTAACGGCGTTATTTTGTAACGCCGTTATTAACAACACTGGTTCTGTGTTACCCACTTTTAAAGCGCTTTTAAGAAATCTGATGTATCAGTTCATGTGTCGATTAAATGAGTATGTAAATGGTATTTTAATAAAAATAACACACCCTACAAATAGTTATAGATGTAGGTCAAGCATGTGGCGCCAGTGGCGTAAAAGCCTGTTTGTTGTGCACAGATAGTTTGTGCCTTTTTAATGTTCTTTCGTTTCTAGTTTCTGTTTCTGCGTTTTCTTATGTCATTTGTCTGTTGGTTTGTGTGTTATGGACACCCTGTGTGACTCCTGAATAAATTATATATATATGTATAGTATATATATATATATATATAAGATGTCAGTTATACTGGTAATTCCCTAAGGCTAATACGATGGTGATGTTGCTTAAACTTGCATGAATATATACAGGGTACATATATACAGGGTAAGATTTTTCTAAAAAAAAAAACAAAACAAAAAAAAAAAAACTGGATTTACTTGAAAATACAACATAAAGAAAAGGAGACTATAGACTCCACCATCAGTTGACAAGAAAGCTCCCTCCTGCCTTCCTGTAGGGGACAGACCCATGCAGAACGTTGAGTTGGTTTTCACTGCGATAAACCCAAACACACGCTGCATTCTAACGCTGGATTTAGGTGGAAATAGGACAAAGTTTTTACTGCATATAAGCAAGCAGTAGTGTCTCAAGAGAGATTTGGTCGAGGATTCAGGGTAATTATTATATTAAATAGCACCATGCATGCACTTTGAAACGTTGTGGAAACAAAAAAATCAATGGATAAAATTAGTGTAACTTTGGCTTGAAACATTTAGGTAAAATGAGTGATAACTGCCCATTTTTTGCTTTTAATCAAGAATCTAGACTGTTTTACGTTTATATCTATAGAAATTCCGTGATTTTAGCATTTATATACAAGAATTTTCAACTTAAAAACCTCTTTGTTTCGTGACGGCCGCCGTGTTGGATTACACAATACCGTAATTTTGGCTTAAAATATTTATGTAAAATCAACGATACCTTTTTTTTTTTTTTTTTTGCTTTTAACCAAGAATCTAGACTGTTTTACGTTATATCTATTGAAATTCCACGATATAAGCATTATTTAGAAGAATTTTCAACTTAAAAAACTCTTTGTTTTGTGACGGCCGGCCGCCATGTTGGATTTTGTATCGCAGAATTCAACCTTGCGACTGTATACATATATAAAAAATGCTAATTTTGCTTTTGTTGAGGAAAATTAAGAGGATTCTACATGCTTTCCTCATGTATTAAGTTTCTGATGTGAAAATTGAGTGATTTATTAGCTGTTAAAAACGTGCACTTAATTAAAAAAAAAAAAAAAAAAAAGTTGCTATTTTGGGCAAAAACATATCATGTTAAATATTGCTATTGATACTGAAAATATAGGTGATTATTTGTGTATTTGGTCATTTTTGTGCATCTAGCTTAAAATTTGAGAATTTTATAGCCATTTTAAGTTTTTTTTAATACTTGTATTAAAAGAAAATAATCGGGGTTTTATTAGGGAACGACTGATTTTTTTTAATGTCGCTGCTCATGGAGACTCATATATGCCTAAAGGAGGTGCCTGTTTTGGTTTTAGGTCGCTAGCGGCTTTGGTTTCGAAAATGTTTGAATTTTAAGTTTTTGGCCCCCTACGGATTGGTGCTGAGCCCCGTCTACCGTCAACTGATAGTGAAGTCTATAGAGAAGACAGTGCCAATATGCCACAGTGTTCAGTTTTTGGTTGTACAAACAGGACAGATGGTTAATACAATGATCCACCAGATGTTTCCTTTTACTCTTGGCACCCTGAGCGCCAGCTGAAGCTATAATAATAATAATAATACATTTTATTTCTAGAGCACTTTTCAAGCCACACAAAGACGCTTAATGCTTACCGCTTATATGGTGACACAATGTCGGGGGACAAGCCTACCCAAAAATTGAAAGTCTGTTCAGCACATTTTCTACCAGACTGCTTCATAGTGGATGTGTAGGAGAGCAAAGAAAGTTGGTGAGGCTCTGTGGATGACGCCTTTTTAAGGATGACCCCAACATTCTGAATCACCCAACCCAAACAGGATTATTAGGACAAATCACTGTGAGTATGAGTGAGTTGACGTGTTTTTATTCAGCTGTGTGATCAAACATCCTTCGAAATCAATCATTAGAAATGTGGGGTGGGCTATAGTACAGTATGTGTTGTCACTTGCCTGCTCCTTTACAATCGTTCAGACTAAGGCTGAAGGACTTGGTGAGGGACATCGGTTGTCTCAGTGACGGTCCCGAGAAGGAGGCCAACCCCGAAGGCTGCGAGGTGGATGAGGTGGGACCAGACCCGGATAAATGGAACTGACTTCCGACTCTAAGATGGTCATTCTCCGCCTTCAGGCTCTCCACCGTTGACTAGAATACAAGCAGTGCTCAAATAAATGCAGAAAAAAGATGAGTAGATATTATTTCCAGGCCAAGCGGACCTCCATGTTGTCCATGGCATCTCTGAGCTGCTCCAGCTGATGAGCAGAGTTTAAAGCCTCCAGTCGAATGTCGGTCAGCTCTCTCTCTTTTTCCCACAGCTCTGAACGCAACTCTGAAACCGCCCGTTCGTCACCTTCTTCCACCTCTGTTATCCCCATGATCCTTGAGGTATCGCAAAACACTCGTCAGTCTGACAGAAAATTCAAGTGGTCCCGTCAACCAAGAGCAGCTGACATTTAATTTTTTTTTCTACCTGGAGGAGATGTCAGATGTAGATATTTTGCGGGTAGCAGACAGATTATCTCCTGAATCCGCCCCCTCATGAAGCATCTTTGGCGAGTTAGGAGCAGAGGAGTCTGGTGTGACAATTTCTTCTATGTCTGAGCAGGTTTTGGTGCCTTTCTTAATGCTGAAGGCCTTGTTGAAAGAGCTTCTAAGCTGAAAAGAGACAAACGACCATACAGAGACAGTTAAACTAACAACTCAGTCGACGTTTGATTTTTTTCCCATAGAGGAATTTAAAAGAAAACTACTCTATAGAAAATAAACCGCAGCCTCTCTAAACCTTTTTGAAGGTCAGTTGTCATTATTTTTGTGCACAGTTCACATCGATGTTAACAAATTTAGGGGTGAACCTGAATAATCTACATGACACAATATTTTGATTACATTTGTATTTTATTACACTCATTATAAATTCAATTCAACCTGCTGTATCTTTGTGTTGTATTTGTCACTGACTCAAGCAGAGCAAAGATTATCGTCAATAACAGCCAAAAAGTTAAGGGTACTTTGGGGGAAAAAAACAAAACAAAACATATCTCTAAAAATATATATCTATATATGAGTTTTTCAGGACCGCTACGATACTGATTATTAGTACAGTAGTTAGAGGGGCCGATAACCGATTATGGAGCCGATATTTAGAGTCAGTAAAGGTAAAAATTGGTGTAAAAAAATGAATAATGCAAACACCGAACTTCATTGCAATTCCAAAAGCATGTTTACTGAATCACACAAATAAACAATAATAGCTCTAGAAGTGCCTGAATTTCCGAGACACAAAACATCTCTTATAAAGTTGAATAATAGGTTTAATAAATAGCTCTCCGGCAAAAAAGTGTTGTTCCAAAATTGTTCCCAAAAAAAAAAAAAAAAAAAAAAAAAAAAAAACATGTTACTCTCCCACGGTACCTCCTTCATAATGCGAATTATTTTTAAATAATAACGTAGAAAAATGCTTGTCTTTATTAAGTGCTTCATTGTGTAAGTCCACTGAAATCCGCTCACTGCTGAGAACAGCAGTGCACACACACAATGAGTTGCCACAGCACACTAGTGTTTAACACTAACTAACTAACACTTTAAACGATGATTGTAAGTTAGGTATCCTGACCTGACCTCCTGAGCGTCTCCGAAAGTAGCGCTGCCAAGCTTCTCTGGCAAGATCAAAGCTTCAACGCCTGTCAACCATCGTTAACTTTAACAAGCAAAACTCACAGAGCACACTGCTAACCAAGAAAAGCAGCAGGAGGGAGAGTGAGGCTGTACGAAAAACATATATATATATATATATATATATATATATATATATATATACAGTGCCTTGCAAAAGTATTCGGCCCCCTTGAATCTTGCAACCTTTCGCCACATTTCAGGCTTCAAACATAAAGATATGAAATTTAATTTTTTTGTCAAGAATCAACAACAAGTGGGACACAATCGTGAAGTGGAACAACATTTATTGGATAATTTAAACTTTTTTAACAAATAAAAAACTGAAAAGTGGGGCGTGAAATAATATTCGGCCCCTTTACTTTCAGTGCAGCAAACTCACTCCAGAAGTTCAGTGAGGATCTCTGAATGATCCAATGTTGTCCTAAATGACCGATGATGATAAATAGAATCCACCTGTGTGTAATCAAGTCTCCGTATAAATGCACCTGCTCTGTGATAGTCTCAGGGTTCTGTTTAAAGTGCAGAGAGCATTATGAAAACCAAGGAACACACCATGCAGGTCCAAGATACTGTTGTGGAGAAGTTTAAAGCCGGATTTGGATACAAAAAGATTTCCCAAGCTTTAAACATCTCTAGGAGCACTGTGCAAGCCATCATATTGAAATTGAAGGAGCATCAGACCACTGCAAATCTTCCAAGACCCGGTCGTCCTTCCAAACTTTCTTCTCAAACAAGCAGAAAACTGATCAGAGATGCAGCCAAGAGGCCCATGATCACTCTGGATGAACTGCAGACATCTACAGCTGAGGTGGGAGAGTCTGTCCATAGGACAACAATCAGTCGTACACTGCACAAATCTGGCCTTTATGGAAGAGTGGCAAGAAGAAAGCCATTTCTCAGAGATATCCATAAAAAGTCTCGTTTAAAGTTTGCCACAAGCCACCTGGGAGACACACCAAACATGTGGAAGAAGGTGCTCTGGTCAGATGAAACCAAAATTGAACTTTTTGGCCACAATGCAAAACGATATGTTTGGCGTAAAAGCAACACAGCTCATCACCCTTAACACACCATCTCCACTGTCAAACATGGTGGTGGCAGCATCATGGTTTGGGCCTGCTTTTCTTCAGCAGGGACAGGGAAGATGGTTAAAATTGACGGGAAGATGGATGCAGCCAAATACAGGAACATTCTGGAAGAAAACCTGTTGGTATCTGCACAAGACCTGAGACTGGGACGGAGATTTATCTTCCAAAAGGACAATGATCCAAAACATAAAGCCAAATCTACAATGGAATGGTTCAAAAATAAATGTATCCAGGTGTTAGAATGGCCAAGTCAAAGTCCAGACCTGAATCCAATCGAGAATCTGTGGAAAGAGCTGAAGACTGCTGTTCACAAACACTCTCCATCCAACCTCACTGAGCTCGAGCTGTTTTGCAAGGAAGAATGGGCACGAATGTCAGTCTCTCGATGTGCAAAACTGATAGAAACATACCCCTAGCGACTTGCAGCTGTAATTGGAGCAAAAGGTGGCGCTACAAAGTATTAACGCAAGTGGGCCGAATAATATTGCACGCCCCACTTTTCAGGTTTTTATTTGTTAAAAAAGTTTAAATTATCCAATAAATTTTGTTCCACTTCACGATTGTGTCCCACTTGTTGTTGATTCTTGACAAAAAATTAAAATTTTATATCTTTATGTTTGAAGCCTGAAATGTGGCGAAAGGTCGCAAGGTTCAAGGGGGCTGAATACTTTTGCAAGGCACTGTATATATGTGTGTACTTCCGCTTCACTTACGCATGTCTGCAACCAACTTCTGTTTTAAAATTTCTCCATCCAAAACAACAGTGGAGCTGGAGTAACATTACTCATCAAAATTCCTTAAAAAAGAGTATTTGGAAATGCTGCATCCATCTGCCATCATCACGACAGGGGAGGACAACATGTTCATGAAGGCAGATGTGGAACCAAGCTCGTGCCACCACAAAGACCGGGGCTTTTTGTAGCCATGTTGCCACCGTGTTATGAAAGGTATGTTCTTCCTATCTCTGCATTTTCAAGTGTCTGGTGCTCAAAAAAATACTAAAGCTAAAATGTTGCGCATGAAACGACTTTTTGCCTTTGATATTGTTATTACGATGATTGTAATTATGATGATCTTTAATATTAGTTCCTACAACTCCTGTATCTGCTGCTAGCCTGTTGCTAATCAGTACGTGTAGATGGCACAATTATGTCAACCCATAAACGCAAATGTTACAAGTTTTTTGTTCGTTTGTTTACAGTTGGAAAATGCTGTTACGCAAGGGAAAATAAGTTGATATGCCTCACAGCAACACTCACTGTATGTTGATGGACATATATCGAGACTACATTGTTCTACCTGGAGGCGGCCGAGAAGCTGGGGCTGGAGGCGGTGACTCGCCTCACAGCGGACCGTCAGCTCGATCCCGAGATCCAGCTATGAGCTTTTTAACTGCAGCAACTTTAAGATAAGCTATTGGAGATGGAATTACCGAGGATAGCGGGAGAAAGCCCGTCTGGAGGCCGTAATGTTGGGTGAAAGTTTAGCGAGGCACTGGAGCTTTGCTGTCTGATATCACATTCTCGTATGCTATTTTTCCAATAATTGTCTAAATTGTGATTTATTGACCAGTTTTGCACATTCACCATTTGTTTTAAATAAAACAAGAAATGGAATCATGCTGTCCAAATGTTTAATTGCGATCAATATCTGTAATAAAAAGAATGACACACCATTTTTGTTTATATGTACATACCTTGCAGTATTTCCTTGTAATAACAAAATCTGTTTCAGCCCTTCTGCATTTGCCAAATGTAATATAATTTGTAATTTCACCTCATTTTGATCACTCAAGTGGCCGTCGTATCAATCTACACCTCACGTCAACACATGTTGTTATAATTTTGTCCACGCATGATCAACAAAGTGATAAGAACAATCATACAATCTCATCTACGTCTTATCTACATCATGCTCAATCCATTTTTGGAGATTCCGTGGGTTCCTCTGGCTTGAGTTTGCAGTTTTAACTTCGTCAACACACTGCTAACTTCAACCGCAATTCATTATTTTTTTTTCTAAACCGGAAGTTCGAAGCAGTTCGAAGAAATTTTCCAAGACGGCGCACCCATATTTTGCTCAGGAAACTTGTCTATATTCTTTAATCAAAAATCCGATCCTTTTCACCCGATTCCGATCCTCTGAAAAATGGCACGATCCCTAGCTCTTATTACTAGTTTTAAATGGACTTTTTCATATCGGCCGGTCGGATTAAAAAATAAAAAGGCTTATACCGATATACGTCAAATTTCCAAATATCGGCCGGCCGATACTATATATCTTCTACCTCTAGTTTTAAGGAAGTCTGTGGAAGTAATAAATCTTGATGAAGATGATCCTTTTTAAGTGGGGAAGAAGTTGTTAAGCCATATTACGGGGACTCTTTCAATGTAAGATATTGCAGTGCATCTTTTATGTTGTAAAATGAGTTTGCAAAGATTTTAACTCTTCCGTGTTGATAGCGTATGGTGGAAACTTAAAAATACAAACATGAAGTGATTACGAAGCTGGGCACCAATTAATTTTTTTTTTTTTTAGGTGGATGGGGGCTTTGCAAACAAGACTTGGTCCATATCCCATGCAAAAAAAAACAAAAACGTTTGCAACGTTTCTTGTAACTACAGTGCCCAAAGATGTGAAAAGATAAAACCAAAAATTCACAGGGTGGCCACGGTTTATCAAAGGTGGGTAAACAGAGACAGTGAGTCGTCACAGCAAGATGTTTTTTCTTCTTACCCAGCTCTTTTTTTTCTTCTTCTTAGCATCCTGGTCCTTTAAGCTGCCCAAACTTGACATACTGGTCAGACTGTTGAGACTGGAGAGGCTTTCACATGAGTTCTGGCGATGCATTGGCAAGTCTGGGGAATACATGATAAAAACATTCAGCATCAGGCTAATGTTCAAAAGGGGGAGAGGTCGTGATCAAAATCACAAGGTTTCAACCTTTATCGTTATCTGGGTGATTTAAGGCTCCGTGTATAACGGCCTGTGCCTCATCATTTTTGGCCTTTAGGGCTTCGATGGTATCCCGCAACTCCTGCAGCTCTGTGTCCTGCATACATAGAAACAGTAGGACTCCTTTAGAAGAAGCAACGTCTGGTATTTTTGTAGTAAAAAAAAAACAGTGGGAGGTCATTGAGGTTTGATCCTGAAAATGTGACTACTTCAAAGGTATGAGTTCAAGCTCCATACAGTGCTGCTTATTGTGCGCTTAAGTCGTCCGTAGCGGACTCTAAACCTAAATCTGGCCCGTCTCCTCAAGGTTAAAGAGACTGTGCTTCTGGCTGGACTGCACAGGTCAGTGCGTTGGCACTAACTACAAAAGCGAGTTCTGAAGCAATTCAGACAGGCCTTTCAGTAGGAGCAATAAGGCATGAAGCACCACCAGAGACGCCTCACATTTTAAACACACAGTGGTCAGCCCCTTCAGCTCGGATCACAATATTCACACTCAAAGCGATACGGCGATGGAAGAATGCAGGAATGTGATGTGCACACGCAAACTAATTGAGGCTTCAGTGAGCTTTTTCTTTCACTGATCCCCTTCTCGGGCTCCGCTGAGCCCAAGTCATATCGCGACTGCAGAGAGGGCCTCAAACCCACATTCTTCTTCACCACAGGCTGTCATTAAAGTCACCTCTCTGCGTGATGGCAAAGATGTTGATCGCTGAGAACATCAGCTCAGTGATGAAATGCAGATGGAATTCAAGTTTGTGTGTTTTCAAGTGCTGTTGGGTACCTTCTGCTCGTGACTTAATGACAGACTCTGCAGTCGGGTTGTCATCAGTGCAAGACTTTGCTCAAAGGCGGCCACCAGATTCGCCTGTTTGAAAAGACGAGAATTAAATAAGAATCTTGAATATTCAAGTCAAAATGTTTCAACAAAGACAAAATGTATACCGACCCTACTACAGTTGTGTTCAAAATTATTCAACGCCCCTACAGTGGATAAGTGATTTTGCAGTTTGACATTAATTTTTTTTTTTTTATGTTGTTTATTGTCACATCAAATAATGACATGTCAAATAGACAAATACAACTGAAATAACAAAAATAATTTTGGGAATATTCCAACTCATTACCTTTCTGTGATTACCTCATTGACAAAATTATTCAACCCTCCACCACTCTTAAGAACAAAGGTTTTCATCGGGTGTTGCCAAACAGCTAATGAAAACAACTGCAGATGTGAACGGAACCCTTATGAGCAGCAATTGAGCAGATTTAAAAGGACTGTGACATAAAGCTCTTCTCGACAGTTAATGGCATCTTTAAAACATGACAGAGTCCAAGGAATAGTCATAAACGTTCAGAGAGGAAGTCAGTTTACTTCATAAGCAAGGATATGGATACGGGTGACAGCTGAGGAACTACGACAGGACATGTCATAGGAAGATATCCAGGTTTAATCCTAGACGCTTCCATGCAAGAACTCCTTGACGCACCCCCCTGCTGACTCCCAAGCACAACAAGTATGCCAAAAACCATGTGGACAAACCACAAAAGTTTTGGGATACTGTTCTCTGGAGTGATAAGACCAAACCAGAACTTTTTGCCAATGGATCCACAGTAGGCGTGGAGGAGAAAGAATGATGCCTATAAAGAAAAGAACACCCTATCTACTGTGAAGCACAGTGGGGGTTCAGTCATGCTCTGGGGTTGTTTTGCTTCTTCAGATACAGGGAATCGTCATCGTGTGCAAGGTATTATGAATTCAGTTCAATACCAAGAGATATTGGATGCAAATGTCATGCAGTCATTGACAAAGCTGAGGCTTGAGTGAGGTTGGACCTTCCAACAGGACAATGATCCTAAGCATATCGCAACATCTACCACATCTTGGTTGCAAAAGAAGTGCTGGAAGATTCTGGGGTGGCCATCGCAATCACCAGACTTAAATCCCATTGAAAATTCTACTGGTACTTGAATAAGGCAGTTGCAGCACGCAAGCCCATAAAATGTTGATGAACTGGAGGCCTTTGCCCATGAGGAATGGGCAAAGATACCTGTGGACCACTGCAAGAAATTTGTGTCAAGCTATGCTTCACGTCTAAAGGATGTTATTGTTGCAAAGGATCTTGTACTAAGTACTAAAGTTATACATACTTAAGGGGTTGAATAATTTTGTCAATGAAGTAATCACAGAAACGCCATAAATTGGAATATTCCCAAAATATTTTGGTTAGTTCAGTTGTATTTTCTATTTCACATGTCATTATTTAGTGTGATTATAAAGAAGATGAAAAATACATGTCAAACTTGCAAAAACACTTATCTATTGTGGGAGTTGATATACTATACTATAGATATTATTATATGATATTATTATACTATAGATATTGTTATTGGTAACACTGTAGATGTTTTGCAGAACTTCAAATAGTGCCAGCACAACTTTAACAAAATCAACATTATTTCCTCCATTTTAACCAGCTTGCTATGCAATCTCTTGCAAATGTGTGATATAGTCTAGAAATGTATATTTGCCAATCTTCAAAATCCAGTTGTTCTTATTGTGTCAAAATTAAGCTGAGAGCACTTACGTTTGCTGACAGCTGTGTGGTTAGGTTTGACACTTTTTCCTGAGAAGACTCCAGTTCTCTCCTCAGCTTCCGGATTTGCTGCAGGCAAAGAAGGTTTGCTCAGTGTGTCTAATGTTCTATAAAAAATTTATATGACGGATATTTGAAATGAAGGACAGATTGGTGCTGATCAGACAATGGGGAGGAAGAGCGACAGAGCAGCAGAAACAACACGCACCTCTCCCTGTATCCTTTCCTCTGCCTTTGGATGCAGTTGAAAAAAAAGATGTTAGAGAAAGAAAAGACATGCTTGAGGGAAGTAAGGAGAGGAAGAAGAGGAAGAAGGGATTATTGCATAGCTACCTGTGTCTGAATGGCATTCCCACTCACCGAAGAGTAGCTGGACGAGGCGTTGGATGCCAAGGAGATTACAGATCCATGAACTAAATACACAATTAGAGGAATCACCAAAGCAATTACAGGAAGAATTTCTAATATTTACTTGGACTCCACAAAAATGGAGATGTTTAATTTTGGGGTGACATTTTAGAATCAGGCTAACCTTTTTTTTTAAACTTACATTCATCATTCACATCTTTGTCTCTGAAGGAGCCAGAGCGGACCATTCCTAAACTGCGGGGGCGTTCCGCAAGTGACAATGTGCTTCCAAGTGGAGACGCCCCGAAGAGCTCAATGGAGGTGTCTTGCGTTGGGATGCTGTTGGATCGAGTCATTTTCGGAGGTCCACCAACAGGGCTTGGCACTGGGAATAGGGCGTGAGAATGAGGACGGTCACTTAGTCCCCACTTATTTATCCATATACAAAGTTTTCATTAAAAAAATATCTAATTTCAACTGTAGATTTTTCAAAACTTTCTTTCATTGCATAGCCCTAGACATACTGCAGATTATTAATACTTCTGTCCAAAGAGGAGAGTTCCCACAGTCTTTAAAAACTGCAGTCATAAAACGTCTTCTAAAACAACCTACCGTATTGGCCCGAATATAAGACGGTGTTCTTTTTGCATTGAAATAAGACTGAAAAAGTGGGGGTCGTCTTATATTCGCGGTCTAGTCATTATACCCATTCACGACGCTAAATGGCACCATATCATTGAAGCGAATGCTGAACTGAAGCGGAGTAATGTTCTGTCATGACAGATCTCAGCTACTCTCAAGTTTAACCAGTTTGCATTATTTTATTGCAATGTTTTTCCTTATTCAGATTTGTTTCAAGACTACAGTTACAGTTAGACCTCACCTTGATGGTTAATGCAGTTATTACAATTTTGTTGTTTTATCACAATAGATTGGTTTATTTACATTTAAAAAACCAGAAGCCATTCATTTACGAATGTGATTATACTTTACATATTTAAATGTTCAGATATTAAGATTTGAATGAGGCAAAATAACATGTTTTTTCTCTCAAATATATTGTTATAATCATTTGTTTCAGCTGTACAGTAATTATTTTCTGTATAAAAATTATTTTGGTGTTCAAAAAGTCTTTTTTCAAACTTGAGTCTTGAAAGAGAGGGGGTCGTCTTATAATTGGGGCCGTCTAATATTCGGGCCAATACGGTAAACTGGATGCCACAAACATTAGTAATTATAGGCCGATATCAAATCTGCCATTCCTGTGGAAAATGATCGAGAGGGATGTTTTTGAACAGATCCCGGCTTTTATGATGCAAAACAATCTTTTTAACTCATATCAGTCTGGATTTTGGCCACAGCATTGCACTGAGACTGTGCTTATCAAAGTCCAAAATGATATTCAACGGAATACTGACGCAGGCAAATCATCTGTCCTGCTACCATTGGATCTCAGTGCCGCATTCGAGATGGCCGATCACAACATACTATTTAGTAGATTGGAACTAAAGGGACCACGTTGATTTAACATCTATATGCATCCTCTAGCTCAGATCATGGAACAGTATGACATCTCCTATCACACCTATGATACACAGCTCTAGGTACATTTCTGTGTCCCCACATGATTATAATCCCTTAGTCTCTCTGAGTGAATGCATTCATCAAATCAATGAATTGATGTGAAGACAGAGGTGATCATTTTTGGTTCAAAAAAGGAAAGGTCAAAGATAAGCATGCACCTTGGCACAATGTCACTTACAGCTACAAATCAAGTAAAAAATATTGGCGTAATCACTGACTCAGACCTAAAATTTGACAGCCATCTAAAGTTTCTCACTAAAGCCGCTTATTACCTATTAATTTGCCTTGCCTTGGTGATTTAGATCTACAGTATATAAATACATTTGATTTGATATGTGCAAGTTGTTGATGAGTTTACACAAATGTATGGCTGAAGTTGACTAGACACACCTGTAGTGGTTGTGGAAGGGCGGGACAAGGACGTGGGCGGAGACGACAGCATTGGAAGAGTGAGTGAGTCAGTCATGCTCAGAATAGTGTGTGAGTGTCTCCTGTCTCCTTTCTCCTTTCTGTCAAAGTCAACGTGGGAGGCACTGCTGAAACTACACAGATAGAAGATAAAGGCAGTGCTATTTAGTTCTGAAATTTGTAAACGTATCCTCCAAGGTTTTTTTTTGTGTGTGCACACATGGATGTTTTTATTCACTTACCTTAAACCTTTCTTTGGCAGAGTGTTTCTGTCCCTCTGAGAACTGCGGGAATCAAAAATTGGTACGAGTGAAGCACACAGCCAGTACAGGAGACACACTTGAGTACACCGAGCAGACAGTTGCTTTTAATTGGTAATTATGACTTTTCTCGAAAAATACAACACTGAAATCGACCACGAGTGATAATAGCAGGTGTTGTTTATAGAGGATAGTCGAGTGGCCAACTACAGGTTGACTTAATATCTCAGATTAATTAATTTTTATCAAAGGATAAACCAATGCATATATTTGTACAACTATAGGTGAATGATTGGGTCAAATAGGCATTTTTTTGGTGTGAAAAGCATAACTGGACAATCTTTCACAAACTCATAAATATACAGTTCCACAGTAAACCTCTAGATGGGGCTAAATTACAGAAGAACGCAAAGGTGTAATATTAGCCATACGCTCGTCCTGCATGCTGTTTGAGCTCACCTGTCTGTCTCTGTCAAGGACACTTGACTTCCAGAGTTCCAGCTAGCAGGGGAGCCTCTGTCTTCATGCCGATCTTTGTCTCTGGACTCACTGGAATCGTAGCTTTTCATTGACTTCTCCCGTCCCCTCTGCTGCAGCTCTGAAGCCACACTGATCTGGAATGGTAGGGACTCCATGCTGCGATGCAGTCCTGAAACACGAGGGTAGAGCAGAGGAGAGGTACTCCCGGTGCTCCTCTCCACTCCGAGAGAGGTAACCTGCCTGGGCCCCAAACCCATCCCTGAGCCCGGGAAGCAGGTTGAAGAGTTTACATTGAGTAAAGGGGCAGGGCTGGGGCTAAGGCAAGGGCTCGTAGAACTGGCCAGTTCTTGAAGCTTTGCGAAAGGAGGAATCTTTGGAGGCACGGATTCGTGCATGCCGATGATCTCCATGTTGTTGGAGTTTAGCTTGTCGAGATGGGTGACGGATAGAGGCTTTGTCAAACTGCGGGATCCAGACAATCTATTGACAATAAAATATATTTTCATACTTTTAGACCAAACCAATTAACTCTTGCATGTGTGCCTTGACACAGTGGTTGAGAATCACTAGTTTAGAACATAGGCAGCATATTACACACCTGTGGGTATTAGATGACGGTAAATCTGTGCTCTTGCTCCCACTAGGAGGTCTGAGCCCTTGGAACCTCCCTCCGTTCTCAGAAGCAGTTTGTGTTCGATTCCCCTTCAGAGAGCCATTTCCACACTCCGAGTCTGACACGACAGCTTTAGCTTTGGCTCGCTCCTTTTCCTTCTCTCGGTCCGTTTGATTAACAGGAGTTGGGATCCCCCGACTAACTGTTTTACTTAGTCCGGCTTGCTCTTTGAGTCTCGGCCCCTGGAGGGTGGTTGCAGAGGGTTTCGTTAGTCCGGAGCCCGTGTCAGAGGTGCTGCTCACTGGGCGCGCTGAGCTCGGCCGGGTTAGAGTCAAGGTACTCGTTTTGGCCGGACGGGGCAAAGAGCGGTACTGAAGTGATGTTCTGGCATTTGGAGACAAAAAGCCGCTCTCATCAGTGTTAGAGACGTCCAAGCTAGTTTTGCGTCCACCTGCTGCTGGTTTGACAGGAATACCAGATGTCTTGGGAATGTTGCCACCAGCAGTCACAGTGGGTGAACTGCTACTATTTAAGGTGGGCTTTTTGAATCCAAAGCTCCCTCCGGCCGACGGCCTGGCAAGACCTGAAGGAGGTTTACGTTGCTCACAAGAACTGGTCCCATTCCGCTGATCTTTCCCAGCATCAGAAGATGAGCGCTGAAGACTGGTGTTTTTCACTGCTAAGCGAGATTTATCTAATGGTTTTCCATCTGTCTTCACTGTACCTAGAGTGAAGAAAAAGAAAGACGTCTCTTATGCTAAGTTGACCCATATTAGGACACGGTATCTTTTCTGAACACCTACAAGTCTGCTGATAAAACCAAAGCCTTGCTTGAGCAGACAAATAGTGCATGGACCTGACTCACAGCCAACTTCAGCTTCACATGTGCCCTTATCGTACACTTAGTCCTCTTTTCCATTCTGATGAGCTCAAAAAGATTTTCTCTGGCTTTCCAGTAACGTGTACATATGCGTGTGTCACAGCTGTGGTGATCAGTCGCTGGAAAACTTCTGTTCACATTATTAAAGCGTGTCTGTGGCCACAAAGGTTTACGCTTTCAAACTGAATTTCTCCGTTCTTGTCAAAAAGACATTTGAAGGAAAGGTACAGTACATGATTCAGCCAATTGGCAAATTAGTGAGACTTCCATGAAAGTTATTATGTGAGAAATATGTTCATGAGTCATTGAAAAAAATGCAAGCTTGCGAGGATTGGCTGCACTAGTGAAACTCACAATGCTGATGCTTTTAATTGGGATCTATTTGGAGTTGTTATAGAGGTTTATATATAAGACATTAACACATTCAAAGAACTGCTGTTGAATTAGACCCACCGGAGTGCAGCCGTGGGCCATCTGGAGTCACTTAAGGGTATTTTTAAACCCACAACATGCACATACACACACCCCGGCACACTAACAGTTCCCAGTGCATATAGAAATATGACGCATCATGTTTTTGACTTCTTTTATGAATGTGAAAATTGGCTTCATGTACTGTAAAAGTCATAATCTATTGTATGACTCCGGGGTTATACCTGCAGTGACAGTAAAGCACACTGACAGAATTAGGGTAGACGTACTTTTGGCATAAGGCCTGCTTTATTGGCACCAGCTGTAAGTACAGTGTGTGCATAACTTAATTACGCAGCATGGTAGGATACATTATTTACGACAACTTTCCATTACAAAAAGTGATTACAATATCACATGCAGCCGTCATTAACAGAGCGCCATTAGTAGATGAATGAGAATAGAGTGTCAAAACCCTTTGTGTACCTTGAAGGTAGAAAAGTGCTATACGAGTGAAAGCCTATTTATTTCTTTTATTGTTAAAAAATGAACATCTTGACATGGACATGACTAATGAGGAACCTGGTCTTGGAAAAGCATCATTTGTCAACATTGGTAATTTAACTTGTAACACTATATTTACCAGTGGTGAACAATCAGCTCAGTGCTCTCAACTGGCTATGGGGAGAAAATAGCTGAATAGAGAAGAATGACTGTGATTAAATCATCAAATGCTGGCAGCCAAAGCGTGCCCTACAATCAATTTATTTGTCATTACTTCTTTCTTAAAATGATGTCGGGACTCATTCCTATGTCAAATCTGGAAAGAACAGATTAAATTTATTAAAAAAAAAAAAAAAAATGTTTGCGACATCGTCATTATGACAATTTCTCTGCCAGCCAAAATCAACTTTTTTCCTCAAAACTTTTTTTAATTACAGATTTGTTGAAACAAAAGCTTAGATATGTAAAAGGGCTCACAATGGGGAGAAGAAAAACAGTTTTTCAGAGTGTGCGTGTGTATGTGGTTGGTTGGCTGGCAGGAAGGGAGTGGGTGGCAATGGGCGTTTGATACATGGCACCACTCTTTAAAGGCCCAGGGGGTGGGCTGCAGCTGCAAGTCAATGTGTGTGCACAAAGACAGAGTGTGTCTGTCACTCTATGTGGGTGTGGGACTGGAGGAGCAGAGAATACTAAGCCTGAGAGATGTGTCAGTGTGCCAGATTTATATCTGGTTCTAAAACTAATCAAAACTGCCCAATGGTTAACTTACCTGCCACTTTCAGCCCACTTGGGGGTGTGTGCGCAATGGGGGAGGTGACTGCCACCGGTGGGTTTCGCCCCTTCTTCAACGCATGGCCCAGTGTCTGAGGCTTCTTCAGTTCACCCTTTCCACCTTCATGACCTTCCACATGCGGCTTTGACTTTTTCCATTTATTGTCTGATTCTGACTTGAGGCTTCCTGTATCATATGTGTTGCTGCCCAAACTCTTGCGGCTGGGCTTGGTATTATCACTGTCCCATGACAGTCCACTTTCCACCAGAGACCTTTTCTCAGCATCTGTGCGCATCTAGAAAGACATTAGACTGTATCAACAAACATCTAGAGGTAGGTAGAGTAGCTAAAAATTTTACTCAAGTAAGAGAAGTCTTACTTCAAAATAATATTCCTCAAGTAAAAGCATTCATCCAAAAATGTACTCAAGTACAAGTAAAAAAAAGTATCCAGTGAAAAGATTACTCAAGTAATGAGTAAAATTGTGAATATCTGCTTATTATTGATTTTTATTTAATTTAAACAATGGTATTTTTTTTCTCTTGACACAAACTTATCTATATGAACTGTTGTTATAATGATACTGTACAATAACCCATTAAAAAACCACATTAAGTCAAAGAAATAAAAATTAATTAAAAAGAACAAAAAAATTGAATTGCGGCGTGAGGGAAAAAAGACACAAATGAAGCAATATTTGTCCAAAGACCATGAGTGCCTTCTAGTGGAGAAAATAGTTCCTAGTCAGAATAGTGAATAGTTCCTTCAGAGTTACTATTATGAAATTAAAAGGATCACATCTCCGGTTTTCTGTGGTCAATCTGTGCCAAATAGAGAGGTTTAAATCCGAGCTTTCGAGTCATGTTGAGGGCAGCGCTCTATGTCAAATACTTCATTTTTTACGGTGCTTTAAAGACACCACGTGATTGAACAGGCTGGCGTGATCACAGAACGGCAAACTTCCGTCTGATTGGTGTAATGGAGTCATGTGATTATTGTTGCGACGTCTCATTGGTGAAATTAGTAGCATCGCTCTTGGCATCATATGTAGAATAAAGAGCAAAATCTCACAACTCTCATGTAGCCCAAAGTAGCGGAGTAAGAGTAGCGTTTTTTATTCACATTTACTCAAGTAAAGGTAAAAGTGTGGCTTAGTAAAACTACTATTAGAAGTACATTTTTCTCAAAAAGTTACTCAAGTAAATGTAACGGAGTACATGTAACATGTTGCTACCCACCTCTGGAAACATCTATTCAGAAAGTTATCAAATATTTCAAGCGACAGTGGTTCCTTATAAAGGGCCTAATGACCGTTTTGTGCAAAAACTGATTGCTTTTTGCAACTACTGTTAATACTACCTCTACCTTGACTTGCTTGATGTATGTATGTACTGTATGTATGCTCATTTAATGATGTGCATTGTTTTGTTCGTGCCAGACCAATGTATTGGAATTATGGCCCGAAGGTTCAACATATACAACTATGACAAATTTTAGTCAACACCAAACAATGGGAAAGCTGTCAATTTTTTGCTTTCCCTCTCTTTCTGCCCCTTTTTGTCATAGAAATGTAGCGTTTGAACTGTTTGTGTAGGCTTCTCATATCCACTGTCAGAAAAAAAAATGCTAAAAAAAAATTGATATTGCCATACCACCAAGTCAGGCATAGCCACAGTCACAATACAACTGTTTCATTCATCACTGATAACCTTGTTGAAAACAGCCTCAGGCTGCAGGTGTCACTTACAACGAACAAGACAAACGGCTGGTTTAACAAGTCTAGTGGCAATGAATATACGATGAGATAGTTTATCAAGATTGAAATGAGTGTTTTTTAAAACAAAATAGCAAATACAATGATACATATGTGCAGGTCCTAATGAGAGCTCATGTTCACCCTCAACCTTCAACACTATTTCTTTGTGTGTCTGCATGTACTGTATGTCTGCTATGACAAATGAAGCAGTTGCACTCCTTTTTTTTTTTTTTTTAAATGATTGTTATTACGCAAAATAAAATAATAATTTGCACTTACATATTCTCCCCTTCCCTTTGTCCCACTTTCTCCAGTTTTGCCCTTGTCCTCTTATAGCCTATTGAGCATGAAAAATTCTACGTGTGTAATGGATTCAGTTTGAGATTAGAAATAAAATTCAACACAACAAAGGGGGATCATAAAGGAGAAGTGTCAGATGTTATACAGGTAATTGTGTCTATACTGAATAATATGGGGCACATGATGACATGATGCTTGGTTGCCATGGTACTAGGGCCATAGCGGTTAATGGCTTCCATGACTCCAGCAACATGGCATGTTGGGAGACGCCCTGCAGGCTCTTCTGGCCTCGATGCCGGACTGCAGATGGCCCCGTAAACGTGTGTGAGTTCGACACCCGTCCTTCACGTATAGTCCAAGACAAAGAGCTGCTCTCTCAGCATCCCTGCAGTACGGTTGCCATGGTTACACCAATTTCCATTCTCTTGTGCTTCACTCTAGCTCCCTCTAAAATCCCACAATAACTGCACTGTGGAGGTGTAACCTACATCACGCAATGGCTGTAGCTTACAGTTAAAGAGATGATTGAAGTCCCATTGCGGGCATGCAGTGCTGGCTGCTCTGTGGTTTGTGTGCAACTTGTGCATCACATGAAGAATTACTTATTACAATTAGGGCACCAAATATTAGAAATATAACAATTCGTGAACATTATAAACAAAATTATTGATGAAATTTTGATAAACTGATATATGATGTACATTGACACACTTTCACCATGCCAATCAAAACTAAGAAATGCTGTATTACTTGTCTTAATAGGATAAAACTATGCTGCTGAAACATTGATAAAATGGCCATGAAAATAATACTATTAACATAGCTGAAGGGTGTTGTTGCCATCTGCTAACCCTCCGGCAATGTTACTAAAGAATGCAGTGCATTAAATCACAGGCTGAATTGGACTAATGCATCTCCCAGGATGTCATCAGTGCTAACATCATTTTATATAATTGTGTTAGGAATTACATAAATCATCGTTCAACCCCCCTCAAGACTCTAGTGTTACACATTATCACAGTTGAATACTTAGTGCAGGGGTCGGGAACCTATGGCTCGCGAGCCAGATATGGCTCTTTTGACGGTTGCATTTGGCTCGCAGACAAATCTTCAATTATTAAAAAAAAAAAAAAAAAAAGTTTCGTTATGTAATTGGAAGGGCGCTAGGACCTCGGGGAAAACCATGCGACGTAAGGGCCACGGGGGAGCCTTAAAAGAGCAACCAGTAAGGGGTGCTGACATTTTTGCCATTGGCAAGCCAGTGATCACGCGACATTCAGGACAGGTGCGGCAGTGGAGAATGTCTGAAAAGTCTGATGATGCATGTGGCAGTCGGTTGAAATAATAGCTATGCATCTGTAGTGTGGTGCAGACAGAGATTAAATTCTTCAGTCTGTTGACACACATTTAATTTTGTTTTATTTTCATTTTTCTTGTACAGCTTAAACAAGAAAAAAAAAAAAAAAAAACAACGTCCGTCTCGCATTGCTGCACACAGACGGCTCATTTCTTATTTGCTCTTAAATGTGAATTCTTATGTAATTATTAGGGCTGTCAAACAAATAAAAATTTTAATCGAGCTAATCACAGCTTAAAAATTAATTAATCGTAATTAATCGCAATTCAAACCACCTCTAAAATATCCCATATTTTTCTGTAAATTATTGTTGGAATGGAAAGATAAGACACAAGACGGATATATACATTCAACATACTGTACATAAGTACTGTATTTGTTTATTATAACAATAAATCAACAAGATGGCATTAACATTAACATTCTGTTAAAGAGATCCATGGATAGAAAGACTTGTTGTTCTTAAAAGATAAATGTTAGTAAGTTATAGAAATTTTATATTAAAACCCCTCTTAATGTTTTCGTTTTAATAAAATTTGTAAAATTTTAGATGAAAAAAATCAACTAGTAGCTCGCTGTTGTTGATGTCAATAATTACACAATGCTCATGGGTGCTGAAACCCATAAAATCCGTCGCACCCAAGCGCCAGCAGAGGGCGACAAAACACCAAAAAACACAAGTAACAAGTGGCCATGACACTATGCTGTCATTTTAATCTGTTTGAGCGGGGCATGTGCGTTAATTGCGTCAAATATTTTACCGTGATTAATTAAAAAAAATAATTACCACCGTTAACGCTACGATTTTGACAGCCCTAATAATTATATTAATAAACAAATACAAGTTTTTGTGACAAAACATTTAACTTCAGCATTTTAAACACAACTAGCATTCACTTGTTGTCCTCTCGCTATTACGAACACATCTGCAGTCATACATAAACATACGTAACGATTAACATATTTCTGAACTATATTAAGACACAGTAGACATCGCAATTATCCTAAAATAAAGCAATCCGCTAATATACACAGTCAAATTATACTATTTTTCTCACATGAAACAAGAAAAAAAATAGTAGTTTACAACATGTCTCGCATTGCTGCAAAGACGGCTCATTTCTTATACGCTCTAAAATGCGATCATTTATTGCCCATGCACGCCAAGAAGCGAACGCTGCCCCAGCTGGTTTAAAACTGTACGTACAACAGTCTTTTCAGGCTCAAACTTGTGTGTATATTTTCCACAAACACAATGAAATAAAATGAAACATTTTAAACATAGAGTGAATCTATCTGTGGACACAACAATATATTAAAATAACGATTTTAATATTATTTAATTATTATTTATTAATTTACAGTATATCAATTAATTAATTAATTAATTTAGTAATTAAATAATTATGATTTATATAAGTTATTAAAAAGAATTCAGAGACTCATTGTACTTTAAAAGTGTTGAAATTACATAAAATGCACATATTACTTGTATTTTTAGTTTTAAACATATTGTAAGGCTCTCACAGAATTACATTTGAAAATATGTGGTGTTCATTGCTCTCTCAGCCCAAGAAGTTCCCGACCCCTGACTTAGGGGCCGTTTACATGGTGACTCTTCGAGAATTTCAAATTTGCATTTATATGGGCCCGTCTCCATTCGAACAATGTCGCAATTCCGCATGAAAACGATGTAGTATTCATGCCAAGCCCTAGGGGGCATTGCAGATTTACAAGGTGACAGCGAATGATGCACTTTGACCTCACCAAGCTCCTCAACCCGGAAAAAATATGCCCGCCCACTCGAAGCAATGGCATTTTTCTTTTGTTCAAAAAGGCACAAAAATGGAAACATTCAACATATTTAATTTCAAAATATTATTAAAACAGTAAATTAAAGCCGACATTCCGTCATATTTGCTGTTTTCAATGTTTAGTAGCACCGCTGCGCACGCTCTATGTGACGTGTATAAGTGCTGACGTTATCGGTGCGGTCACGTGCCGCGGTAGCCTTAGATATGCATGTGGAGCAAGCCCCCCTCAATTCCCCGCAATCGAATTCTTCCACTTTGGAGGCAGGATTCAGAATTTCCTTCCTTCTGTTTCCTTCAGAACTTCACCTTCTGTCTTCGCCGACACCATATACACGCGAGGCCATTCCGCTACTCAGTTATTGCATCTCTGTATCGCAGAGTCGCCATGTAAACTGCCTCTTAGGAGGACTTTGTCTCTGAGTGCTGCAAGGTGTGTTACTGCCTCTGTTAAAAGTGTGTCTAGTACATGCGCATTCCAAGTACGTATATAAAGCATTAATCGGCACCTTCGGGGATTAACACTTTAATACTAACACTGTGGTAGAAAATTTACTTTGTCGTGCCAGGATGTGGTACTTACCACAATGGCCGAGTTTCTGCGGGAACCAATGGGGGTGGAAGGAAGTGAGTTGAGCGTGGGGCTTGTGATGAACTCCTCAGAACTCAGGTTGTCGGAGCCGTCACTCAGGCCACTGCTAATGGAGCTGCTCTCATCCCAACTAGAAGACACAATGATTCACACACAATATTGACGTTTGGATGTCAGTAAATCATCATGGCGACACGTTATATTTACGCTACATTGAAAGAAATATGCTCGTCATTCTACAGGCAACCAAAATGGTTCATGAATGACCATTTGTGTTCCTGTAAACTGTAACTCTTCTGAAAAACTGACCTCAACTTTACACAACTTGTCTACTTATTGTTATCCTCTTTCTGCCCTGCCTAAAATGCAAGCCAAAAATCTAGAGACAGTTTTAGTGGAGGAGTAGCTGTGCTGGCTCGCGGCTGATAGCCTGCCTGCTTGACAGTAATAAGAATACTAATACTGAATCCCGTAGTAGTCTGACACCAAGGCAATATCAGATTAATATAGGAATTGAATGTAGTCTATCTGAGGTGCAATCTTTACTCACACGTTTTTGCCGTTCGTGTTGAGGCTTGGTCCCTTACCTCAGTGAACAACGAGGTTTCCCTGTTATGCAGGGTGGGAATGTCAAAGTTTCACCCTCACTTGATCCATTTGGAATTCTTGGAAAATTCCATTTAGCATGTTCTGACACTTACTATATACCAACTATTTGAAATCACTCAAACCCATTGGTTATTTGTTGCGCTGAGGGTCATTGATTTTGCAGGCGACAAATTAAGTTTAATCGTTGCTTAGCAAATTCATATTTGTTTAAGCAGTCCATTGGAATGAATTACCAAAGTGCCACAAGCTCAGATACAAAAGAAACCAACTCACTTTTCTTCCACTCTGTCTTAGATGAAAAATTTATAGAATTTGTGGCTGACTGCTCTACTACATATCTTTCAGCATCCAGCTTTCATGTTTTTGTCAATAAAGACACATTCAGACAAAGTCAACATAAACGTAAGTGCATAAAAATAGCACTAAAGAACATATAATGTACAATATGGGCGGTGAACATTCAATTTCAGCCTCAATTACAGGCACTAGATCTGAGGGATTGTTTGCTTCCTCGCCTGACCAACTTCTGTCAAAGATTTGACATCAGGCAGTTGCCAGATTGAATGGGATTTATCTCAACTAAATTAACTGGTTCTTGAAGGTTCAATGCAAAAATGAAGATGAGTAAAACAGTGTTGTGTGGTGTAATGTCAAGAAATGCTAGACTACATGAAATGGGTCATGTTTCAGAAGTCAGGGGTGAGGATGTGCCCTCTTTTGGGTCATTACATTAGGCTGCTCTTACAGTAAAGAGTGGGGGTGCACTAATAAGGTCAAAGCTATACTGTAATATAGTGGAGGATGGAGAAACAAGGCCTTCCGGTTGGGTGCCTGTATGGGTCACACCACAGCCTCGGGGGCTTGATGACAGCTATTGGGGGGTAGAGGGGCAAACCCTGTCCTGTCTAGCCAGTGAATATCTTTGACACAAAAAAAGTACACAGAATTCCACATCTTAAAAACTTGTCCCATACCTATATGATTCTATTTTGCCAACATAATGCAGTCACATTATTCGACACACAATCTTGTATGGAGTTACGCATTCTGGAGTCCAAGTAACATTAAACTTGATTTTGGATTTTTGTAGTTTGTTGAGGGATGGAACATTTGGTTCCAGTTTAAGTTGCGGAACTAAAGTTGTTCCTTCTCATGTACTGTAGTGTTTTTCCAACAAATGTCCCAACTGTGGGACTTTTATACAGCATTACTGTTTTAAAGCCCATCAGTGTTGAACTTCCCTGAGAGTCAGTCTTACTCAACACATGAATATGTCATTCTTTCCTCATTCGACACCCTCTCTGCTGGAGGATAAACCTCCATGAAGGATGTGCAGCTGTGGATCATCGCTGCAACACCAGCAACAGATGCATGAAGCAATACATTTTCATTCAGCGCAAACAGACAAACGCTTACTGAACTGGTTTGTGTCACTCAAGACAAAGTCAAAACAAAGTTAAACAACGCAGACACCAATAGGATAAGATGGATGGGCAAATAGTGACTAAACCAATACACTACTATTTACATGATAGTTGGTAAATTCCTCTTCCTCTGCTTAGCTAGAGTACATGGACAAAAAGACGGGATACACAATAAGGCTGTGACAATACAACATAAACACACCATACTTTCATGGTTGAGACAATAAAGTGAACTAAAATGTGAAAAAGTCATCAGATGCGAAATAGAACTGAACTATAGGAAAAATGCCTTTAGCAATGATCCGCACATATGAATTTGAGTCCATCTTCTATACTCAACTCTTCTTTGCCATGTGATTTTTTTGTCAAATCTTTTTATTGTCTTGTTTTTAAATCAAGCATGCCGTGTGATTAAAAAAAAAAAAAAGTTTAAAAAGATTCAAAGAAATTTGACAAAATCCTTGGAAGATAAAAATCTTAAGCTTCCCATGACCGGACTTTTGTGACATACTGAAAAGGAATTTCATTTCCCAGCCAAGAGGTGATATCAATCCATAACAGTAAACGTGCAGAGACAGCTTCACAAACTTCGGTCAACTCTGCAGTCAGATAAAAGAACGCCTGAAACACAAGTGTGCTTCAAAAAATAGAGGATTTTTCTTTTAAAAACACAACCACAGAAAGAAGAAGGAAAATAAGAAGAGCTCCTGAACACAAAAAGAACCTTCCCATCTTTTTAGGATTATTACACCCCAGCCCCCTTTAATAGGAGCAAACCTCATATTAACTTTGTCCATTAATACCACATAGGAATATCAATGGATAAGTATTTAAAGAAAACTCCCTTCCCAAAGCAATACAAAGATCTGATTAATGACACTGCATGCATGAAACCATATGACAACAAATAAAAGTGTCAACCACAGCCATTAACAAGGTTGCCAAATATTCCCAAATGGCCTTATAGTCTGCCAAAGGATTTAAACCTACGTCTCTTGGTAGCAACATTAGCTTGTTATGTTGGATTGGAATCATATCCTAACAGATAAATGTGCATTTGCTGCTAATCTAAATAATATTTTACAGTAAATTATATTTTTGGCTAAAGCATGATTATGACAATGTCGCTGTTTTAAGCATATTTGTTATTTGTTTCCCTTCGAAAATTCGATTTCAGCTGTGCTGGTCAAAATTACAACTGGCAATTATTTTGCACTTTTTCAATTTTACAGATTGATAGTCAACAGGTGTTCATTTCTGCACACAGGATACAAACACTCACCACGACTGCGCCTCACAGATTCACAATGGTTAACTATCTGCTTCGCTAAATGGTCTGCTTTCTTTAAAAAGCCTGTTTGTTCATCCACTATGCAAGTCGTTAGGCTAATTGCTTATCGCGGTACGCAGTATGCGTTTTTTGTGGCTGACAGTGAAAGAGCTGTATTTGCTCATCTTCCTCAGTGCTCTGAAATGGAAAGATGTATTGAAATAAAGTGCGGTGAAACAGTGCCAAGACAAAACTACTGAGCCTGCATTGATTTGTGGCTTAATAGTTCTGGCTGGAAGTTGGAGTTGTCCCATCTATAACACACTAACGCCTGGTAACAGTTGATAAGCAGTTCTGTATAGATCAATGAGTGAGTACATTAGGATATGTATTATCTTTTGTTGTTGTCGCACTACGCTGTGTTGTGTTGGTTTGGCGATTAAAAAAAAAAAAATCCAATGTTGTTTTTGCATCATTTACAGAATATTCCTTACTTACAGTGGTATGGAAAAAGTATCTGAACCTTATGGAATTTCTCACATTTCTTCATAAAATCACCATCAAATGTGAGCTGATCTTTGTCAAAATCACATAGATGAAAAAAAAAAACAGTGTCTGCTTTTACTAAAACCACGCAAACATTTATAGTTTTTGTTTTAGATTTTAATGAGGATAGTATGCAAACAATGACAGAAAGCGGAAAAAAGTAAGTGAACCATCACATTTAATATTTTGTGCCCACCCCCCTTGGCAGCAATAACTTCAACCATACGCTTCCAGTAGCTGCAGATCAGTCTGGCTCATCGATCAGGACTAATCTTGGCCCATTCTTTTCTACAAAATTGCTGTAGTTCAGTCAGAGTCCTGGGATGTCTGGCATGAATCGCTGTCTTTAGGTCATGCCACAGCATCTCAATGGGGTTCAAGTCTGGACTTTGACGTGGCCATTCCAGAACATGTATTTTGTTCTCCTGAAACCATTCTGAGGTTGATTTACTCTGTGTTTTGGATTATTGTCTTCCTGCAGCATCCTTCCTCTTTTTAGCTTCAAGTGTCAGACGAACAGCCTCAAGTTTTCCTGCAAAACATCCTGATAATTTTTAAAATTCATTCTTCCATTAATGATAGCAAGTTGTCCAGGCTCTGAGGCAGCAAAACAGCCCCAAATCATGATGCTCCCTCCACCATGCTTCACGGTGGGGATGAGATGTTGACGTTGGTGACCTGTTCTATTTTTCCTTCACACATGACGTTGTGTGTTACTCCCAAACAATTCAACTTTGGTTTCATCAGTCCACAAAATATTTTGCCAAAACTTCTGTTGTGTGTTCAAGTGCCACTTTGCGAAAATTAAACGAGCAACAATGTTTTTTTTTTTTAAGAGAGCAGTGGCTTCCTCCGTAGAGTCCTCCCATGAACACTATGATTGGCCATAGTTTTACATATAGTTTATGTGTGCAGAAATATTGGACTGTGCCAGTGATTTCTGTAAGTCTTTAGCAGACACTCTAGGGTTCTTTTTCTACCTCTGAGTATTCAGCGCTGAACTCTTGGCATCATCTTTGGTGGACGGCCACTCCTTGGGAGAGAAGCAACAGTACCAAACGCTCTCCATTTGTAGACAACTTCTCTGACTGTTGATTGATGAACATCCAGACTTTAGAGATGGGTTTGTATCCTTTCCCAGCTTTATACAGTGTGGTGGTCATTGCCCACACTCCCGTCTGCTGGCTTTTATTGTTATGACACTTCCTGTTTTGATGTTTTAACCTGGCTCACCTGGGAGTGCACCTGCAGTTCATCATTGATCAACACTGCTTATAAGGAGCGGCCCGGGCAGCAAGCAGGTGCCAGATGATTCTGCCAGTCACCATTGGTACATCGGCCAACTAAGCCTGTAGTTTGTAACTCTTGTCTTGGAACTCTTAACTAATTCTGTTTATTGCCATCAGGACATCCACCCATCACAGCCAACCGCCACAGCCACAGCCATTGACCATTCAACCCACCAGCCGCTCAACACCTTGCCCTTGTACAATAAATATCACTTCACACTCCATCTGTTTCCGGCTCGCATCTTGGTCCACATCAACTTTGCCTACCTTGCCTTAACATACAGATCAACAACCCTTGATCGCAGGTCTTCAGACAGCTCTTTAAACCGAGCCATGATGCGCATCAGACAATGCTTCTCAACAAGACAATTCTTATCAGGTGTGTTTTTTTTTTTTTTTATAGTGGGCAGGGCAGCTTTAAACCACTCATCGTTTGGTAAAAATTGGTTTTGATTGCTCTTTAAGTCTCGTTAGGCAGAGGGTTCACTTACTTGCACCCCCCCCCCCCACCCCCCACCCCCGTCATTGTTTGCGTGCTATCCTTATCAAAATGTGAAAACCTATAAATGCTTGGGTGGTTTTAGTTAAGGCAGGGCTGTTTTTACATCTGTGTGATTTTGACAAAGGTCAGACCACATTTAATGGTGATTTTAATGCAGAAATGTGAGAAATTCCAAAATGTTCAGATACTTTTTCATACCACTGTAGTAACAGACCTCAAGTACCTACAAAGGGTTGTTATTTTATATCTGCTGGTGATCTTTTAAAAGGTTGTCCCTTCATACAGTTAATGCAGTCCCTTCCAAACTGGCTGTACGAATACGTGGAAAGACTGTGTACACGTCTACATTGGACAGGAAAGTTCCACTCCTAATAAAATCCACAGTGTCACATGGCCTGACCCAAAATGGCTATATCAGAAGCCTTCTTGGTTGTGCTGATGCATTTTCAATCAAATGGAAAAAAAGGGCACTGCCAGATTGGCACCGACCAGTTGTGTGGAAAGACAGAAGGAGGGGCATGCGGGCTGGCTGCTGTAGTCATTCACCTCAAGAGATGCTGCTGCAATAATCTGCTTATTGAAATAAAAAGAGCATAATAATAATATAGAAATTCAGTTTTTCCATTTACCTGTTTAATGCCAAGAGGGGTCTGTACGTACAGCTGGCATACACAGATGGCGAACAACGTGAGTTCTTGGACCACTTCAGCTGCTATCGCCAGGAAACAGATACACTGATCAGTGTGTCACTTGAATTAAGGAGTGGCACGCTGTCCTGTCAGGCTCATATTTGAGTCCGTTTAAATATAGCACAATATAAAACACTACAAAATAGATGCTCTATCAATATATGCACATATTTTGTATTCATGTTCTGTGGGTCACATTAATGTTTTTAAGACTCCCTGGCAAATCACCCCTTGTAGTTTTTTTTTTCCCTTAACTGAATTCTTTTCTTAAAAGTTTGGTTTTCAACGCACCAATCTGCTGCTCTGTGAAATGAGTTGAGTTTACTCCCTCCAGACAGCACTTTTACCACACATTTTTGCTCACAAATCAAAGTGGAAAACCGGACAGATGATGTCTCGCATCTTTTAGGTTGAGTTACTCGTATTTCAAGGTTCCAATGTATATGTGAGTATGTTAATATGAACATGGCTCTCTTTTTTCATGTTTCTCTGCAATCTGGTATCCTTCCGTGCAGCACCACATAGGGCCGTACAGAACCCACCCTGCAGTTGTAGCGATGACATAATGGGTCAGAGTATATATGGTGTGGTTCTCATCAGAACTCTGTATGGTTTAAAACAATTTAACTGCTTTCTAGAAACATAGGTCATTTATCCCTAGAGCAACACTGGCATATCTTTCTGCTGTGCAGACATTGCTAATAAATTTCATTTAAACAATGGAACATTGCTGAGCGGCTGTTAGGGGCACTTTTGTGCACAAATCACTCATTAAAATAGGTTTTAATTTGTTACACTGCTCCACATTCTCCGATGAGCTGTATTGTTGAATGATTGCAGTAAATCACAGGACAATTAAAACTGCAGCCTTTGGGTATTCACTAAACTGAGAAGTGAATTTCCCTGTCAGCATTACATTAGCTGCAGTTTGCGCATGTGCGTGGAGATTGAAACACTGTGGTTAAAATGACCCAACTCATGCACACACACATACAGTATTTGGGCATTACTGGGCATTAGGGCACTGGCTGGAGTTAATGAGTTTAATTACTGCTAATTCCATCTGGCAAGGAATAGGAGCAGGACAGTGGCCTCAGCACAAGGTGGTCCTTTTGTGCTTGTGAGGGAAACCTCGAGGGAAATAAGAAGTCACTTCCATAAGTGGCCAACAAAGAGGAAATATCCTGTTGTGCCTTTGATGCGGATGACCCAGACACTAATGCCTGAAGGGGATTAGGCTTCAACATTATTTCACACAAACACGCACACATGTAATATACGAATAGGCATTTGAATGAATCGTTAGAATTTTGATATTTGGATTTTGCCTGTGAATGTGGGTAAACATTTTACCGAAATATGTAATGAACTATAATTAGCAGAAAGTTCACATATTTTGAAACAGCTATTTTGAATGATGGTCATAATTTAACATAAGCCTTTTTGGCTTTAATTCTGTCATATGGAGGGGAGATGGCAACCTAAATCTCTCATCAAGATGGTCCTAAATGAAGTTTGTCCAACATGTTGCAGCCAAGAGTTGATTTAACTCTGAACTACTTTAATCTCATGAAATGAAGCAGGACCAAAAACACTGCAGGCCGGAGCATCATTAAAGAACTATTATCGGAACTAAAAACAGCAAGACTAGTGATCAAGCTGACACCTACTGGGTCAACCAGACCTACTGGAAACCCCAATATGGAAGGTAGGAGTTGCAATAAATTCCATTTTGAAGCGACTTCCTGCTCATGTAAGGTCAAAATTTTAAAGCGAGAAGCCTCAGACGGATGATCAACGGCTTGGAGATTTAATACTGCAATGTCTCTAAACCTCTTCTGCATAAATTAAGGCATTAATTGGTGAATGAGAAATCTGGAGATTATCTTTTTCAAAAAGTGCCCTGAAATTTAAAGTAGAGAGTGTGACAAAATAGGTCAAAGAGTGTATGATTTTGCAAAAGACCGTAAGAAACTTTCTGGGTTCTGGAGAGATCTATCATGGCCGAGGAGCCTTTGATGGCCAACATTCGAATATCTACAGTTTTCTTCCCAAAATCTAGCTTGAAAGCAGAAGCAGAAGAGGCACAGCACTCACGAGACAAGGTGGAATGTTTTTTCAAATCACCTTTTTAAGTAATTCCGTCTGGGGTTCTAACTTCAACTTTAGTTTAAAGATTTGGGGAGGAGGTCAACAAAGGGAAACCCCGGCACTCAGAGGCCCAGGGTTGGATCCAGGGGTTGGGTGCTGGGGTAGAATTACCCATGGTCTCCCTCCAGTAATGTCAGCTGACTTAACGGCTGTGTGAATTAACGACAGAGGGATGTTTTGGTTTGAAAGACGGCGAGCGCTGGGCTTAGCGAAAGGGAAGGAAAAGGAGGACGTGAACGAGAGGGAGGTACAGCTTTTGAATCTACGTAGCATGTTTCTTCCAAGTTAATGATAACTTGAAGCAGCTGTAGACCATGTTGGGGTACCAACAAACGGTTTAATCAACACAATGCCGTCAAGTGCAAGGTCAAGCAAACATATGTACATGTGCTGCCTGGTTGGGAAGACTCTTGGCTGTTGACTAGTCAAAATTCAAATTTAGTTAACATAGCATTCACACTTTGGTCCATCTACTGTATGTTATTATGATGACAATGCATGTCTAGGAACAGCTCAGGAATGAATGCTTGGTATTCAAGCATTATGTGTTTTGTCAACTTTTATGTGGCAGATGGAATGAAAGGGAAAGAATAAAGCAAATCAGCACAAATGCCTCAATCGTACGCGATTGTTTGATCGGCTGAAGCTGTACAAACGTAAGACAGAGCTGACCATAGCACTACTAAGCACCTAGCAAAGGTCAACTACAAATCCTGAGCAAAAACAAATTTTAAAAATGTTTGAAGGCCTAGGTAGGTTGATAGGAGCGGACAAACTGCCAAACAAAAACAACTCCATATAATGTTGTGCTTGATGAAAGCACACAGAATGTTGATTTAACTGGAATGTAAAGATAATTCTACAGTTTTCATCACATTTTCTGCTTCAAAATAAACAGTTGTGTGGCTCATACTGCTGTATGCACTCTGATCACCTGTATTTAATATGGGTATACTGTACATACATATGTCTCAGCTCCTCAGCTAGCCGCATAAATATTAAGGCAAAGCTACAGCGCGTGATGTACCTCCAAAACTGTTCACTCTTAAACATAATTGTTGTTACTGTTGATTTACGTTCACCATACAGTACTCGTATCTCAAGTCTCACAACTCAAAACCAAACAATTGTCTGAAAGACAGCTCGCATCTCTAAAAACCCTTCATTCATATGACACCATTGTTCTCATGCTCTTGTGTTAGTGTGTGTGTCTATACTACATAGTGTATGTACACATGTGGAGAGGTGACCGATATGCCTCATGGGCACTCCCATCAGGGGTATGCACCCGTCACCTGCTGTCACCCATAAGAGACACATAATGCTCATGCCACTTAAAGATGTTTGAGCATTCCTCGCTGTGGGGCTGCTTAAAACACACACTTCACATTCCTGTTTGTGTATTCTGGGGTCCCACCCCCTAATCCTCGCGTATGCAAGCACATGCACACACTGAAGCATCACAGAAATACCACAGGTTTTAGTGTAAGAACATAAATTGGGAATGGTGGGGCGGGGCATCTTGCGACAATTTTATAGGTGTTGTTGAAGTTACACTTGCACCTTTTCCCTTCATGTGAAGTGATCCTGGTGTGGTGCTGAGTTGCCTGATGTTTGATGTTATTCACCTTACTGCAGGAGGCATCACCTCATGAAAATATGAGCTGTTTGTTAACATGGGCTCCTGTGAATAATAAAAGGTGTGCGTGAGCATATGTCTTACAAGCACAGTTTACAAGCGTCTGTTGTTTCACTCTCACTAATGACCTTTAAGGCAGGACATGCAACCTCGTTCAGTTCCTTGCTAAGCATCAAAAGTCAGATGGTTTTGTTGATTTGCGGTATTTGACAAGCAATTGGGACTTTATTGTTCTTCATCATGTAGCATTAATTGGCTTCTGGAAAAGCCAAATATAGCTTTATCCTCTCCACAGTGCTCGGCCCTACTCTGTCATAACGTTGCTTCATCAGTCGAACTCAGCAAAGTGTGTTTTCACAACAATGAAAGCCAATATCAGCACAACAGATAACACAAGCGAGTTTGTGATCTCGAATCCCAGTTTAGCCCAGTCGACAGAGTGATGCTTGTCAATTAAATAGATCGATGCAACAACTGTACCAATGTCAAACAACAAAACGTATCTTTAATCACTACTCTCTAACTGTAATTAAGCAGCTGTTGAAAATGAGTTGTGAAACGTCTCTGATGATGGGACCTTCTGTTTTACCTGTGACTCAGATACACAAACAATAAATGACATCAGCTCTGACACACACCTGGACCATAATATACTCTCCCAGTCTATATTTTTAATGGAATGTCGTTACAATGATTTATGGGACTTGTGTGTATTGATGTCACCAGCTTTCCAATCTGCGGTTATCAAGGCACGGATGCATGGAGGGACACGCCAAGCAAACTATAAGCTATAAAGAAGAACCGGTCATAGCCTGACATCACCCTTAGCGTTCTGTTCGCTTGCTCTCATTTGAAGTTCACCATGACAGCCACAATGGTTTCCTCTTGACATTCGCGACGCCCATATTTGAGGTACTGTATTTGGTTGGTACAGGTTCTGTACGGCAGTCTATGGGCGGGAACACCAATGCACCGACTGCGTAAAGATTCTGAGATGGAAATACAAGTGGCTCCCGCCCCTTAAATTTTGTTTAGAGATAGATTACGACTTAACGGTTGTGGTTAAAAAAATCAAAACAAAAAAATCTCCCCCCAACAGTTGTCACAAAGCATTTATGTCCGCCAATGTCCACTACTGACGCTTTTTCACACTTCATTTTGTAAGACGGGAGGTTGGGCCTCGCAGCAGACCTGCAGGAACTAAGTTGATGTTGGATCAGTTCTCTCTACAACTAATCGTTGTGTTGCTTGGAAAGGGGTTGCTCACAATCAATGTTGAATGTTTGATTAAAAATGTGTATGTAACCAACTCAGGCACGCTTATCCAACTCAAACACCCAATTGGGCCCCTGTGGGACTTGAAAAGTGCAATTGGATGTCACGGAGTGTTTGTGTATGCCTCGTGTGTTTCTATTGACCCAGTGTAAGGGGTCTGTATAACAATGAGATTACACAAAGGGTTAATGGATGCTGGAGGTCAGTCGACCACCCCCAAACACTACAATTAATGGGTAGTACAGAGCATCTCCTTGTGTGTCTGTGTGTCTTTTAAAGTGATGAACAGCATACACAAAATATACGGCTGTATACAGTGTATCACTAGAGTGAGTACACCCGTCACATTTCTGCAGATATTTAAGTATATCTTTTCATGGGACAACACTGACAAAATGACACTTTGACACAATGAAAAGTAGTCTGTATGCAGCTTATATAATAAAGTTAATTTATTTTCCCCTCAAAATAACTCAAATTATTGCTATTGATATCTAAACCGCTGGCAACAAAAGTAGTACACTCCGTAGAAACTACGTACATCCCTAAATGTCCAAATTGAGTACTGCTTGTCATTTTCCCTCCAAAATTTCATGTGACTCGTAACAGGAGTGCTGTCAGCATTGCTGCAGAGATTGAAGAGGTGGGGGGTCAACCTGTTAGAGTTCGGACCATACGACGCACTCTACATCAAATTGGTGTGCATGGCTGTCACCCCAGGAGGAAGCCTCTTGTGAAGACGGTACACAAGAAAGCCCGCAAACAGTTTGCTGAAGAGATGTCAACAAAGTACATGGATTACTGGAACCATGTCCTATGGTCTGATGAGACGGGCAGGCATTCTTGTATACATATACAGTGGGGCAAACAAGTATTTAGTCAACCACTAATTGTGCAAGTTCTCCCACTTGAAAATATTAGAGAGGCCTGTAATTGTCAACATGAGTAAACCTCAACCATGAGAGACAGAATGTGAAAAAAAACAGAAAATCACATTGTTTGATTTTTAAAGAATTTATTTGCTAATCATGGTGGAAAATAAGTATTTGGTCAATACCAAAAGTTCATCTCAATACTTTGTTATGTACCCTTTGTTGGCAATAACAGAGGCCAAACGTTTTCTGTAACTCTTCACAAGCTTTTTACACACTGTTGCTGGTATTTTGGCCCATTCCTCCATGTAGATCTCCTCTAGAACAGTGATGTTTTGCCCCCCCCCCCCCCCCCCCCCACACACACACACACACTTTCTGTCTCTCGTGGTTGTGGTTTACCCATGTTGACAATTACTGGCCTCTCAAATATTCTCCAGTGGGAGAACTTGCACAATTAGTGGTTGGCTAAATACTTATTTGACCCACTGTATGTACACACATATATACAGGTATATATACAGTATATGCTGTATATTGAACAATTCTTGGTTTCCTTTTTCATAACTCTTTTTTATAACTTTGATTTCCAACTAAGAAAGATGAGGATTACTCTTTAAAGCAATCAACTGTGGACCAATTATGGTAATGTAATACAGGAGAAAATATGAAAAGAAAGAAAAACACATTACACTGCTATTGACATTTGACAATGTTACATGTCGACAGTGACCCCTCATTTTTCAATGCCATAGACGGCGATGAACGTCCAATCCATTTTGACTGGGAGGGTTGACCTGGCAGCCAATGATTTAACATTACAGTCCTCAATTGAAAAAATTTTTTCACGTTACATGAGAGATTACTTTTTTAATGTTACAAATTGCTCGGTCACCAACCGCCTCCTTGGTTTGCCCACTGCAGTGCCAATTCTCCCCTGCTCTGTGTAGGCACTGGGCATGATGCGGAGGAAGCACAGCAAGCCGCCGGTAGAAGGCGTCGTTCGGATGTAGGTCAGTCTTTCAAGTTGAATACTGTTGGATTTTGCAGGGATCGATAGCAACACGCCCACTCACGCCTGCTGACTCAAACGCTTGTCATCGTCGCACTCGTCTTAAAACAATGGAATCGCAAGCCAATGTGCAGCGCGCATAGTTGCAAATATCGCATTTAAATCGATTGTGGGTTTTATTGAGAATAATTAGTCACGCCCACCCCTTTAAATGCTGAGAGTGCCTTCACAAAGATTTGCCATTATCTGCCATGATAGTCACTTGAAAGGGTTGATGAACCTCCCTTGTGTTTCTTACTGGACATATTTAGGAGAGTAATTCAACAAAGGAAAGCGCGCTGGAGTTTGATCAATGAAATCCGGCCCTTACGCATTTTACGCACCGGCGGACTCTTTCTCCAGCGGCAGGTTCTTCGCATTTAATTTGCACTGACATAATTGGGTGACTGCATAAGTTTTCAGCGCAGCATTATGAATAAAAATAATCAAAACAAGCAATCCACGCAGTGGTTAAAGTGCATTACCTTGACAGAAAGTGCATTGTCCTCCCCCGGCGCTGCGGAGTCGGGAGCTGCAGCATTTTACCGTTCAGCACGCGGCCGCTCATCCTACAGCAGTTCACGCCGCTTTGTTCCTCTCGAGCATGTCCAAAAAGTATCAGACAAGAAAAAGAGCGCAAGCGAACCTGCCGCTCCGTCCGGCCGTGGAAGTCGCGGCAACGTTTACTGACTGACCCAAGCGCTCCTGCCGTGATCCCACTCTCCCTCTCTCTCTCGCCGTGAAGCGAGAAGAGGAGGATAGAAAGGCAACACCCCGAATTCCTCCTCCTACTCCTCCTCCTATCAGCTGCGCCTGCAGCCAAAACGCTCACCCAAGCTTTGACGCGCGCACGCCGCCGTCGGCTAAAACCCACGCAGGTATCACATCCTCAAGAGCGACAAGTTTTTCGCTTTTTCACACGTGCGAGACTCCAATCAACACACTAGACTGCCCGCGCACCTCATTTACTCAAACAAGACAGAGTAATTGAAAAGTCTGTACGAAATAAACATCCGTGAATTGGCTGTCAAACTCATTAGGAGACACAGTATCCTGTTGGATTTCAAGTGGACGTGGCTGTTATATACTTATTTATAAAGTAACAATAATAATAATTAATATTATTCTTCAATGATAATTATTAATTAAGATAAAAATAATGTCACAATTGTCACAAATCAAATTAAACACAATTTGAAATCAAACTTATATAAATACAATGACAGTGTTTTCATTTGATGCAGGACTTGTCATAGTTTGCAGCTTTAATTTACATTGTTGAAACTTGAAACTGATCAAACAGATTAAATCTTTGAATACATAAATGGATTACTTTGTTTCTATTTTTGTGTGTGTGTTTTTTATTATAATCAGTCAGAACGAACAAAATTCACATGTGGGGTTCATCAAGGGTCCATTTTTGGACCACTTTTATTCAACATCTACAGTATACACTTCCCCTAGCTCAGATCATGGAACAGTATGACATCTATCACACCTATACAGATGACACAAAACTCTACATTTCTGTGTCCTCGCATGATTATAGTCACTTAGTCTCCCTGAGTAAATGCACTCATCAAATCAATGAATGGATGTGCCAGATTTTTCTCCAGCTAAATGTGGGGAAGACAGAAGTGATCATTTTTGGGCCAAAAAAAGGAAAGGTGAAAGATAAACACGCACCTTGGCACAATGTCACTTACAGCACAAATTAAGTCAGAAATCTTTTTAACTCAGTCTTAAAATTTGACAGCCATCTAAAGTTTGTCACTTAATCCGCCTATTACCACCTAAAAAATATATCCAGAATTAAAGGGCTTCTGACTAAACTTCGAAAAACTCATGCATGCATTCATTTTCAGTAGACTGGACTAATGCAACAGTATATTTACAGGTCTTGATAAAAAAAAAAAAAATCAGTCAGGAGGCCGCACCTAGTACCGAATGCTGCTGCCAGAGTCCTTACAAATACAAGGAAACTGGACCACATTACACTGGTTTTGAAATCGTTACACTGGCTTCCGTTGAGTCAAAGGATAAACTATAAAATACTTCTGCTCGTCCACAAAACACCTAATGGCCTTGGACCAAAACACATGCTTGATTTGTTTGATCCCAATGAAGCATCTAGACCCTAAGGTCGTCTGGAACTGGTCTCCTGTATGCTCCAATAACAAGAACCAAGCAGGGTGAGGCAGCATTTAGTTATTATGCTCCTCACCTCTGGAACAAGTTACCTGAAGGTCTGAAGTGTGCTCAAATAGTTAGCTCCTTTAAATCAGGGCTAAAAACGCTTTTGTTTATCAGCATATTCATAACTGTCTATATATTTCAAATTTCAAACCATTTGCTTTTTATTCATTGTCTGCTTTATTTCCATTTCTGATTTCAATTATTATTATTTTTTTTAATTCTATTTGTGATTTAAAGTGTTTTTACGTATAATTTTATTTCCTGTTTCAATTGTCTTTAAGTTTAAATTTTTTTTTTTAATTTAATGTGATTTTTACGAATTGTTTTATCTGTGTTCGTGGATCTTCACGTGATGTAAAGCACTTTGAATTGCCTTTTGTTGAATTGTGCTATACAAATAAATTTGCCTTGCCTTGCCTATAATCAGATGTAAATCACTTAGAATTACCTGGTGGTCAATTGTGCTATACAAAGAAAATACCTTGCCTTACATACTCTATGTCTCATATACGGTACAAATAGAAACATGGCTGTTAGAACAATAGTCTCCAATAAGTTGCGATAAAAAGCTGGATTATTGTAGCTAAAACGCTAAGGATGAATCCATGTAAGGTAATGCATTAGTCTGCATGAACAACTAGCAACCACCCCAACAGATAAGCTTCAAATTGGCTTGTACAACTAATGAAAGAAAGTAACAGTTTGCTTTTCCTTGTCGGTGGGACGCCATAACAATTCCCAGCAGTTTCTAAGTCTCAATGTAAAAATAAAAGCACAAGTTACAAAATGAAAGCATCTCACCAATTATCATACTTTTAATTCACCAGAATCTGCATGACCAGCTAAACTACTGCTTCGCACGGTCATCAAATTTGGTTGGAGGGTGACTCTTGGCCAAAGGAAGAATGAGTTTATGTTGTCAACAAATGGCCTCAAATACTTATTTCCATCGATATCCTCCTGACTCAGTTTGTGCCAGTGTCTCTCAGAAGAGTGTGCCCATCATGTTATCAAATTTATAGTTGTCTGGGCTTTAAAAATTATTTGTATGTGGCCGTAGTACAAATGACAGTACAGAAGAAACAATTTGTGCTCTTGTGCTAATCTCATCCTGCAGCTTCAGATCCTCTACAGATGGGTTTTATTTGCCTAATGTGTATCACAAAGTAACTATAAACTACATATAAAATTGTGTGTTCACATTGACAAATTGCAAAGCATTAATTTTTTTTTTTTTATCACAAAAGTTTCTCATAATAATTAATAAAGTATATATTTTGCACTCTTTTAAAGGTAAATAATCTTAATGCAATCCTGTTTTTCATTTTTCTGTGTAAATCAACTAGTTCATTAGTAAGACCCTCCATTGAACCTTACAGGGTCCATAAATTTTGAAAAGGAGCTGCAGAGCTCTTTACGTCTAGTCATTAAAACACAAACTGCAGACTTGTTGGCTTCTCTAAAATTAGGCAGTGTTAATGGGCTAGTAGATTTTTTATTTTGAAGTTTCTCAAAGAGAGCTTCACCAGAACCCCGCAGGCTATCTTAAGACATATACAGCACAGCACATATTGTTGCAATGATACAGATCTCGAGGTGTCATGAGGGTGATATAATCCTTAATTAGAATGTAATGAAGCACACAGGGTTAATGACTGCCAAGAGTTTTTCTGTTGTTACAATGTGCGTATTGGTGATTGGAGGCTTGCAGTGGGTATCATGTGTCCAGTCGCCCCCTCCCTCTCTGAGACCACATAATCACCCACCCACCCCCGTGCTTGGCTCCCAACACGACATCATTTGGCGTTTAAACACTTTAAGCACTGAGTGGACCCCAGTGAATAGATGGGTTTGTTCGATGCAAGAGAGGGCCTGGGGGAGGTGATGGAGATCACTGACACTGTCTATTGAGTTACAAAACAATATAGTAAGAAAGACAAGAGAAAGAAATGAAGAGATTAGGCTAGAGAGGGAGGATCATTAACAGTCTTTTCAAATGCTGGGGGAACAAAGACTTTGCCTGGCTCTCCCGTGCCATGCGGCACCAGGTAGACAGAGGTGGGTAGTAATGTGACTTTGGAACAAAAATTGCACTTGTCACAGCAGTAGTTGTCAGAAGCTGTGCAACTGACAAAAGCAGCAAACTCCAGAGAGAAAAGATTTTGATAAAAATCACTCGAGCAAATTTAAATTTAAGTGGCTGCCATTTGAATTGGGCGGTTGGCACTGATCATTCACTGCCAGACCTGCCAGTTGAAATCGTTCCCAGTTAAAACTGATTGTCTATTGATTAAGTTAACTCAGCCGATGACAAAAGTGGTGCACAAAAAGCATAGCTAAAACTAGAGCTGTCAAAATTATCATGTTAACGTTAAATGTTTTAAATTAATCACGTTAAAATATTTGACGCAATTAACGCACATGCCCCGCTCAAACAGATTAAAATGACAGCAGTGTAATGTCTGCTTGTTGCTTGTTTTTTTGGCGCCCTCTGCTGGCGCTTGGGCCAAAATGATTTTATGGGCTTCAGCACAATGAGTAAGCTTGGTGTAATTATTGACATCAACAATGGCGAGCTACTAGTTTATTTTTTGATTGAAATTTTTACAAATTTTAATAAACGAAAACATTAAGAGGGGTTTTAATATAAAATTTCTATAACTTGCACTAACATTTATCTTTTAAGAACTACAAGTCTTTCTATCCATGGATTGTGTTAAGAGAATGTTAATAATGTTAATGCCATCTTGTTGATTTATTGTTATAATAAACAAATACAGTACTTATGTACTGTATGTTGAATGTATATATCCGTTTTGTGTCTTATCTTTCCATTCCAACAATAATTTACAGAAAAATATGGCATATTTTATAGATGGTTTGAATTGCGATTAATTACGATTAATTAATTTTTAAACTGTAATTAACTCGATTAAAACTTTTAATCGTTTGACAGCCCTAGCTCAAACACATCATGATGAATTAGTTCAATGTCATATTTTATACAAATGTACCGGTATGTGTGCAATTAATTTGTTATCTCGAAGTGATATTGGTGGTGTGTATTAATTTAATTTATTAGCATTGTGACTCCCAGGTGTTGTGGTACAGTCACAGCATTTTTGTTGCTTGGCATTACGAATCAAAAGAAGTGCTTCTGTGACCACACATACAGTATGGTTGACTAATTCCATTTCACAATCCCTCCCCAGGAAGGGGAGCATGGAGAGCACTGGGTGTGGGGCCCAGGGGTTTACTTGACTTATGTGGAGCTTCATCCGAGTTTCTGGAAGGGGCAGTTGGACGGCGTTCTGAGCCTGTCTGGCCAACTTTTCACTTTGACCGCTGACTCACGTCCAGACATGTCTGCATGACTGTTTATTTGCCTCCCTCTTTCCCCACTAACCACCTTTTCATTCAGTAAGACCACACAGTAAACTGGGGGTGTAACTATTGTATAAGGGAGTATAATTAGGCGCTGATGCGACGGTGTAATGATAGTACACATGCAAGGTCACTTATCTGACCCTGGGAACCTGTCACTCCTCAACTGATGAAAGAGGGAAGAGAACTGGGAAAGCTCTTCGCTCCTTATCAGACAAGGAACACACACTTCACATATAAACACACACTCATCACACAAGTGTATTTACGAAGATGGTAATAGCAGCCATCACGCGCTTCACCACAGCAGAACACTTCTAGATTCAACGTGACCAAAATCAAATGGAGAAATTTTTCCTCTTCCTCAAAGTGGAGAGGGGAAGAACCCAAAACAGTGCATCACAGGATACATCTGGTAGTGACTGGAACAGACACGCGGCCTGGCTAAATAAATGAGTGCACTGTAAACAGTGAAAATATAAATACAGCTGGAGGACAACAGCTGGGTGTCAGCGCCACCATGTCAGCGACTGAACATCCAGATTAGAGTTGGTCAATCAATGCCCACTGATGGACAGATGATGATCACATGAATTTAACAATACTTCATTATAGTGTAATAAAGTTGATATTACGGGCAGATAATCTGTATTTTTTCTTCATTTTCGTTTTTTGTCCTGATATTTGAAAACAGATATTTGTATTTTCTATTCCTTAATATGTTGAAACAGGCTCTAGTCCATTGTAATACGCTCTTGATTACAATTTGCACCCCTAGAATCACATTTTCACAGCTGATATTTACTAGTACCTATGTATACTACGCGCCCCGGATTTGCTCGCATCCATGTTAAAAAACAAACAAACAAAAAAAAAAACCATCCAAGTATAACTCAATACAGGGCCACAAGATGCCAAATATTGAGAGGCTTTTCCATTGCTTTTAATTAAAAGAAAAAAAAAAACACAAACAAACAACAACAAAAACACAACTTCAATTTTTTTAATTTAATGTTTAGTCAATTGGGAAACTCCATTCATATACAGGGATACCTCTACATACGAAATTAATTCGTTTCAGGACCAGGTTTGTAAGTCGAAATGGTCGTATGTCGAGCAGGATTTTCTCAAAAGAATACATTAAAATTTATCAATTTGTTCCATAGCCCGAAAACCTACACTAAATCCCTAATAAATACTGCTGGTATTATTACATATGGCAATAACACATAAAACAAATAAATTATTTTAAAAAATGGAATTATGTAATAAAAATAATTCCTGTAATAATGTAATTAATCGGTTTAATGTGGCGGAAGTTTTTTGCGTGGTGTAGATGAACGCACCGTGTGGCTGACGTAACAGTGAGATAGAGAGAAAGGTAGAGATTTTACTTTCTCTTTTAATGTTTTGCTGCTGGGGTCAGCTGTGGCGGACAGTAGGCGTGTTGTGTTGCACAAGTTGAAGGAATAAAAGATTAGAAACCTGGCGAAGCTGGCGATTCATTTGGCGATGTTGCCACGATAATTAATAATTGTCACCTTAACTTATAAAGAGGGAACGGAGTTCGGAGGAGGCCCGTTGAGTTCGTAGACATTCTCTGGCTGTATTGTTATACCAGTTCGCGGATGCACACACCACGCTCATATTATTTTATCATTTCCATCTTTATTCCAGTGGTGTCACCTTTTTCCTTTTTTCACCACCTGCACTAACCTTAAAACCCATCTTGATTTCTCTCACATGAAAATACGCCGGTCATCCGTCCGTCTTGCGGGAAAACAATAAAACTGCGGCGCTGTCATAAATCGTCGTATTTTGAGCATGTTATTGGATGTAGGAAACTAATGGCGAGTCAAATTTAATGTCGGAAGTCTAAAATATCGTGTATTGAAGCGATTGTATGTCGAGGTGCCACTGTATTCATAAACTACAAATTAATTGGGAAGCATTTCTGCTGTCTAGCTAATTGATGTTAAATTTGATGGCATCACATTGATAAAAGAGAGGAACTAGTTTACTTTTTTTCCCCTTTGTGCTAAATTATGAACATCGGTATTGATGGTCAAAATTTGTTAATTACCATTTATTCGGCACATTTGAGAATATGTAAGTTTTTGACTTTTTCCTAAATACATCATGTTATGTCAGCTCCACTCATTTTACCAGTGTCTGCACTTTACACTAGCTGTGTGATAAAACAAAATTTTAACAGCATTAATTATAAAAATTGGGGCTGTCAAACGATTAAAATTTTTAATCGAGTTAATCACAGCTTAAATATTAATTAATCGTAATTAATTGCAATTCAAACCATCTCTAAAATATGCCATATTTTTCTGTAAATTATTGTTGGAATGGAAAGATAAGACACAAGACGGACCAAGATTGTGACAGCTGATGCGGACCAAAAATGACATAATGTCCGGGTTATAAAAACGCAGGCAAGTCTGACAGCGTCCAACCCGCGTCATTCCCGGGATATCTCTACATGCATGAAAGCAATGGCGCGAGTAAATCCCGCATACCCTTACACGGTAATTTACCGTGATATGTTTGTGAAAGGGGCTTTTGATTGTTAGGTTTTTTTGCAGTTAAGTGGAGGATCCGAAACAGTAGGACCACCAAAACTTTGAAAATCAGTTTTCAGAGGTTTTTTTTTTTTTTTTTTTTTTTTTTTTTTTTTAGATCTTCCGGATAACAGTATTGTCAGCTAAACGTGCTTTGTATTTTGATGCAGGAAATAAGAAAAAAAGACATAAACAAATGGGTGATATCAAATATTTTTCAGGTTTCTCATCTGGAAACATCTGCACACACTGTTGGGTCCAGTGGTGCTCTTGGCGTGGGTAAGTGTGAGATTAAGATTAAGTAATGGCGTAATGAGGAGAACAGGAAGGCAGAATGGCAGGAGGGCAGAAAGAAATGTGTAGATAATGTCAGAACAACTCTGGAGAATGACACAGTGGGAGTGAAGTAGAAGGGAAGCAAGGTGTATTGTTATGCGCATTACAAACCCCCGTCACACCCTTTTGTTTAAAGTTGCAAGGCTCATTAGTGTGTATATCAAATATATGTGCATGTGTTAGTGTAGATTTGAGGAAGCTTTTATCCAAAGCTCCAAAAGCCCATCTTCAACCGTGCAGTTTCATTTACCCCCTGTGGTGAAGCTAAGCAAGTACTTAGCTTGTACAAAAGTAGAAGCAGGGCATGAATGATTGTGTGTAGGTATTGGTGTGTGTATGGGGTCGAGTGGAGGTGGGGCTTTTTTTTCCCTGTTTTTTTACTGCGAGAACCAGTTTTGGGGGGAATTAACCAGCTCATTTCCTCAAACCTGTTCTTAACAATGACAGGGCTTATTCTACCCAGGAAACAAGCCTTGATGAATGAATTAATTAATAATATGTTGGTGGTTCCTTCACCAAATATCAAGCACATACTGGCAAGCCTCTGAATTTTTTTCAATTCAGAAGGATTTTTTAATTGCTCTGTCCACAGTTACAAATAAAGCAAAAAATACAATTCCTAATGTACTGTATTTAAACGTGATACTTACTGTATGTTTGTATTGACATCACAGGAGGATTTGTGGAAAGAGCTAAAAAGAATCTTGCAAGATTTAAGCAGGCAAAGCTTCTGCATTATGGTTGACGCTAGGAGTTTTAATTGTAAGTAAAAAGTCCCCTTTCAGCAATTTCCCAAGCCATCTATTTGCATTATACATAGAAATGCATGCTTCACTTTTTATTTTTATTTTTTTAAATCGAAGAGTAAGAAATAAAGGAATATTACAATGCATTCATTGGATGGTGATGTTTGAGAGAACTGTTTGTTTATATATGTGGGTTATGCTTATACAGAGGAGGAATACAGCGGTTTACCAATAAAATGATAAGGGATGAACTCACGTGGAAGAGCAATATGAAGATAACCAAGAAGAAGAACAAACCAAATCAGACCGTGAAGAAGAGTTACAGTACTAGATTTCTTTGTATTTTTTTTTAATTGTTCCACATTATAGCATCGGCTCTTGCACAATCTTACCTAATATTTTGATTTGTTTAGCTCCTACTGGAAACAGTGATCATTTTGATAACTTTATCGTGGCATGATATTTTCATGTGTTGGTGTGCATCTTGCTTTTTTTTTCTACTGGCAAAATAATTTAATGATGATTTACGGCTTGTTTGCATAGCAGTGAATTACTAACTGGTTGTCTCTCACAGGGACTTTTGTTTTTAAGCCACTTTCATTATTCCCAATGCTTAAAATTGTACGATGAAGTCATAACAACATCTACCGGAAGAAAGGGATTGGTGTCTTTCCTTAAAGGAAATGTGGTGAAATTGGTGGTCGAGACCAAAGCCATGACCTTTGCACTGCTTGGTCACCTCAAAGCCACTATGTTTGTCTTTGCTCATTCATATTGTTGACATGGTAACGCATCCCTCTGAATTATGTGAGGGTCTACCCAACACACGCTATAGTGGAGATATATATATAGAGAGCAAGCCCTTCAGTTCTCTTATTCCTTTTCAAGCATGACATCATAGGAAGCCAGGAAGTATCAGGGATTATGCCATCCTGTTGCCATAGAGTTTTAGCAGGCCTTAGCAGGTGGCTTCAAGGCAAGCGCAGTTGTGACAAGGGCTTCAGGGGATTGGATGGGCCATGGGCTCAGAAGAAGGAAATCTATATGAGATGCAGGGAAACTGCATGGCTTAAGTGACAATGTATTACTCTTGAATGGGACATTTCTAATACGTATAAGGGAAGTAACACATAACTAAACGTGGATTTGATATTTAATACAGTGTATAAAAAAGTATCTGAACCTTTTGGAATTTCTCACATTTCTGCATAAAATCAGCATCAAATGTGATCTGATCTTTGTCAAGTCAAAATCACACAGGTGAAAAAACAGTCTGCTTTAACTAAAACCACCCAAACATTTAAAGGTTTTCATATTTTAATGAGGATAGTATGCAAACAATGGCATGGGGGAGGGGGTAAGTAAGTGAACCATCACATTTCATATTTTGTGGCCCACCCTTTAGCAGCAATAATTTCAACCAGACGCTTCCTGTAGCTGCAAATCAGTCCGGCACATCGATCAGGACTAATCTTGGCCCATTCCTCTCTACAAAACTGCTGTAGTTCAGTCAGATTCCTGGGATGTCTGCATGAATCACAGTCTTTAGGTCATGCCACAGCATCTCAATGGGGTTCAAGTCTGGACTTGAAGATGTATTTTGTTTTTCTGAAACCATTCTGAAGTTGATTTACTTCTGTGTTTTGGATCATTGTCTTGTTGCAGCATCCATCCATCCTCTTTTTAGCTTCAACTGTCTGACAGACGGCCTCAGGTTTTCCTTCAAACATCCTGATAAACTTTTGAATGAATTCTTCCATTAATGATTGCAAGTTGTCCAGGCCCTGAGCAGCAAATCAGCCTTAAATCATGATTCTCCACAGCGGTGATGAGATGTTGATGTTGGTGAGCTGTTCCTTTTTTCCTCAACACATGACGTTGTGTGTTACTCCCAAACAATTCAACTTTGGTTTCATCAGTCCACAAAATATTTTGCCAAAGCGTCTGTGGAGTGTCCAAGTGCCTTTTTGCGAACATTAAACGGCCAACAAGGTTTTCTTTTTAGACAGCAATGGCTTCCTTTGTGGAGTCCTCCCACTAACACCATTTTTGGCCATAGTTTTACAAATAGTTGATGTGTGCACGGAGATATCGGTCTGTATCAGCAATTTCTATAAGTCTTTAGCGGTCACTCTAGGGTTCTTTTTTACCTCTCTCAGCATTCTGCACTGAACTCTTGGCACTTTCTTTGGTGGATGGCCACTCCTTGAGAGAGAAGCAACAGTCTCCATTTGTAGACAACTTCTCTGACTGTCAACTGATAAACATCCAGACTTTTAGAGATGGTTTTGTATCCTTTCTCAGCTTTATACAAATCAACAATCCCTTGATCACAGGTCTCCAGACAGCTCTTTTGACAGAGCCATGATGCAATCAGACAATGCTTCTCATTGAGACAATTCTTACCAGGTCTGTGTTTTATAGTGGGCAGGACAGCTTTAAACCACTCATCAGTGATTGGGCACACACCTGACTTAAATTGTTTGGTAAAAATTGGTTTCAATTGCTCTTTACGTCTCCTTAGGCAGAGGGTTCACTTACTTATTTTCCCCCTTCTGTCATTGTTTGCATATTATCCTCATTAAAATATGAAAACTTACAAATGTTTGGGTGGTTTTAGGTAAAGCAGACACTGTTTTTACATCTGTGTGATTTTGACAAAGATCAGATAGCATTTGATTGGGATTTTATGCAAAAATGTGACAAATTCCCAAAGGTTCAGATACTTTTCTATACCACTGTACAATCAAAGGAACTAAAAGATTATTAAGTTCATTGGGTACACTGTGTAGCTGGTCAATGCCAGCTTGACACTCAACACTTGCTGTAAATCAAAACAATACTGAAAGTATTTCCGGTTAAATATAGCCAAGTTATATGACGAGTATATCCATCACTATTTTTTTAAAAATTAAATTGCTGTCGGTGGCCAGTTGAGTCATGCTTATGTGACTACAATTTGAATCAAAAGTGGTAAATGTAAGCCCAATCCAATTTACTTTTACGTAAATAGTTATGGCGGAAAACACAGACAAGACTGAAAAAGCAGTTTCTGCTCTTGCACTCCCCTTCAAAAGAAACTGCTGTATTTTAAGCCAAAACAACTGCTGTGTTTGATAGAACAACATGTCTATATGCTGCCAAAGCAGATTCATGGCATATTAAGCTGCCGAACAATTTTTAATTTGTCGATTTTACCCTGAAAACCCCCATTTACAGACGTCGCGCAACTGCTTTTGATTCAACCCAGCCATGAAACTAATTAATTATATTTATTATTCAAAATGTCTGTCGTTTTTAGATTAGAATCATTAATTGATGTCTCATATTTCGTTTTTTAAAAATGAAATCGACTTAAAAAAAAATTTCACTCACATATTTTAAACTTTTAAACAAATTATGTCACAATGAAAAAAATGGCATCTGTAAAGCAACGGATATCTACCTCATAACTATTGCTTAACTGTATTTTTTTTTGTTACTGTCGCATTTTCTCCTATATGTTAGATGATAAATAATCGATCCAAACAAAAAAATTTTGAAAAAAAAATTTTTTAAAGGGTAAATATATGAAAAAGAAAATCTCGACCACTCCTTGATGTCTGTGATTTCTGCATCGCGACCCTTGTTATATTACCATGTTTCACCCATAAAATCCCCCCAAAATCCGGCTGTGGCCATTCACAGCTGTGTCTTGACACATGGCGATGTATGCTACATGGGGTTTTTGGATCGAAACAAGTTAACTACGCAATAATATCTCGTTAAAGTCATGGCGTCTGTAATTCTGCTCTCGCGTGCTCTCACCTCCAGATGGGGTTTTGCTGTTAAAAAATATTTTATTTTTAAAATGCCCTCCTGTTCAAAAATTTTCTTCCCCCAGAAAATAGAGATTTTAAGCTTTCCAATGATGTATCACACATGCATATCGGACAATTTGAAAGTTGGCTAAATTGATTTTTAAAGCTTAAACTTGCTTCCGAAATGGCTTTACCTCTTGAAGCTCGTCAGAAACAAAGAGCTGTAATCAAATTCCTTGTTGCAGAGGGAGAAACCCCTCTGAGGATTCACAACCGGCTGGAAAATGTCTACAAGGATGATATCATAGACTATAGTACTGTAAAAAGATGGGTACAGCGATTTAAAAACAGTACTGAAGACTAGGGATGGGAATCGAAATCCGATTCCAATTCTGAACCGGTTCCGAGTGTTTCGAGGCCTCGACATCACAATGAAAAAGCCTTAACGATCCCTTTAACAATCCCTAAAGACGCATATTGCGTCGTGACGTGTCTTGTTGTCCAGACGCATCAAACTAGCATGGCGCCAAGAACCACTCGCTCTAAAGTTTGGCTACACTTCACCAGGAAAAAGGGTGAAAATGAAAGGTTACGATAGTTTAGCACGAGCTTTGCCGCCGTAAACATAATAATGACAGCACGTAGGTTCAAACGCTCGAAAGTGTGTCTTCACTTCACGAGGAAAAATTACAACAAAGCGACTTGCAGTCATTGCAAGGTGGAGATAACTGCATCGGGAGGGAATACGACTGCGCTGTCCTCACAGAGAGGCTAAGTCTCAGTCCTGGCTATACAGCTAGCTAAACTCCCAAATGACGATGCAGAAGACGTTGGTATAATTTGCTGACTTTATTCAACAATCACTTGAAACTAAAAATAGAAATGAAACAAATCAATTTCGTCCCCAATAACCAACAGGTTTGCATCAACGTAAATCAGCGATGATTAGCTGCTAACACAGTAATAACAACAATTAGCAACAGTTAGCATGCGTTCGCTAGCATTAGCACATCGTTTAAACCACTACACAACTGGATTTAAGTGTCCGATCGCGAGTGGTAACACACAACAACAACACAGAAGATGATACATACAGGCGTTGCCTCTGTAGATATTTTACAAACATTAAAAAAGAACGTAGGCTCGTGGCAGTGTTTCCCTTTCTCACTAACTCGCTCACTCGCTTGGATGCGGCATTTCTTCTTCTTCGCGTGTAAGCGCGCTCTTCTTCACGTGAGCGCGTTCTTCTTTGCGTGAAGCGTAAGGGCGCCACCACTTGAGCGTGAAAGCACCATAAAAACTAAAAGGCATGCATTTCAATATACAGGTAAATAAAAACAGGGGTCCCCAAATTACGGCCCGCGGCTCCATATTTGGTCCGGCTCCCTGAACAATTCCAGAGAGCATTTTGAATTTTTTTTGTTTTTTGCTCCCTCAGTAGTGTTATTTATTTCCTGGCCTTTTTCAGTGAATAACTCAGAGAGGTTATTATCTATTTAATTAATAGTGCTATTCTTATTTATTATTATCATATTATATCATTATTTTTATTTTATTTACTTTTGTTCCGTGAAGACTCCACAGAGGGTTATTTGATTGTGGCTTTCTGAAAAACAATAATTTTTTTACATTTACGCACTCCTGCAATTGTCACACTTTTTCTGTCACAAACTGACCCCGGCCTCTCATCAGAGAAGGGAAAAGTTATGTGGCCCTCACAGGAAAAAATTTGGGGACCCCTGCTTTAACACATATTGCCAAAGGCAGAACAACGACCTACATGCCAATATATACCAATATTTTTTATTTCTATTAGAAAAATGTTTCAGTAAAATGTTACACATTCTTGTGCATTTGCCACTTATTGCCACAGTTAACATTGAGGCTTTGGGCCTCTTTTGACCTCGTTTTGAGTTTGTAAGGTTGTGACTTCTGCTTAAACAAACTTGATGCCAATCAAAATGTTTGTTCTTCTTTTTCCCAAAATTAGAATCGATAAGAGAATCGAAAAAGAATCGAATCGTTAAGCAATATCGATAATGGAATTGGAATCGTAAAAATCGTATCAATTTCCATCTCTACTGAATACCATGAAGAGGTGGGTAAAGCTAGCATAACCGATAAGCCCCGTAGTGGTCGCCCATCCACCTTTGTCGAGCTTCAAGAGGGGCAGTCATTTTGGGAAGCTAGTTTAAGCTTTAAAAATCTGAAAATAAGAACAAACACATATAACAATCGCAAAAAGGTGTGTCCTATCATGTTTGTGCCAAATACAAACAAGATTTGTAAAATCCTGTACAATCAATGCACTTGAGTACATTACTTTTTGAATGCCCCTCGTATATTATTAATATACTGTGTATGCTTCAGCACACCCGCAAGCCGAGTGAGGATAACCGTTACAAGGAAAAGTTGGATGTCCACTTCTGTTTTGTTAATGCATGCTGTTGATGCTTATTGGGTTATTCATGTGATTTAGGAAAAAATGGATACAGACATTAAAATGTATTTACCATTGGGACCTTTGGTGCAAAACCAGTCAAAGCCACCCAAACTGTAAAACAGAACATGTGCTTTTTGTTCATGACAGAATGTTTCAGAGTACGAATATAGCCTTTCTTCAAACTAAACAAATCAGCCGACAGGCGTCTTATCCAAGCATTCCTGCAACAACTGACTGCAGTCAACTTGAACACTAATGTCAAGTGTGCAAACATGAATTCATGCATGCTTGTCTGTGTTGACACAGACGAGAAAGAGATAAAGAATACAGATATATGCTTTATTTAGCAGAGTAAGTAGCCCTAAGGCTGTTTGTCTTGAAGACATGCTGTGTCCTAAAAAGACTTGAGCAATAAATTGTTCTTGCAACAGTGTGTGAAAACAAAAAGAAAAAGAGGGTCCAAAAGGGAGGTGTCAGGAAAGGGATGGGGGTGGGTGTAAGGCTGCAAATCCCCCCGCTGTCCCATATGGTACTCTCTGTTGATTCTGTTCACGTGTTTGCGTATTACTGTGCGTGTACGTGTACGTGTGAGGGCACCTCCATTGTGCCATTTATACAGACACACAGATTAATGTCACTATTATTTGCCAGCAGCACCCTGTTGCTACAGATGGTGCCAGTTACATCAGCAATGACAAAACCCGAAAAGTTGTGAAACATTTTTTAAGGTTATTTAAGGTTATTTAAAGTCGCACTCGTGTGTTTTTTTTGTTGTTGTTGTGTTTTTTTTTTTACATTTCTTTTTGAGACATTTTACCGTGTTTGCACGACAATTTGCATTAAAAGTGCTCATAATGTGATCTTCCAAGCCATTTTAATTGATCCATATCTTTGATGTTCTACAACAGGGGTCCCCAAACTTTTTCCTGTGAGGGCCACAAAACTTTTCCCTTCTCTGATGAGGGGCCGGGGTCAGTTTGTAACAGAAAAAGTGTGACGATTGCAGGAGTACCTAAATGTAAAAAAATATTGTTTTTCAGAAAGCCACAATCAAATAACCCTTTCTGGATTCTTCACAGAACAAAAGTAAATATCCTATCATATCATATCATATCATATCATATATCATATCATATAAATAATATTGATTGATTTTATTGATTGAATTTTATTTCAGGTGTTAAGACAAAATAATACACACAAAAATTATTATTTGAAATAACAAAAACATCTGAAAAGGAGTGAGAAGAAGCATAGCTTATAAGGTCCCCAGCCCTACACATTCAAAATACAATGAATTTTATACATAAGACGTACCTCAATATAATTCAAAACTGTACATGCATATTATAACAAAATAATCAATAAGTAAATAAACACAAAAAGATAAATACAAACTTCAAAACCCCCATTGCACAGGTTCACACATGTAACACTGAAATATTGACTGTTTAAACATTCTCTTGAATTGATAAATATTTTTGACATTCTTTTAACGCTACATTCAGAGCATTCCATAGCCTTACGCCACAAACTAATATGCTGAAACCTCTCATTGTTGTTCTGTTCTTAATCCTTTTAAAATTAAATGTCCTTCTTAGATTATAATGCGCGTCTTCTAAATTAAACAATTGTTGAATATTACCAGGCAATTTATTATTTTTTGCCTTGAACATAATTTGTACTGTTCGGTAATCAACCAAATCAGTGAATTTTAAAATCTTTGAATAAAAAAAAAAAAGTGAATGAGTATGGTCCACATATCCTTTCTTATGAATAACACGTATTGCTCTTTTTTGAAGAATAGTTAGAGATTTCAGTTAGGTTTTGTAAGTATTTCCCCAGATTTACACACAGTAAGTTAAATAAGGATAATATAATATAATATAATATAATATAATATAATATAATATAATATAATATAATATAATATAATATAATATAATAACAACACTATTAATTAAATAGATAATAACCAAATAACCCTCTCTGGGTTCTTCACAGAAAAAGCCAGGAAATAAATAACACAAGTAAAAAAAATAATACATAAAAAAATAAATAAAAAAATAAAATGTTCAGGGGGCCAGACCAAATGTGGAGGCGGGCCGTATCCGGCCCGCGGGCCATAGTTTGGGAATCCCTGTTCTACAACATCACAATTCTCATAAATATGCAGGGGACTGGATCCACTTTAAACATTCAATATTTAAATTTTAACTCTTTGCTGTTATTGACCGTCGGTGGAGTGAATGTGTTGGTGGGAAGCTCATGGGTGTTGGCAATGCATGTGGTGACTGACAAATAGCAGTCACGTGGAATACAATCTTTCTTCAATGACATCATGCTTCACTATTTCACCTTACTTGCTTGATGTCTACTCAACACACTCATATCAAGGCTGGAAGTCATATGCCATATGTCCAGAGGCTACACACAGGAGACATTAAAAAAAAAAAAAAAAAGTCAATTGATACCCAGGCAAGAAAGTTGATTTTTGGGGCCGGATAATTTCAGCTATTTTACAATAAAAACAATAATACAGAGTAAAATTTATTATTTTGAGAATCATTTATTGTTCCCACAGGTGTGGTGCTATTACAATAGAAAGAGAGCGATGGTAAGGGGTGCTGTTTCTATATTGACGGGGCAAGTCATTGATTACACGCTACACTGAGCAGAAAGACTGCAAGGAGAAGTGCATGAAGTCATCAAGGCCTGCTGGGGCTGGGCAAAGTTGGGACTGACAAGCGCGACACGTGTGCTGTCAACATCAGGAAATGCCACAAACAACAACATACCCCCTGACAAACTTTCTGGACAATGGCACATATGAGCATTAAATTGCAAGTTATGTATACGTATATATACTAGTATATATATGTATAATTTTATGTATGCGGAACAAGTCACAACACAAGCGTTAACATGACTCTATATAATGGGACTTTGAGCCTTTTGCATTTCAACCCAAAGAGTTGTGTGTTTCATTCAAATATCCTAGTGATAGTGATAGACATCCAATTCATTTTACCTGACCTCATTTCAGTTAAGACTGCTGTAGTGTAATGTCAACATTTCTTGTATTTGTAATACCTGTAGGCGTAATATTGGTGTACCCAATTCAGCTGTATAATATTTGTTCATCTCTATTCACACTATTAATGACTTTGTCAATGTTGACTCCTTTTTGCTTGGAGTACCTCATAGAGATATGATCATCACTCACACTGTGTGTGAGCAGGGTGGGGCAGAGAGCTGCGTTGCTTTTTGGGAGGAGTGCAAAGTTAGTAGATATCAGTCTGACTCATAGTATAATAGATCTGCCTCTCAACATGAGGGAATCCCTCTGTGTGCACATTCTTCTATCGGAGAGCCAACAAAATAATTAGATTGCAATTCACACTTCAATTCGGTTTGTGTGCTTCCGTGCCTAGGTTTCAGTTGGCCAGCAGATGGGGTTAGAGTACATACTCTTTAGACAAAGACACGTGCACACCGACGCACAATCACAGGCTCACTGCCACACGCACAGAATTTGGGAGGTAAATGACAAGGTCTATTGAATTACACCCAATTAATGGCACTGGAGCGTCGTCATGGTTAGAAAACCAAAGACCGATAATACCCCTTAGTTTCAGGCTAAGTAAGCAGAAAGTGCATCGCTCGAAAGTAATATCTTATTCAGTTCCCTATGTTGTTAAGCATAGTGGAAGCAGAAGAGCTAACTTCTACTTTTACAAAGGGCAAGAAGACCAACACAACATACTCTGACCATGGTACACATAGTTTTAACACATTCTAGGAAGCTTCAGTGACATCTATGCATGTATATGTTCTGTGCCATTTACATGCATTCATAATTCACAACGCTGATGCAGCCAAGCAGCTTGTTTCACAGGGTAACCATGGAAACACTGAGTTTACTAAGGGAGGGTGAAAACTCAACCAAGCTGAAACCAAATCGTGTGCATCCAGCAGTGCAGAAAATAAGCGCCACACTCATACAGTTGTGGACACGTGGATGTATGAATGCATGCATAATTCTTATACAGTATCCTCATCTTTATTGAGCACTGGAGTCAGAAGACAAACTTATCTCTGATGAACTCTTCATGTTAACATTGGGTTTGAATGGTCTCCAAGGTAGCAGACATGACCAATAATGTTTCAGAAAAGACCAGGAACTACTTTGGCAATCAATGATTTATGACGAATTTGCACATGTCACAATTTCTCAGCAGTGAACAGATTTCCAGACGAGAACTGACAACTTGACAATGGAACACACCTCATTCGTGTTGTATATTAACTTAACACACATACAGCAATGACCTCCCTGTGATCCCTCATCCTGCGTGTGAGAATGATGTGGGTGTGTGTCAGTGAACGCATGCGTCGATGGGGGCATAAGGGAGGGTTCCAGTTCCAGATGTGTGGAACTCAGCAGACAGGCAGAGGCCCTACACAGGAAATGGATAAGCAACTTGAGGGGTCCTTGACTAAGAGAGTACAGACAGGTCGCGGTACAGTCACCATAAACAAACCAAGTGTACAGGGTGATACAGTCTAAAATCAAATTATTCACTATGAGACACACATTACTCATATTTATTTGAATGTTTTTAAACAAACAAACAAACAAAAAAATAAGGCCAAACGATAGCCTTGTTTTCCTTTTAATCTTATAACAAAGAGATCGATAGCAAAACAACGAATGTGTGTCATTGTGATGCTTAATACTGTAAATCAATGGTTTGTCAACTCTGTGTGACCAGAGAGGGCCTTTATGTATAATGGATGAGCTATCAAATACAAAATGAAGGCGAATAATCCAGGATGAAGCTGTTTTAAGATGACAGGTTGGCCAGAGAGTGAGGACAACAAGAACGATAGTACTGCCCTCTAGTGGCAATAGCATATACCACCTACAGTGGTACCTCTACATACGAAGTTAATTCGTTCCAGGACCTTGTTTGCAAGTCGAAATGGTCGTATGTCGAGCAGGATTTTCCCATAAGAATACATGAAAATTTATTAATTTGTTCAACAGCCCAAAAACCTACACTAAATCCCTAATAAATACTGCTGGTACTATTACAAATGGCAATAACACATAACAAAACGAATGAATTATAAATAAAAATCGGAATCATATAATAATAATAATAATTCCTGTAATAATATAATGAATCGGGTTTAATGTGGCGGAAGGTTTTTGTGTGCTGTAGCTGAACGCATCGTGTGGCTGACGTAACAGTGAGATAGAGAGTGAGGTAGAAATTTTACTTTCTCTTTTAATGTTTTGATTCTGGCGTCAACTGCGGCGGACAGTAGGCGTGTTGTGTTGCACAAGTTGACTGAATAAATGATTAGAAACCTGACGAAGCCGGCAATCCATTTGGCGATGTTACCACAATAATAATTGTCACCTTAACTTACAAAAACTGGTGAAGGAGGTCGGAGGAGATCATAGACATTCTATGGCCATATAGTCGAGCCAGTTCAGGGATGTGCACACCACGCTCATATTTTTTCTATCATTTCCGTCTTCATTTCAATGGTAAGCGTCTCCTTTTCCCTTTTTCACCAACTGCACTAACCTTGAAACTAGTGCTGCAACGATTAATCAATTAACTCGAATATTCAATTAGAAAAAAATATTCGAATTAAATTTTGTTGCTTCGAGTATTCGTTTAATTAAAGTGGCGTTGTCATGGTTTATTTTGAAAGTGTTTGCGTTGAGTTTTATTGATTAGGGTGGATACGCTGCCCTCTGGTCTGCCTCTTTTCACATGGCTGAATCCAACTGCTCCCTGTTATGACCAACGTAAGCTAAGTTTTTGTTTGAGCTAATGTTTTTTAATGCATTTATAATTTAGTTTATAGGTATATTTAGCCGTTTTTTGTGGGAATATGTGTCTGAACCATTTGTTAAAAGCATTGAAAAAAAAAACTTTAGCATTTTATAGCATTTAAGCTAGCGGACTTTTTCTATGTAAGTTAGCCAATTGTTCTTTTGTTTTACATAGATCTTCAATTTTAAATTAATTTTATTCCGTTTGAGGCTCAGCTCAGATATTTTCATTTTTCATGTTCCTTATCCGATTACTCGATTATTCGAACTAACTAGTCCATCGATTAATCGACTACTATAATATTCGATAGCTTCAGCCCTACTTGGAACCCGTGTTTTCTTTCACAAGAAAATCCGCTGTGCGTCCGTCTTCCGGCAAAACAAAGAAACTGCAGTGCTGTCATAAATCGTCATATTTTGAACATGTCGTCGGATGTGCAGACAAATGGCGAATCAAATTTTACGTCAGATGTCGGAAAGATCGTGTGTCGCAGCGGTCATATGTCGAGGTACCACTGTATTTGCTGATAAAGACTTCGCCGGATGTTTTTCCAATATTTCTGACTTATTTTTTTAGATAAGTTACAGCTGTGGCTTGCAGGGTTATTGTTTGCTCAAGATCATTCTATAATTGAATGAAGGCCATACAGCAGGGACCTGGACTGTGTTGCAACTGAGTGACTTAGGGATGCATTTTTGTGGTTGCCATGGAAATGTTACTACATGGCCAGCTGTGGGATTTTAGTTGCAGGGTGTCACAATGCTTCACAAATACACACAGCCACAATCACAGTTGACAGTGAGCTAATGTGTTTTTCTTTGCAGTTGGGCAATGTGCTAAAAGTCATTCAAGCATTTCGCAATGAAACGTTGGAACATTACAACTCATATGCAGACAACACACTATAGACTTAAAAACACTAATAAGAGATTGACCGCTAACTTGCACTAAGAACAACAACAAAAATGTGTTATATTTGGGGATGAAAGGATAACTTTTTTTAGTTCTACATGGGGCGTAGTGTGCTGCCAAACTATAGTTTATTTGTTTTTTGTTTCTAATCCATGAGAATGTTTGGGTTAGGGGGGCACATTGAGTGGAAGTTGGAAATAGTTGTACAGAAAGAAGATAGCACAATTGCCTAAAGGTGGAGTAGCCACCTCTAAAGGGACCAAAGGAAGCGGAAGATGATACACAAGAAAGCTCCAAACGGTTTGCTGAAGACATGTCAACAAAGCACATGGATTACTGGAACCATGTTCTATGGTCTGATGAGACGGGCAGGCTTTCTTGTATACCGTCTTCAGAAGAGGCTTCCTCCTGGGGTGACAGCCATGCACACCAATTTGATGTAGAGTGCGGCGTATGGTCTGAGCACTAACAGGCTGACCCCCCACCTCTTCAATCTCTGCACCAATGCTGACAGCACTCCTGTACCGAGTCACATGACATTTTGGAGGGAAAATGACCAGCAGTACTCAATTTGGTCATTTAGGGATGTACGTAGCTTCTATTTCTATACTCACTTTTGTTGCCAGGGGTTTGGATATTAATGGCTATATTTTTAGTTATGTTGAGGGGAAAATAAATTAACTCAATTTTATAAGCTGCACACAGACTACTTTTCATTGTGTCAAAGTGTAATTTTGTCAGTGTTGTCCCATGAAAATTTATACTTAAATATCTGCAGAAATTTGAGGGGAGTACTCACTTTTGTGATAAACTGTATTGTTAGCTTAATAGCCTTAGTCGTAACATATTAAAAAATCAATGTGTTTGCGAAAGAATGTGTGTGTGTGTTTTTTTTTTTAATATTAAAATAGGACAGACAATTACGCTTTTATGCTTACGGTATGTATGTTTGTTTAGAAGTAGTACAATCAAAGGGCATCAAGAAGCATATGTGACGACACGTTGGGGTGAAAAGGTGTATGGCTTTCCATTGTCAAAATAAAGTTGTCACCACAAAGGGATATTTGAGTGTGTCAGGATAGTCAGTTAAGTCAGTGTTTTTCAACCGGTGTGCCGCGGCACAAGTGAGAGATCGTCAGGTGTGTCACGAGAAATTATCCAATATTGCCTTTTTTTTTTTTTTTTTTTTTTTTACGTCGGAGTTGCAGTAGGAAGGAAGGAGGAGGTAGAAGGTTTTGGTCGTGTGCAGATGAGCGAGGTATTGCTCGGGTCACGTTCAAGAACTGCTGCGATTTCTAGCTATCAGCCGCCTTGCTGTCCGGGACAATGTGGACCAAAGCACGTCTACTGTACATCAGACTCGTCAAGTGTAGATATACAAAAAGTGCCTTTCCATTTTATCCATATGTGACGACTGTAAATCCTCTCCCCTGTGTTTTATTCCAACACATTGTTGAACAAGGTGGCTGATGGCTAGAAATTCTAGCAGTTCTTGAACACGATACGAGCAGCTCCCCAACAGCACCATGGTGCCAAGCAAGATCAAACGTCATCTCAGAACGAAACATCTGTAGCTTCAAAACAAGTCGATGGACTATTTGGTTCGCCTTTGTAAAAACATAGAGAAACAGGCAACTTTTTTGAGAAGAACTGCAAAGGTAAATGAGAAAGCCCTCAAAGAGTTACTTTTTTTTCCCAAGCCTAACTGTTATTAAAACTAAAAACAGAGACAGAATGAGAGCTGTTGAAGATTCCTGCCAGGATATCGGCTTTGTGTTCATCTAAACAGGCTCAAGTTTCACACTGAGTAAGTATGAATATTGAGAAATTATTTTATTATTACATATACTGGACAGAAAGTAATTTTGGAACATTTTTGGTTTGTGGTGTGCCGCGAGATTTTTTCCAATGTAAAAACGTGCCGTGAATGAGAAAAGGTTGAAAAGCATTGAGTTAAGTAATGCGGGAAAGTTGCTTCAGATGGAATTAATTCCCACTTTTCCACAGACCCTAATTTTCGGACTATAAGCCGCTACTTTTTTCCGTCATTATGAATCCTGCGGCTTATAGTCCAGTGCGGCTTATTTGTTGATTTATTTGGGTTAATAGGTAACACTTTATTTGACAGCGGCATCATGAGACTGTCATAAGAACATCATAATTATGACATGACACTATCATGGGCATTACTGAATGCTTATGACAGATGTCAATATGTGTCATGTGATATATTATTTCACTAACTCCATTTATGTCCAGCTCAGATCTTTTACGACCATTCAAAAGTGAGATAATTTGCTGGATGACACTAACCGACCTCTATTATAAGCATTCATTAATGCTTATGACATTTTCATGTAATAATTATGACTGTTATATGACAGTATTATGGCACACCTATCCAAGAAAATGTTACCAAATACCATAACTAGCAATTCATGAAACAACTGGAACAGTAACTGATGAAATAATTAGCACAGAACATGATTGTTATTTACATCTGTAGCGCTGGAGTGCATGCCAGGAGGAATGTTGGATGACAACAGTGTTGAAAGCAGGTGGCAGCAGAGGTTGACTGTCTCCCCCAAGGGAGCAGTGATGGCCAAATGAAGCTTGTAGAAACAATAAGGCTTTGCACCCAATTGGTTCGAAGCTTAATGGTGGTTCATTTGGTCTAATGACAGTCTTATGATGCCATTGTCAAATGAAGTGTTACCAGTTAATATCTTTTGGTGTAAATATCCCATAATACAATGAGGACAACTGCGGCTTATAGTCCAGTGCGGCTTATCTATGAACAAATGTCGTTTTCATGTCAAATTTGGTGGGTGGCGGCTTATAGTCAGGTGCGCCTTATAGTCCAGAAATTACGGTAGTCATTTAATGCTGTATGATAGTTTAAAACACTGTCTAATCTTACAATGAGAATCAAATTCTACTTACCCATTCCCCAGTTCATCAATATCCACATCATCTTCATCGTCCTCATTGGGGCTTTTCCCACCGAGGTCACTGTCGCTCAAGTAATCTCCTTTCAGCAGGGACGGATCTGTGTCATCCAAATCTTCGATGAGATGGATGCGAGAGGTACGACTGATCCGAAGAGCGATGTCTGATTGGGTGCCGACAGTAGATGGGGCGTCGCCAGCCTGGAGACGTGGGCTCGCTTGACTGTGGCGCCACGACAATGGAGAGGAGCGATTGGATAGACTGGAAATGGAAAACGCAGTAGCTTCATCACTGTCGTAGCACACGGTCCCCGGCAAACAGCTAAAGAATGAGAAAGATGATGTTTGAACTACTTCAGGGCATCTTAGGAAGTTGATGATGAAAGAAAAAGATAAGTCATATTTTTGACTAAACACACTGTGTGAAGAGGTTTAAGAAACCACCGTATTGGCCCGAATATAAGACGGCCCTGATTATAAGACAGCCCCCTATTTTTCAAGAATTAAGTTTGAAAAAAGACTTTTTGAACACTAAATTAGTTTTTTTATACAGAAAATAATTACAGTACATCCAAAACAAATGATTATAACAATATATTTGAGAGAAAAAGCATGTTATTTTGCCTCATTCAAATCTTAATAGCTGAACATTTAAATATGTAAACTAAAGTGCAATCACATTCATAAATGAATGGCTTCTGGTTTTTGAAATGTAAATAAACCCAATCTATTGTGATAAAACAACAAAAGTGCAATAACTGCATTAACCATCAAAGTGAAGTCTAACTGTACCTGTAGTCTTAAAACAAATCTGAATAAGGAAAAACATTGCAATGAAATAATGCAAACTGGTTAAACTAAAAAGAGTAGCTGAGATCTGTCATGACAGAACATTGCTTCAATGATATCTGGCGCCATCTATCGTCGTGAATGGGTATAATATCTAGACCGCGAATATAAGACGACCCCCTCTTTTTCAGTGTTATTTCAATGCAAAAAACACCGTCTTATATTCGGGCCAATATGGTAATATATAATCTTTAATCTGTAATGAAAGTAAAAATGGAATTTGAACGGCTCCAGATTATGCATGTGGATGAATTGTGCATGTTTGTATAGTATCGTTATAATGTAGATTGTGGCAAAGGATGCTAGTTATGCTTACTATGCCAGTGGAGTGTAGCCAACACAATGCTTTTTTTTTCCTCAACAGAAGAAATTGCACAGGTTGTAGAATGTCTTTAGTGGGGGTAAAAAACACTAGAAGGTTATGTTTTGCAGTAGAGCTGTAAGCATCTGCTGATTTGCTCTTCTTTGTTGTCTTTGTTGTCCCACTGACAGCGAGACAGAGGACGAATGACAGGGTAAGCACACACACAAGGATTTAACACACACATATGCTGAGTCTTTTTGAGTCTTTTGTGCGGACGTCCGAAAGACCAGTTTCACGCCAGCAAGGTGAAGTCATTCACCAACAAATGACAATCCGACCCACTGCCCATCACAGCCTCCCCTGAAGAGGTAAGCCATTTTGATATTTTTACTTATTTTTTTAGCTTGGCGTTTTGCCGTGCTGCTTCTGTCTGACAATGAGTGACCTGAGAAAAATTAAAGTGGTATCTGACTGCCACCACTGTTACCTTTTCTGTTGTAAAGAAACAAATTTAGTAAGGGGGAAGTGTAAATAAATTAATAGAATTTGTTATTGATGAAAAAATTAAAAATGTTCGTTGGCTGTCACTGAGTAGAATTTGCGATCGCTACACAAAACTAACAATATAAATTACCCCCAAGAACGGTCAGAGACGGAAGACAACCAGAGGATATAATATATAAGAAAGACAGGGCATATGGGGGTAAAGGATAGCTTGTTGAAACAGGGGAACGTCATTTTCAGTGGTCTAAGGAATCAGCCCTCGACACTCAAGCCATCTCTTTAACTGAAAATCTGTATGTTCTTCCACATCTTTACCAGTTAATTTGGCACCAGGGACATCGTTTTCGGACAGAATTGGTAGGTTTAGCTCTGTAAACATCTCCTTTGTACACTATTTCCATTCATTTACTATTGGGGACAAATGGTAGTGTGCCTCCCCCCCCGCCCCCTTAGCAAAAGTTGCTAATAGTGTTGCACCGATACATTTTTTTGGCCCCGATACCTGGCTCTGCAGTATCGGCCGATACCGATACCATACCGATACCACCCCGTTTATATATATATATATATATACATATATACTCTGCCTTGCAAAAGTATTCGGCCCCCTTGAATCTTGCAACCTTTCGCCACATTTCAGGCTTCAAACATAAAGATATGAAATTTAATTTTTTTGTCAAGAATCAACAACAAGTGGGACACAATCGTGAAGTGGAACAACATTTATTGGATAATTTAAACTTTTTTAACAAGTAAAAAACTGAAAAGTGGGGCGTGCAATATTATTCGGCTCCCTTGCGTTAATACTTTGTAGCGCCACCTTTTGCTCCAATTACAGCTGCAAGTCGCTTGGGGTATGTTTCTATCAGTTTTGCACATCGAGAGACTGACGTTCTTGCCCATTCTTCCTTGCAAAACAGCTCGAGCTGAGTGAGGTTGGATGGAGCGTGTTTGTGAACAGCAGTCTTCAGCTCTTTCCACAGATTCTCGATTGGATTCAGGTATGGACTTTGACTTGGCCATTCTAACACCTGGATAAGTTTATTTTTGAACCATTCCATTGTAGATTTGGCTTTATGTTTTGGATCATTGTCCTGTTGGAAGATAAATCTCCGTCCCAGTCTCAGGTCTTGTGCAGATACCAACAGGTTTTTTTCCAGAATGTTCCTGTATTTGGCTGCATCCATCTTCCCGTCAATTTTAACCATCTTCCCTGTCCCTGCTGAAGAAAAGCAGGCCCAAACCATGATGCTGCCACCACCATGTTTGACAGTGGGGATGGTGTGTTCAGGGTGATGAGCTGTGTTGCTTTTACGCCAAACATATCGTTTTGCGTTGTGGCCAAAAAGTTCAATTTTGGTCTCATCTGACCAGAGCACCTTCTTCCACATGTTTGGTGTGTCTCCCAGGTGGCTTGTGGCAAACTTTAAACGAGACTTTTTATGGATATCTTTGAGAAATGGCTTTCTTCTTGCCACTCTTCCATAAAGGCCAGATTTGTGCAGTGTACGACTGATTGTTGTCCTATGGACAGACTCTCCCACCTCAGCTGTAGATCTCTGCAGTTCATCCAGAGTGATCATGGGCCTCTTGGCTGCAACTCTGATCAGTTTTCTCCTTGTTTGAGAAGAAAGTTTGGAAGGACGGCCGGGTCTTGATAGATTTGCAGTGATCTGATGCTCCTTCCATTTCAATATGATGGCTTGCACAGTGCTCCTTGAGATGTTTAAAGCTTGGGAAATCTTTTTGTATCCAAATCCGGCTTTAAACTTCTCCACAACAGTATCTCGCACCTGCCTGGTGTGTTCCTTGGTTTTCATAATGCTCTCTGCACTTTAAACAGAACCCTGAGACTATCACAGAGCAGGTGCATTTATACGGAGACTTGATTACACACAGGTGGATTCTATTTATCATCATCGGTCATTTAGGACAACATTGGATCATTCAGAGATCCTCACTGAACTTCTGGAGTGAGTTTGCTGCACTGAAAGTAAAGGGGCCGAATAATATTGCACGCCCCACTTTTCAGTTTTTTATATGTTAAAAAAGTTTAAATTATCCAATAAATGTTGTTCCACTTCACGATTGTGTCCCACTTGTTGTTGATTCTTGACAAAAAAATTAAATTTCATATCTTTATGTTTGAAGCCTGAAATGTGGCGAAAGGTTGCAAGATTCAAGGGGGCCGAATACTTTTGCAAGGCACTGTATATATATATATATATATATATATATATATATATATATATATATATATATATATATATATATATATATATATATATATATATATATATTTTTTTTTTTTTCCCAAAGAGCTACATAATTGGATGTGAAATCATTGCTATCAAGGCTTTGTCAGGCTGTTGCTTACCTTTGCAAAATAGGAAAAAGACTAGTACAAAGTATAATACTAGCCCAAAAGTAAGAAAGTAAAAATAAGTTCATAAGAATAAACTCTGAATGAACTGAGTAAACTTTTTTAAACCTCTCAAAGGCCAAATAGTGCAACTTTCATGAAATTATTGTCACATTCTGCTGCTGGTTAGATTGTGTTTTGTTGCTGGGCTGTCAGTGGGGGCGTTCCTGACGTCGCACCTGAATCCAATGCAGGCTCATCAACGCAGCATTTAAGCACGGGTGAGCTCAGAGAAGGCTGCCGAGATATTTGCTTTGCTGATCGCCATTTGACATCTCGCACTATAGTCTCGCTATATTTGCTTGTTACGCCCCTGCATTGGGTTTTTTTCTGTTAGTGTGCTGCACTCGTTTGTAACCTCTACCCTGTGCAGGTATTTGAGTGTTTTTATTCTGGCTTTTTGGCTCGCTGCCTAACGTCTTAGTTAACCTGCGAGTTTGTAGTATTGAGCTCCGTCGACCTGCTGTCACGGACTCCTTTTGTTATTTCTACTATCCCGCGATCGCGTGTTATTTTCTGTTTGCAATCATTAAACCCTTGTACGTATTCCCCGCTTGTTGTCCGCTTCAAGGTCCAACCTTGTTTCCGCATTTGCGGACGCTAACAATTATAAGTATTATTAATTGACCACAGCATCCCGTCTCTCTATTAGCCTCCTTTTTTCGGGAGGGGGGGTGGAGTCCCTTATTTCTATTTCTGAAAGGTGGCAACCCTACTTTGGAAACAGTTCCCAAATTACTGCAGCATTTCTTTAAGTAAAAGACAAAGTAAAGTTGACGTAGTGAACTGACCAGAGACTGTTGCACCGGTCCAGCGCCCTTCCTCTGGATAGCAGTCCTGCTCTTGCAGGCTCAAACTCGTTGTGTTCGTTCACGTTTCGTCTTCAAATGTTTTATCAGGTTCAAGGTATTGAAACTGGCCGATTAAACTCCACATCTCGAAACTTTCAGGCCGCAAATCTTGCATGCAGCCATTGATTTTAATTGACGGGATTTCTATTTTGAAATATTTCCCGACCGCTGCCATGTCGGCGCCGCCAAGCGGCCTTGTCATTGGTCAGGAGTGGCTATTGGCCCGTTCTCATTGGTCTGGAGCAGGCCAATAGCGATAGTTGCTTGGTGTTCACGTGTCATCACACAACAGAGACAGAGTGTAGTGAGCGCCAGGAGAAAAAAAAGGCTGCGGTCAAATGTTATAATAATGGACCGGTAAATAGTATCGGCGCCGTCTTTGTTGGTACTCGCCGATACCGATACCACCATTTCGGGCCGAATCGGCGCCCCCTGCCGATACTAGTATGGTATCGGTGCATCTTTAGATGCTAATGTCATGAATATTAATGAGGAATGCGGAGGTGACGTGCAGCATGCGGTACGCCATTGACACAGCGGGCTGTTGTAATATTCGTCATTTTATTGGAGAGGATAAAGGATGTACACTATAACAGCGTTTTTCAACCGGTGTTCCGTGAGAGATCGTCAGGTGTGCCGCGAGAAATAATTCAGTGTGAGAGATCATCAAGTGTGCAGCGAGAAATCGTTCAGTTTGTATGCTTTTTTTTGTTTTGTTTTTACGTCGTCGGGCGGAGTTGCTGTGGGAAGGAAACAGCACGCAGAATGTTTTCGGTCGTGTGCAGAAGAGCGAGGTAATGCTCATGTTGCGTTCAAGAACTGCTCGGATTTCTAGCCATCAGCCACCTTGCTGTCCGCGACGATGTGTACCCCATCACGTCTACTGGACGTCATTTGATTAGACTTGTCAAGTGTCAATATACACAAAAGTGTCCTTTCCATTTTATCCATTTGACGACTATCAATCCTCCCCGTGTTTTATTCCAACACATTATCGAGGACAGAAAGGTGGCTGATGGCTAGAAAATCCGAGCAATTCTTGAACGTGACACGAGCAGCTCTCTCGCGCCATGGTGCCAAGCAAGCTTAAACGTCACCTCCAAACGACACACCCGTCACTTCAAAACAAGTCGATGGAATATTTTGTTCACCTTTGGAAAACACAGAGAAACAGGCAACTTTTTTGAGAAAAACTGCAAAGGTAAATAAGAAAGCCTTGAAAACCAGTTACCTTGTTGTTGAACTTGTTGCCAAATCCAAAAAGTCACATACTGTGGCAGAGACATTAATACTACCTGTCTGCAAAGCCATTGTCAGCGAGATGACCAGCCCTGATGCGGTTAAAGACATTGCTAAAGTCCCCGTGTCTGATAATTCTGAGCTTTTCAAGCCTAACTGTTAAGAAAAAAGAGAGCTGCTGAAGAGGATTCCTGTTTTTCGGCATTGTGTTCATCTTAACAGGCTCAAGTTTCACACTAAGTATAAACACTGAGAAATGATTTTATAATTAAATATACAGTACAGAAAATAATTTTGGGACGTTTTGGTGTGGTGTGCCATGAGATGTTTTCCAATGTAAAAACGTGCAGTGACTCAAAAAAGGTTGAAAAACACTGCACTATACGATATATCGTTGTTATATCGTCTAGCAATGTATTGGTTTGCTCCATTGCTTAAAGGGGTCCAAAACCGCAACACCAATTCTATCCTTTAGCATTTCAATAAACTTCAAATAAGAAGTAACATTAAAGCGCTTGAAAGCTGTTTTTGAGGAATAACCTCATTGCAGCTTGATGGATGTGAAGTGTGTTGATTTGACTGCCACGATAAGCACTCACATCTTAATTTTACTTGGGCAAAATCCAAAGCAGAACTTTTTCTGAGTAATGGCTCATTTGTTTAAAAAAAAAAAAAAAAAAACCCTCTCACAATTCAATCCACTCTGATGAGTGCTTGCAGGTAGTTATGAACCACACATAATACTACCAATAAAAATCTGCCCAAATGTCTTACAAATGATGAAATTGTTGTACAGTGTATGCAATTAATGCACGTGTGTGCGTGTCTTTTTTTTGAGTGCCTGACCTATGGTTCAGCGGTACTCCTCTCAGGCTGGTCATGGTTTCCTCCAGGTTCTGTCGTAGGTCCAAAACATTTTGCACTGTCTTCTTCCTCTGGGACTCTGAGTCTGCACGCAAAACAAACACAAAGGAGTATTTTTAGACATGAAAGGCAACACTGCAGCATTTTAACACGGACAACATCCACCTACACATCTATTTCCTATATCAATCATCCTCACTGGGATCACTGGTGACATTGCCCAAAAGAAGAGGTTACACCCTGGAAGTATTGACTGCCAATCATCTGGCACATATAGACATTAAGTCATTCAAAATTAAGATTAATGTTTGCATTTTTTTTTCTTTTGTGAGAAAACAAGCCACTCATCTACTGTGATTTCACTGAAAACATATTTAATTTTAGGTAAGCATATACTGAAAACATGCACATAAATAAGGTCCAGTTTACTGCATTGCATATTACATAGAGCGAGGAAAAAATAAGGGAAGACTAAAAATGGAGATGTGTCCTCTTATTGCACTCTGACTCTTTGGCCATCAGAGAATAAACCCAAAGCCTTTCAATTGGGTTCATGATGGCATTCGTCTGACTCCCAATTATGTTGTAATCTGCTTGGGCAGCAAAGATTCGTGCAAAGCAGCTGTTTATCAAATGTATGTGTAGAGAGTGTGTGTGTGTGTATGAGTGGGTATTAGTCTCTTGAGAACCTCCCCTGAGGCTTTCCAATAGAAAGCGCAGTGAAGGACAATAAAATTTTAAATCGGCTTTAAACAACCTTGGAAATATTTCATGGCGCTTAGCGACATTGACACCATGCGTTCATGTTTGTCAAAGCTTGCTTTGATATTTGAACCTTGAAAATGGAACGTAGTCGGAAAAATTGCTGTCTTTTAAGAGAAGAAAGAAAATACAATGTAGGTCATGGTTTTTTGAGCATTTTTGCGGTAAAACAGGAAGAATATGCAAATATAGATAGATCACAGCCCAAATCTAGACAGAACATAGAAAATGTATTTTTTCTTCATATCTATCTACAAACCATCAGATTTTCAATACTGTGCAAATTGTGACCTTAACCCCACAAAATACACAATGCCAGACAAAGGTTTGGGCAGTTTCTTATTCAGCTTACACATTAAACCACATACACACCTAAGCTAATCAAGCCACCATGACCTCTGCTCTCTATCTTTCTAGTGTGTAATCACGGCAGGGTTGTGATTAAAGGAGATTTTATGGTAAGATAGTAGATTGTCTTTTCACCCACTTCAATTAATAATTTTAAGTAAATTTAAATGGATGGCAGCCCATATTTAGTGGTTCAGATTTACATGTTTCATGTTAATTATTGTCCCCCCCAAAAAAGCTAATTTTGATCTAATACTGTAACACATGAAATACAGAGCACCCAACTTCACATGCTAGTGAGTTGAGATTGTCTTTGAGAAGATAAAGGGGGTGACAACTCTGCTTAATGCAAACTGTGTGTCAATCATAACAACAGTTGCAGACATAACAAAGCAAATATCTAAGTGTGGTGTATCACATGCACGTGCACGTGCAAACACACGAACGTCAGCATACAGAGGACCATTCCGGGTCAAGTATTGATTGCCCCCAAAGGAAAATGGCCACAGACAATTGAGCCGGGTGCTCCAAGGGATGGACAGCTCATTGAATTAATGACATGCTCCAAACGTTGGCCATTCACTCGACTGTACTAGTACTATTACAGCACTGTAGAACTGCTCTGTATAATGAGGTATACACTAAAAACAACAACGACAACCCGGTACCCAAACAAAATGTGACACAATACTGCCATATGTTGGACAACTGGAGTAACAACTAAGTCTGCAATTATTCAATCAGGAAATAATTAATCAGCCATGAGACAAAAAAAAAAAAAAAAAAATCAGGCTTGGAGGATCAAAGTGTATACATCCCAAGAATATATTTAACGGATTTTATTTTGATCCGTGCATGAGCAATGTAGGATTAGTTGTTTTAGTTAGTGTCCTCACCAAGAAGAAGAACAAAGTGAGTACTTTTTGAGCCCCCCTCCAGACGAACTGAGTCTCACATGCGGCAAACTCTCTTACCCACCAGTAAACCTCTCTCTACAAAACACACACATACACCTAAAAAAATAAAGCAGAATAAAACCATGTCTGAACGTTAAAAAATAAAGTCATTTACCCAAAAGATAATAAAAAAAGACTCACATTTAAAAAACCTCACGATAAACCTTTCACACACAAAAACATAACTTCATGCATCCCTCTGACTCAAAAAAACTTTCCACACAGCCCAAACATGTTTCGTGTGCAACCGGGAAACTCATACAAACACTAAAAAAAGCTCTCCAATACATCCAAAAACTCAAACAATATGTCTCTCAGACTACAAAAACCTCCCACCGCCCCCCAAAATGTCTCAAAAATAAAGTAACCCACCTCAAAATCCTTCATACACACAAAAATGAGTCATGCACACCGAAAACTCTCTCACTCTCTCTGTCTCTCTCTCTCTCTCACACACACACACGACCCACACACCCTCATACACCGACACAAAGATGCAAGCTTTAATTGGACACTTTTAATTGCTCTAAATGAGGGCCTTTGCTTAACATTGACATCAAATTGATTGGATACGGTCTGAATGAGTGCGTGTGCTTGTGTGAGAGCGTACTTTTGTAAACGGCACCCTGCCCAGCATCTGCTCTTTCCCTGGTGGTCTCAGCTGGGACATTTTGGATGGTGATGCTGGGGGGATTAGAAATGCAAATATCCTTGTCAGAGCCAGCAGCTCCCCAGGGGTCCGCATGAATCACATGGATCTTGTTTAAGTACATGTCCATGTGTTGGGGGAATGGGGTGGGGGAGATTGTCCTGATTTTCATTTATACTATTGGATGTTTAACTATTTATTTTAATACGTTAAAAAAAGCTAAATTCAGGTACAACAGATACTTCGGAAAAAGCTGATCGTGTTTAGCACAGCAATTGGTCGATTTCAGGCTTAAATAAAGAATTTTAATGTTTTCCAGTGACATTCATGTGTTTGAAAGTTTTTTCCTCACTCTTTCAAAAGTACATGACATGGGGGAATAGAAAAGAAACTGCTGTGCACTTGTTTTGCTCCCCTGGGTCACTTGACTCTTCTCTCCATTAGCAAGATAGAAACATCCCAAAGGTAGACTAATGGTTATGGCCTTGCGGATGTTTTAGTGCAGTCGTGCTGCATCCTTTCTTGACTCTGTTGAGTCACTCACCAGTAAAGGCACCTGTTTTGCACAATATAAATGACGATTGAGTGTTGAGCGCATGTTTCTATTACCGTATTGCCCCGAATATAAGACGGCCCTGATTATAAGACGACCCCTCGTTTTCAAGACTCAAGATTGAAAAAAGACTTTTAGAACACCAAATTAATTTTTGTACAGAAAGTAATTACAGTACATCTGAAGCAAATGATTATAACAATATATTTGAGAGAAAAAGCATGTTATTTTGCCTCATTCAAATCTTAATATATGAACATTTTAATATGTATACCGAGGTGCAATCACATTCGTAAATGAATGGCTTCTGGTTTTTGAAATGTAAATAAACCAATCTATTGTGATAAAACAACAAAATTCCAATAACGGCATTAACCATCAAAGTGAGGTCTAACTTTAACTGTAGTCTTGAAACAAATCTGAATAAAGAAAAACATTGCAATAAAATAATGCAAACTGGTTAAACCTGAGAGTAGCTGAGATCTGTCATGACAGAACATTACTCCTCAAGTTCAGCATTCGCTTCAATGATATCTGGCGCCATCTAGCGTTGTGTATGGGTATAATGTCTAGACCCTGAATATAAGACGACTGCCACTTTTTCAGTCTTATTTCAATGCAAAAAACAACGTCTTATATTCGGGCCAATACGGTACTTCCTCTTCCTTTCGTCCATGTGAGCGGCGCACATATACTACAACAACGTAAATCTCCTATAATGCGTTGAATAAAATTAGTTATCGATCATTGTTGTTGATCTTGGCTAATGTTGCATGATAGAGAATGTACTCTTCCATTTCAGTAGTTTGAAACTCCTCAACGACAATTCAGAGGTAATCAGTCATGATAGCACTCATGGCAAGTGACCTGTAAAGAACAGACAACCAAGTGTGTTTTTTTTGGGAGAAATTGTTAATGTTCATGTTAAATAAGGTTTTTTTCAATGTAGCTTTACACACACATACTTTGCAATGACGACCTAATTAACTGTTTGAGTGGGATGGTGCTAGAAATTCGACCGTTGGTAGATCAGATATATACATTTGAAGACGGCACAAAAGTGCCTCTTTGTATTCAGCAGCTACAGTACTTTCCCATGACAAACCATTAGAGCCTGTGCATATGTAGGAAAATGTGAGACTGAAAAGCACTCCATTTTCAAAAAGTCAGCTGACACTCAGACCCCTAAAGTGGGAAAATCCTGATGTAATACTGTATTATATGATTAAAAAGGAGACCATCTAGAACCATTTGTTTATAGTATGTGCAAAAGGCTAACACGTAATCATGCTTGAGTTACACCTGCTGCCTCAAGATTGTGCAGTATATTGTATTGCAAAAGCAGATGCATACGAATTTGATTCACAAAATTAGGGTTAGATAATGCCGTTGACATAAAATTATATAAGGTAATCCAGTAATTCTGAGGTGAATGAGAAAACGGCATCTGGACTCATCAGTAACCGTAAATATTTCTGATCAAATCACCAATGCGAGCCAACTAACAGTAGGATCGTGTACTGTTATTCTCAAAAAGCCTCGATGAAGATAGCAACGCAACATGCCAACCATCCTTTGGCAAGAACCCCAACTGACGGATTAAAAACATCGAAAGCTTGATGAGTTTAGCACAGAGATAAGAGCTTCATTCATCGTCCCAGCCTAGACCTGGCACTGAATGCCACATCTCCTTTAACTCCCACTTTATGTGGTATAAAACTACATAACTTATGAGAAAGCTTTCGATTAATTTTGAGGTGTTCGCCTAAAAAAAGAACCCAACATCTCAGCCCGATGCCAATTCAAAATAAAGGTGAATGTGAGTGTTTGAAATCTTTGTTAACCAGCAATGATAGCCACTTGCTCAGAAATACTGTAAGTCATGATAACAACAAAGTGAAATCAGACTCATGCTGCATGGTTAGTTATACATGATGATTACAAAACATACTGTAAAGCCTTGCTATACGGCTCATTTATTTTATTGCAGTCCTGTACATGTTATACTGTAAAAGTCTTTATAACAGGAAATTATCGAAAACAGTAATTCTTAAAACTCAAGACCCACCACCATTTCGTGTGTGGCCGGCAAGGCAAATCATGTGTGTATTTCTTATAAACATAACATATTTGCACATTTTTTAAAATTCCAATAATGTTTAGATATAGCAAGAATATTTTGTTACCAATCTGTCCTGTAAAATAAATTGAAAACTAGTTGAACAATGTTTTTACTGACTTCTTATAGTGCAGAAGCCTTTGTTTGCAGACGCTTTCTGTAGTTCACCAAAAAGATCTACTCCTCCTGAGCAATGAATGATTTTAAACCATTGCACCGTACCTACTGACAGTCGCCTTTGAAACTGTGCACCCAGATCTCTTCAGTGTTATGGCCTTTGCCCCTCCCTCCTGAGACCTGGCCCAACTTGGGCAGGTGTTCGTGTTTTTAATTTGGATTACAGGTTGGACATCAGACGGGTGAGCGGCCACAGGTGCTGGCAATGCCAATCAACCATCTTAAAAAGCCAGTGGACGCTGTCACCTCGGTCGCCCGGTCAACTTGTCTGGTTCCACCGTCAGTTGTTTCACACATTCATTCGATAATTCTCTCTGATCACCGGCTCATGACTTGTTTTTGCTCTCGCACCAGCACTGTTTAATGCGCGCCCCTTGTTGGATTCCACGACTGCATCCTTCCGAGCTTCCTGGTCTGACGCTGGCTCAGCCAGCCCGAGCAGAGCGATCTAGGCCAGTCTTGTTCTCTTGTGTGGTCGCTAATAAACAACACTCTGGGAGTCCCTCCTTCTTCGGCACCCCTAATATTCTGGCCATTCACCAGCTCCTGCTGTTTAGTTCTAGGCTGAGCCCTCACTTTTCTCATTATGAGTGATGCCCCACGAGGAGAGATTTTATATGGAGCCCCAGTACGAGGTAGATTATCAGTCATGTTTATTTAGTCGTTTACATTTTCTAACAATTGCTGCAACTGTTGATTTATTCTCACCAAGCTGCTTTCCAATCGTGCCATAGCCTTTTCCAGCTTTGCGGAGCTCAACAATTTTTTCTCTGGTGTCTTTAAAAGCTCTCTGGTCTTGCCCATGATAGCAGTTAGATTATGACTGACTGTGGCGTGCACAGGTGACAATATTGAGCTCAAACGGGTGGTGGGTGGGTGGTTACTCATAGGGTAAAGGTGGACTTTTTTAAAGGTAGACCGACAACTCTTTGAGTTTCATAATTATCATTATTATATTTCTGAGCGGGTGAACTTGCAAAATCACAAGGGGTGCAAACGCTTCTGCTCCTCACCGTATGTGAGTGCCGGATACTCTTGACTACCGAGACTCTGACATCAATGATACTGTCACAAGATTTCAAGTATGTTGTGCAGTTTCCAAGTAGCAGCTCAAGCATCCAGTTACAATGAAAACTTTTGATCTGAGAGCCATCATAAGAGAAATACACAAATAGAACAGAAAGAGAAGACATACTAAGCCTTCATGAAAGGTGGCCCACATAACACTCTTCTATGCCTTAATCACTCTCACAATTGGCATCATACGAATGCATAATATCAGCTGACATCAATCTAAACTTCCCAGTAACAAAATGTTCGAGACAGGAAAACATTACGAGTCATGTGTTTTGTTTGTGATGAGATTTTACTAACAACACTCCCATTGTTAACAGACTGATTTTCACCATCCAAAACATTATGTTAGGAAACAAACAGTCCTATCTACGTACCTACCTTACCTACTGAAACTAGCTAAGGAGTCTATCTTCAGTATTTATACATAATGTATATACTATAAGTGTACCTGTGTATATGTGTTGTGCAAGAGCTGATAGGACAAAAACAATAAGTGCTCTAATATAATTTGGGTGTAGGATGGCAGGAAGCAGACATCACTAATGCAATGGCTCCAACATTAAGTCTTAAGAGAATCACCACAATGCATTGCAAAATGCACACAAACACACCCATGCATAACTACTGGGAAAAATTGTATGTGGAAGCGTGAATCCATAATCTTTGGGATTACCATCAGGATCCACTAACAATCCAGGTGAAACCAAGGTGTGTGTTTTTGGGCAAAATATCTCTCATTCTAACTGAGTAGTGATGTACTGTAACTTTCCATCCCATCAACTGTCATTATAGTTGTGTGAGTGGAAGAGAAAGCGGGAGGCCAATAATGATACTTCACTTTGCAAGCGTGTCTATTTGTCGTGTCGCCAGCTCTTTGATGAAGGTGACGACTGTCCTCAGTGTTGCACGTGGCAAAGACAGACTCAGCACTATAAGAGCAATAAGAAGTAGCACGCTGATGTCATTTCTTCTATGTTATTCCCCCCCCCAAAAAAATATTCTGAGGCTTTTATTGTTCTCCAAGCAGCTGCCAAGGATGCCAGAGAAACCTTCGCGTGCGCAAACGCTCCCGCGTACACACACACTGTCACATTGTAAAATAACAGGCACATTGTTATTCAAGGCGACCTTTAACGATGTGTGTGTCACTCCATTGTCTTTTGCTGTCTTTGGTGGTCAGAATGTGTGCCTTGGGCGCAGAGAACAGTGAAATTACACATGTAGAAATTACATATGTAAAAACTACACTTCTGATCTTTCAACTAAATCCACACGATCAATCTCTCTGATCCTTCATGAAGTAAAACTGCCCACAAATCCCAATCCAAGCAGATGTCCTTTAGGCATTAAATTTGTAATGCACTTTAAACTTGACTGCCTTTTTCAGGATCATAGATCTGTGATTAGTTCAATGGAGGCTGAATCTTTTCATTATCTTGATGCAAAGACTAATCTGAGAGCTTCCTAAAGTCTTAAAAAGAGATCCTCTCATGCTCAATGCTTGAGGGATTGCTCACACACACACACAGACCTCATTACGGGTGCTGGATGGTACCCGAAGGTGTCATTAATAGAAGACACCTGAGGTTCAAATGCTTTTGAACCTGTACAATTCTGCATTTTTTAAAAACATTCCAAACAAGGAGTGGCCATTTTATTTGTGATGTTATCAAACCAAACATGTAAACCAATAATTAAGCTTTCACTTTATGTGTATACTTCATATTTTGAATTTAATTGGGTTTTAATGAGGATGACAGTCTCTAAAGTCCAAAGCTGCAGCTCATGGACCACAAATCAAATTCAGTAATTCTCTATATCCAATTAACAAAAATCTTTTAATCACTCATTGCTCATTAGGGAAAAACTGGCACTAATCTTGTATCTCCTCATATTATAGTACCCCTTAACAAGACATTTCATCAACCATTTTAGGCTTTTTCAGTGAAAGCGCATGTTATGTCTTCATATTTGGATGGAAGAGAGTATATCCTGTGTTTAAAAGTGATTGGCTCATCCTATGAATAAAAGCCCGATTTTTTTTATATGCTTCTGCCTCTGTTCTAGTACGCAGACTGGCGGTTGAAGGTGACCTGACATTTTGAATAGAGCAATAAAAACGACCAGTAAACACTGAACCTCAGCTTTTTTAAAACAAACAAAATATTTTCTATACTCACTGAATCAAGTAGCCTGTTAACACAAGATTTAAATGTACATGAATGTCAGGAAACCTAAATTTTTAAGTTTGGTTGAGTTCTTTGAAACTCAGTTTGAGATTTTTTGTTCACATCAATACATATGGTCATATTTTTTTAGTGCTGTCAAATTTTTCAGGTTAACGGGCGGTAATTATTTTTTTAATTAATCAAGTTAAAATATTTGACGCATTTAATACATGCGCGGAATGACCCGCTCATGCATTGCCTCAAACAGATTACAATGACACCGTTTTTTGCACATTGAGAGCTAAGAGGCAGAGAAAGGCGAGTGGACACAGGCGTTCATTTGACCGCGCCGTTTATCGGCATAAGCTTCGGCAACTCCTTCACAACAAACATAAGTATCATTTAGTGAAAGCACAACAAAAATAATATTCCTATCTCTCAAAAAAAAAAAAAAAAAAAAAAAAACAATGTTCACAAAAAGAAAAGTGCTTCAACTGGCATTCCCAATCAAAATAGCTATGCAAAATACACATAAAACTTACTCAGATTTTGGTCAAACTCTATTCAAACATTTCGTTTAGCTCAACAAATACACTGGATGGCAATATTTAGTCACAATATACAAACTATCAGAGGTCTCGTACGTTGTAAAGCTAGCACTCAAATGACCGTGACGTACAATGGAATGGATGGACCCAGTAAACAGGGAACTACGGCGTTAGTCGAGGGACAAAACACACTCATTGGCTTGATTTCTAATCAATTTAAAACTCGCCAGTGACACCTTGTGGTGTACTTCAATCATTACCGTACGTAGTAAAAGACACTTTGGAGGAACGGCAGGGAGCCCATGTGGCGTCACCGCTCGGTGACGTCAACAAAGGCGAGCTTTTATTTTATTTATTTATTTATTTTTATTTAACAATGGCGAGCTACTAGCTTATTTTTTTTATTGAAAATTTTACAAATTGTATTAAAACAAAAACATTAAGAGGGGTTTTAATATAAAGTTACTATAAATTGTACTAACATATATCTTTTAAGAACTACAAGTCTTTCTATCCGTGGATCCTTTCAACAGAAAGACTGTTAACAATGTTAATGCCATCTTGTGGATTTATTGTTATAATAAACAAATACAGTACTTATGTACAGTATGTTGAATGTAAATATCCGTCTTGTGTCTTATCTTTCCATTCCAACAATAATTTACAGAAACATATGGCATATTTTAGATATGGTTTGAATTGCAATTAATTACGATTAATTAATTTTAAAGCTGTGATTAACTCGATTAAAAATTGTAATCGTTTGACAGCCCTATTTTTTTTTCAAATAGGTAACTTAACACATCTAAATTGGAACTCATTGCTGTTCCACATTATCTTTGCCAGCTGCTGATGTCCCATCAGAAATAGGGGATTGTCACATTGCATACTGCTAGATGTCACGAAAGAAGATGGAAGCCATTTCAGTAGCAGGAGCAAACAGGACACAGCCAAATGGCAAGGGTCAAGTTAAATTTAAAGATTTATCCTGATATAACAAAGAACAGGAAACAACAGTTTCACAACAGACACATGAGCAAGTGGAATGAGGACAGCAAATAAGCTGCATATGATGCATCTTCCAATTTGACACTGCATGCAATGCTGAACCTAATTAGCTGCACGTCCCAATGGAAATGAGGATATGATAAATGATCAGACCACAGCCTCAGGGCAAGTTACTATAGCCTCTCCTGAAGGAAGAAGTAGAAACTCATGAGCATCTTCACACACTTCACCCACACACCTGCTGTGCTTTCTGTGACAAAATACACAGCAGACTAAAACGCCTCACTTTGCCTCTGTGGACAGATTTACGTATGACATTTTTACTATGACACTTCTTTAACTCAAATTCCCCATATGATGTTTTATTTTAGACTGAGTTCCTCCTTTTACAGGCTCCCTCATCCTGAAAAAAGGGCGGCTACTCGTAGACTGGGGTGAAGATGACACAAGATGAGAATTTTGGCTGGAAAGCAAGAAAATTAGATTATATAAAAAAGAAAAATATGCCCTTGAATTTTAATATCCATTTTAACTAGTATTTTCTTTATTCTTGGCAAAAAAAGTGTGCATTGCGCATCTCTACTTGTAAACATTGCCCATCGCAAGAAGAGGGAGGAGAATGTGAATGGTATATGGTGACCATCTGTCCATAGCTTGAAGATCAATCGACGTTCAGGAGAGGTCGGAGGTCAGATATGAGAGAAAAGAGGGAACGATACGACGCCAAGTACGTGGCCCATTGTGACTGCAGTCTCACTTACAATGCTGCCTTCTTATTTGCCAACTGACAACGGCCACTACCCACGAGTCCCACTCAAATTGGCTTAAATCATGAATGGCCAGTTTGGGATGTGGACAGCGTAAACGGGGAATGAAGATCAAGTTCTATCGTTTGTGGGACTATGAAACTGTGGCAGTTTGTCAGGTCAGATCCAATTGCTCCAAATCTAGCAAAAAGCGATGCTCACCTTTTGGAAAATCATTTGTCCGCTGGGCCACAGGAAAACATCGGTATAAGTATTCATACAGTACATCATGTTTGCTGTTTTACAGTCACAGCCAATTTTGTTGCTTGTTTACATTACATAGCATCTAGCTGTCGCGCCCATTTTGAGTGCATAACAGCACTCCAGTGCAAAAATCAATCAGAAAATACACAGCATTTATGGACCCATACATACATATATACACATACAGTATATACACATTTCCTTAACTGTTGGTCTCATGCTTGACCCCATGCAAAGATGCTCTAGAAAAAAATTACACTCACCAAGCACTTGGCTGAACAACAGTTGCTCCAGATCCCCCAGAACTGTAACCACTAATTCAGGGTCCACCTTTAAAAAAGCCTTATCATCTTCTCCTTCTACCACCTTCCCCTCTTTCTTGTTCTCATCTAAGAGGGGAGCAAATTTTCCGTTCTCGCCGAGTTTTGCGCCATTAACTCCTGTACTGGCGGCTCCATTAGCCTTAACAGGGGGTTCATCAATGTCTGGTCCTGGACTCTGGCCTCCCTCAAAGGTCTTGCTAATGGGCTTGACCTCTGCATAAGGTCCCCGTGGTTTCCCAGGGCCTGGGATTCGGCTCGCCTTGCCCAGATTTGATGACACAGTCTGGGAGTTCAATGGTTTCTGCTTTCCCTGGAAGAGGGACTGTTCTGACTTTGAAAATTTCCTTGTAAGGGATGTTTTACCACTCACAGCAGGTCGTGCCTTAGTTTGCCCTCCTTTGTTGATGCCGGGCCCAGGCTGGCCAGAATCATCAGTCCACCCGGGAGTCTGGTACAGGTGAAGCTTTTTCTCAGCATCAGTGAGTACAGCCAAGTTGCTGAGTGATCTCTGCTTGCGTAGCTTGGGCGGATTTGAGACTGGAATTGGGATGGATCCGCTAGTTGGCCGGTAGACCTTTAGCTCTGACCTGGAGGGTCGTGGTGGTCCCTGAGGTATCGCAGATGGCTTTGCTGGGGGCTTCTTTGAGGCCATCGACTGGGCTGAAGAATCCTGGCTGGAAACAGCAGGAATCCTGAGGTCCGGCTCCCTCGGCTTTGCTGTCATGCTAATGTTAGCCACATTAGCCTCCAGCATCCCTCCTGTAGAGAGCCAAACAACAGTGGCATACTCTGATACACACACAGTCAGACCAAAATAAATGGTGTGAAAGAAAGGAAAAGGAGGGATGAAAACACCAGATTCGCTGTTTTTGCTTCCCTTATGTTCAAGACTCCTCTGTTGAAAATGGCAAATATATCAGAACGGATTGGCAGCATAAGGTAGCCTTTACTCACTTCTTACAATCCATGGATCTGCAGATCAGTATCTAGCATATAAATGCATCTCCTCACAAAGCGTCTCACAGATCACAATGGGGCTGCCGGAACAAAATGCAGTGCTCACTGTCCGCCCTCTACGTTTGCACCTCTGCTCGGTGCATCCCCTCCTGCTTGTGAGGCAGGCAACAGCCAACTGACAGGAGAAACAATCGCAACAGCAGCAACACCCCCTTTTTTCCTCTCTCTCCTCCCTCTGCTTCTCCCTTGCTCACTGGTTTGCTAAACCTACCCCCGCTGGCTCATTCACCCGCCTTCGTCCTATGCTAGCCTTCCCTCTATCTTCTTGTCTCTTACTCACCCTCCTCCCAGTGGCTGATTCATTGGTCCCTCGCTTCCCTTTTCCCTGTAGTTTATTCCCTCCACACTTTAATTACATATATATTTTTTTTTATATTATTTTATAATTACATGATAATAGATTTAGATAATAGATTTATCTAATAAATTGACTTTCAATATAATTTCAAATCAAACTGAAATCTCTCTCAGACACACGCTTTCAGTCCCTCTCAAACTACAGCTGCTGTGCTATGCAGCTATATAGGGTTTAACAGTAAATAGCAAGCATCGAAATTAGACTTCTCCATCTCTGTGAGAAAACAACAGAACTCCTTTTCTTTCATGAATGCCTTGAAACTGAGCTTTGTTATTATCGTTTAGTGATCACATGCAGTTCAGTCAGCTGACCAGTGTGTGATGGCAATGCTGCTCAATGTCAAATATGGCCACCAGAATGAAACACCCCACCCCCAGCATATACATGCATATCCAAACCATCATCATCACATTTGCTGTTCTATTCACTCATTCACGTTCAGACTTTGTTAAGTATGTTAACCATAGGAAGCCCACCCATAATTATCGTGAATCATTGGACTGTAGGTTTGAAAGGACATTAGGCAATCCCAAATGCTCAAGGATGGCCAGACTTATAGCCTTTTGCTTTAATTAGCAGCCAACAGCCCTGAAATAATCAGCATAACCACCACCTGCATTAGATCAACTATCCACTAATTGACATTTACTTCCTTCCACGCCATCCTTCATCCAAATCCACACTACAATTCCCATATTGGATGCAGAGGCCACTAAACATGTCTACACATTCTAATCCATTTTCCTGCACAACCACTTTGTTAAACTGTTGCTTTAAAACAAGCTCAAGTGCATGTGTGGGTGCTGGCACAGATAATGTATCTTGGTCTGCAATCCTCTCGAATGTGCGTGTAATGTGTGGACTCTCTATGCGTGGGTCTGTCTCTCCCAGTGTGTCACATTGATGAGACAAGACCAAAGAAGTCCCCGTCTAGGGATTCAGTAGTGCCCTGTCCTGTTCAAATGCAACACTTCATTCCACTGGACATCCCATCTCGAGAAACGTCAGACCTTCAGCTTCAGATGTGAAAAATATACTCCTGAGTCCTCTTCTGACATTGGATAAATTAAGATTAGATAGAGAGCAATCAGCAGAGAAACACCATCCATTCCATTAGGGATGATAATGATAGGAAAGGATAAACTTGTATCATATAAAGAAATCAATCAAGCTGATTACAGGAAACAATATGCAACCAGTCTCCTGATAGGTCTGAGCTTGGCTGTTTTGCATAATAAAAGCCCTTTTTATCTTTCCAAAATTCCAACATATTGTGAACCTGGACGTTGTCCTTTGAATTTAACGCTGCATCTTCCACTCTTCTCGGAAAATAAAAAAAAAAACTTTTACAATATTGGAGTGTTTGTTTAACCCTGATAGAGCCAATTTTCTATTATAAAAACATGCACGTACCACAAACCCAGACACCATAAAGGTTTGAAGTAAGATGTCACTCATGTTAGACGAGAGGCTAGAGATCTCTGTTCCCATTAATTAACACCCGTTTGATGCAAATGAAGCAACTATTTCTTTCACACCAGACACATCTGAGCATGGCTTTGCAGACTGATTTGGGCAGTGAACATGAGGGCACAGTCAATGCTCGAACAGTCACAGCCCTTTACTTAACAGTGAAAAGGAAAAAAAATGGATGCACAGAATCAGGGAAAAATGTCTATGATACAAATTTGAGATTTGGACAGGCAATTCTGCTGGGTGAGTGATGTGATTTGGGGTAAATAGCTGCTGTACATTTGCACTTATACCTCCCTGATGACAGGTTAAGGTTTGCACACAAGGCAGGATTGTATGTTACACGAGGCAGGCACACATATTGAGACACACAGCACTGCCTGTCCAGAGTATGCAACCTACCTGAGCAATCTGGCTTGACATCAGAGAAGCTGGGGCAGTTTGAGTGCGTGATGGAAGCCAGCACTCAGCGTTTGACTTTTTGAATTGATCACTTATCACATACACATTTGGCATCTTTGAGAAATGTGTGTTTGTGTGGAGTATGAAGGCTGACCACCAGCTAAAACCTTGGGAAATTGGCTCAGACTAGAGGAAAAAACTTCTACACATACACTCAAATGCTTGAAACACCTTTAAGCCCAGGTAAACAGAGACACAAGGCTGAATGGGTAGATTGAAATCACCACGTGAAGTGCATTATATAGCACGGAGTAGTGACAAGCATTTGGGAAATTGGTGGAAAGTCGCACTATTATTATACAGTATTTGCATTTTCATCTCAGAACCGTTGGAAACAGATTTGCTACTACAAAATACAGTATATTTTAACAATATATTGATGTGCAGTCAGAATTCAAGCAGGCATTGTCAAGGTCGACAAGTTAGTTTTTCTATTTTCCCCCTAGTTTTCTACATTTCTTTTCATTGGCATAAACGGTTCAGGTTGACTAATCACTGATCATTGGTTGTTGGTCAATTTACTCATTTTCGACGTGCCGTCCCCTGCTGTTATCAGACCTTACCACTCTGCGGAGCAGTGAAGTGTCCTGCCGACAAGTGTTCGTACAGCTTCATAGCTCCAAGGGTACATAAAAAAAGCTGCTTCTGGATGACTACAGCGGTTAGTGATTTTTTGTAGTTGTTGTTGTCAAAATGTCTGATAAAACACAGGTAACAAGCGTGAGATAATGAAGAGTTTTTGCAAATCAACATCAACATTTTGTGTCTCATCAGAACTGATTCTCCTCCTGGCCATCTTTGTAGGGTCTATTTGGATTCCTGTGTAATTCTGGATATAGTAGATAAACTTAGGGATTTAATCATTTTTTATTTGTTTTGTTGCCCAGAAATGTGATGTATACAGTGAATCACAAAAGTGAGAACACCTCTCCCATTTCTGCTGATATTTAAGTATATCTTTTCATGGGACAATACTGACAAAATCACACTTTGACACAATGAAAAGTAGTCTGTGTGCAGCTTATATAATAGAGTTAATTCATATTCCCCTCAAAATAACTCAAAATATAGCCATTAATATCTAAACCCCTGGCAAAAAAGTGAGTACACCCCTTAGAAACTACATCCCTAAATGTCCAAATTGAGTACTCCTTGTCATTTTCCCTCCAAAATGTCATGTGACTCGTTAGTGTTACTAGGTCCAGGTGTGCATAGGGAGCAATTGTGTTCAAATTTGTAGTACAGCTCTCACACTCTCTCATTCTGGTTACTGAAAGTTCCAACATGGCACTACATGGTAAAGAACTCTCTGAGGATCTTAAAAGACGTATTGTTGCGTTACATGAAGATGGCCAAGGCTACAAGAAGATTGCCAACACCCTGAAACTGAGCCGAAGCACAGTGGCTAAGATCATTCAGCGTTTTAAAAGAGCAGGGTCCACTCAGAACAGGCCTCGGGTATAAGATATATATAAGAATAAGAATGTGTATAAGATTATTCATTATTTTTGTTTTTTATTCAATTGGGTTGCGAAATAAGGCCTTCTTGTGGCCATGATGTTTTGAATTTTCAGTTTTTGTCTTTTAATTTTTTGGAAAATAATAAAAATATAGAGGAAAAAAAAAAAGAACAGGCCTCGGGTTGTTAGTCCAAAGAAGCTGAGTGCACGTGCTGAGAGTCACATCCAAATACTTTCTTTGAAAGATTGTCGCAGGAGTGCTGTCTGCATTGCTGCAGAGATTGAAGAGTTATGGGGTCAGCCTGTTAGTGCTCAGACCATACGCCGCACTCTACATCAAATTGGTGTGCATTGCTGTCACCCCAGGAGGAAGCCTCTTCTGAAGACGGTACACAAGAAAGCCCGCAAACAGTTTGCTGAAAACATGTCAACAAAGCACATGGATTACTAGAACCATGTCCGATGGTCTGATGAGACTTAGATTAGTTTGTTTGGTTCTGATGGTCTCAAGCAAGTGTGGCGGCGACCAGGTGAGGAGTATAAAGATAAGTGTGTCATGCCTACAGTCAAGCATGGTGGTGGGAATGTCATGGTCTGGGGCTGCGTGAGTGCTGCAGGTGTTGTAGGGTTACATTCAATTGAGGGAAACATGAACCCCAACATGTACTGTGAAATACTGCAGCAGAGCATCATCCCCTCCCTCCAGAAACTGGGTCACAGGGCAGTGTTCCAGCATGACAATGACCCCAAACACACCTCCAAGATGACCACTGCTGTACTGAAGAGACTGAGGGTAAAGGTGATGGACTGGCCAAGCATGTCTCCAGGCTTAAACCCAATACAACATCTTTGGGGGATCCTCAAGCGGAAGGTGGAAGTGTGCAAAGTCTCAAATAACATGGAGGAGTGGAAGAGCATTCCAGTGGCAACCTGTGAAGCTCTGGTCAACTCCATGCTCAGGAGAGTAAAGGCAGTTCTGGATAATAGTGGTGGCCACACAAAATATCGACATTTGACATGTTATTTATGTTAAGATTGACAACTTTCACTAAGTGGTGTATTCACCTTTGTTGCCAGGGGTTTAGATATTAATGGCGATATTTTGAGATATTTTGAGGGGAAAATAAATTAACTCTATTGTATAAGCTGCATACAGACTACTTTTCATTGTGTCAATGTCTAATTTTGTCAGTGTTGTCCGATGAAAAGATATATTTAAATATCAGCAGAAATGTGAGGAGTGTACTCACTTTTGTGATACACTGTATATATATTTATATGGGCATGACAGACTTTTAAAAAACTGTAAACAGGAATTTGTGCTTTTTCATTTCTTAAGGAATCCTCAGTAAAGCATTTGCATAAATCAATTTGAAAACTTTTCTTTAAGTGAATCGCAAAATAAAGAACTGTAGTCAAATTTGGTCATGTGGTTGTTAGGAATACCCAGCGCAACTGGTACTATGCAGATGGTACATGGTCTCGCTTGAATGAAATGAATAATAACATTGACGTTGCGTACACTGGGGGTGTAGAAGTGAGAAGAAAATGACGTTCACAAGTGTGACTCAAGACACATGTCAAGGAAGAAGATTTAGCTTCAAAAGACATTTGATTGGCCACTGAGCAAACGCAGAGCAAGAGAAAGAGGACAGTGTGAGTAACGTCCTTGTGTGTGTGCAAGCTTGAGAAGGAGAGGAAGCATTTAAGACAGAGAGGGGATATCCTGCCTCACAGCATCGCCTCCTACTTCATTTGGTTATGACTGCTAAAGCACAAATGCTCGGGGGTCAACAGGACATCGCAATGAATATCCAGCTATGACACACTGCTACAGCCATATGACTATTGGGGTCCATTTTTAAGGCCAAATACTGAGATAACATACGTACAGGACAGGCTGACGTTAATCTGACTCATGAATGAGGATAGTGATAATACACAGCATGACTCACTGACTTAAACATTTGGGGAATTCAGGCACTTAAAGCCTATCCATGACAATAGAGTGACTGTGTCCAGGAGGCATAATGTGAATCTAACGAAAACAGCATTCTGAAGAGTGATGAATGTCACAAGCTTATTATGAGTCATGGGCAGGGGAAAAAAATACAACTTGTTTTTAAGGGTTTTAAATTGTAGACTTCGATTTGGCTTAGTGTTGACATTCTCACTACACTTCCCTGGGGTGTCCCACAAAGCTGTAATGCTGGTTCTGGTTGCTTGGTTACAGTGTGGTGTGTGTGAGGGTGGATTTGTCACATGATTACTCCACCATAACTTGACTCCCTGCATTGGGAGAGACCCCAGACGTCAAAGGGGTTTTGGAGTGTGCACAAGTTCTCCCTTTTAATCTTACACTCAAATTGAATAACTTTTGAAAAGCACACTATAATATGTTGTCTTGACTTGGTACAGTCATTGTAAGTATTAATACAATATCTTACATATAGTTGTCCTTTAAGTGTTTTGTTTGGGGACATCAAAACAATTAAATACGATATATTTGATAACCCACTGTATCTTTATATTATTTTTTTATTTTTAAATACAGATAGTCCCCGGGATACGAGCGAGTTGCGCTCCTATGCTGGCGACGTAACCCGAATTTCCGCATTAGTCAGAATTGATCCTTTAAACACCCCTAAATACCCGCTAAATCTCAAAATAACTGTCCAAAATCATACATAATACATCATATCAAAGCAGGGGTGGGCAAGCCGGTCCTCGAGGGCCGCAGTGGGTCCTGGTCTTTGTTCCGACTGACCAAGCACAGATAGTATAACCAATGAGGTTTCAGCAGAAATGAGAAGCACCTGACTGCAATTGACTGATTGCACTTGTAAGATAGCAGATTGGTGAAAATGTGTCCTCTTGATGGGTTGCAACAAAAACCCGCACCCACTGCGGCCCTTTGTGGAATAGTTTGCCCACCCCTGTATTGAAGGGTACCACGGATAGAAAGACATGTAGTTCTTAAAAGATAAATGTTAGAACAAGTCATACTAATTTGATATTAAAAACCCCTCTTAATATTTCGTTTTAATAAAATTAGTGAAATTTTAAATAAAAAAAAAAAACTATTAGCTCGCCTTTGTTGTTGATGTCGCGGGGCGGTGGCGTCACATGGCCACGCTGCCGCACTTCCATTGTGATTCAAGTTCATTTGAGTGTTGTCGTCACAACAAAACAAGATAATGGCTGCAAGCATCATAGTTTGTATATTGTGACTAAATAATGCTATCCAGTTGTATTTGTTGAGCTAAACGAGTTGCTAAAATGTTTAAATAGAGTTTGACGAAGTTTTATGTGTATTTTGCATATCGTTTGTTTGTTAGCGCTGCTACTAGTCGCTAATCTCCTAGTGCTCCTCAATTTGTTTTATCCCACGGACACATCGGAGAATCGATCCTAGGCTGGTTCGGCTCTCCTAGTGCTCCTTAATTTGTTTTATCCCACGATTTAACAGGTCGTGGATTAAAACTACTCTACTCTCCTCTCTAGCTCTATCTTGCTAGCCTAGCTTATCCGAGCTATGGCTAGCCCTCTGCCTTCTTCCTCCCGTCTTTTCTGCTCAGTGTGCTGTATGTATAGCGAGCACCCTGGCTCCTTCGTCGAGGACAGTAGTAGCTGTAGGAAGTGTAGCTTAGTCTCAGGGTTGGAGACCAGGGTTTTTGAGCTAGAAGCACGGCTCTGCACTCTAGAGACGAAAGCTAGTCCTAGCTATAGCCAGGTAGTGGCAGGGCCCGCAGGTCGTGCTTGCAGTAGTAGGATTGCTAGCGCAGTTAGCCCCCCAGCGAGCCCCGTACAGCCGGGGGGAAATTAAGGACGGATTTGTGACTGTACGGGGGAAGCGCAGTGGTAAACGCACAACCTTAGTGCACCAGCAGCTTCACGTCAGCAATAGGTTTGCCCCCCTCAGCGACACACCGGCTGAACCAGACACTCTCGTAATTGGAAGCTCCATAGTTAGAGACGTGAAGCACCCGGCGGTGTCTGTCAGGTGTTACCCAGGGGCCTGAGTCGGTGACATCGAAGGAAACCTCAGGCTCTTAAAGCAGAGTAGGAAGAGGTTCCGCCGTATCGTGATTCACGCAGGCGGTAACGACGCCCGGCGGAGACAGTCTGAGGTGCTTAAATTAAACGTAGCCACGGTGTGTGAACTTGCTAAATCGATGGCGGACACCGTAGTTTTCTCTGGTCCTCTGCCTAATTTGGTCAATGATGAGATGTACTCTAGATTCTCATCATTTAACCGCTGGTTGTCTAGATGGTGCCCAGAAAACGATATAGTCTTTGTTGATAACTGGCACGCGTTTTGGGGCAAGCCCGGGCTCATGCGCCGAGACGGCATTCATCCGACTTGGGACGGTGCTGCTCTCTTAACTCGAAATTTGGCCGCCAAACTAAGTCTCCCAAAGTGACACTTCAGAGTGGGGGCCCGGGCGCAGTGTTGTAGTGTAAAACACAACTCTGTCAGTAGTGACCACTCGCCTCTTTCCGAGCTGTCACAAATCCAAAATTCAGGACAGAAGATAGAGACTGTGTCCGTGCCTCGTATAGTGAACAGGGGAAAACAGAGTACTATAGGAACGAGACCAAAGAATTTAATACATATAGTCCCTGATAGCAGTGAAAATAAAATAGCTTGTAATAAATATATAAGATGCGGATTATTAAACATCAGGTCAATCTCGCCCAAATCTCTGTTAGTTAATGACTTAATTGGGGATTATAATATTCATATTTTGGCCCTGACTGAAACTTGGGTTCAGCAGGATGACTTTGTTAGACTTAATGAATCCACACCCCCAAGTCACGTGAATTTTCACACAGCTAGAAGCACGGGCCGTGGAGGGGGGGTGGCAGTAATATCACACTCTTGTTTAGGTATGAGCCCAAAAAATAAAGCTAATTACATTTATAACTCCTTTGAAAGTCTAGCACTATCAATTATAGACGCTAACTGGAAGAACCAAAAACCAATTCTTTTCATAGTGGTTTACCGTCCCCCTGGTCCCTACTCACAGTTTTTGTTAGATTTCTCTGACTTTTTATCTAGTACTTTGCTAAGCTGGGATAGAATTATAATTGTAGGGGATTTTAATATACATGTTGACGATGAAGGTGACTCCCTTGGTAAGGCCTTTAATGACCTACTAGATGGGACTGGCTTCATTCAAAATGTAAATAAACCAACTCATAGTCACAAGCACACCCTGGACTTGATTTTAACATACGGTACGGAGATTAGTGATCTTAGTGTCCATCCCCACAACCCCGTACTGTCTGATCATTTTCTAATTACCTTTCAGTTTGTGCTTCAAGATAATCCGCCACTAGTGACTAGAACTCAGATGAAAAGGACATTAGGTGATCACTCTGTTTCAGAGTATAAACAGATAATTCAGCCTATATTTGCCTCCATGTCATCTAATTATGAAGGAATGATGCCCGGCCTTGCTGTTAATGACGAGTTTGTTGATCGTGTTCTGTTTACGTTTCGTACCACCCTCGATGTCGTCGCTCCCTCCAAATTAAAGTTTGTCAAGCCAAGACGAGCCTCTCCCTGGTATAATGCTGAAACACGCTCTCTTAAACAATCGACACGTAAATTAGAAAGACTTTGGCGCCGTTCCAACACAGAGCACACCCTCTCTGCCTGGAAACACAGCTTAGTGACATATAAGCAGGCCTTGCGTACGGCTAAAACCAGATATTACTCATCCTTAATAGAGGAAAACAAAAATAATCCTAGGTTTCTGTTCAGCACTGTAGCAAGGCTGACAAACAGTCACACCTCAATAGAACCTTATATCCCAACCACCCTTAGCTGTGATGACTTCCTAAAATTTTTTAACAATAAAATCGCAACTATTAGAAATAAAATAAATGAATCATTTCCAGTTATTAGGTCTGATAAAGTGCAGACAAAGAATTCGGAATCTCCTATAAAACCCTCTAAAATATTAAATAACTTTACCAATGTAGACCAAATTGATGTAATTTCAATTATAATGTCCTCCAAACCATCAACGTGCCTCCTCGACCCAATCCCAACCAAACTTTTTAAAGAGACCCTGCCTCTAACTATTGACACTATCTTAAATATAATAAATACCTCATTAGTTACTGGCTACGTGCCGCAGTCCTTTAAATATGCAGTTATTAAACCGCTCTTGAAAAAACCTACTCTTGATCCTGATATTTTGGCCAATCATAGACCTATTTCTAACTTACCATTTCTCTCCAAAGTCCTTGAAAGAGTGGTAATTAAACAGCTCTGTCAGCACCTTCAGGACAATAGTTTATTTGAACAGTTCCAGTCTGGCTTTCGAGCTCATCATAGCACTGAAACCGCATTAGTTAAAGTAACTAATGACTTGTTACTTGCCGCTGACGTTGGATTAGTCTCAATCCTGGTTCTGCTGGACCTGAGCGCAGCCTTTGACACAATCGACCATAATATCTTATTGCAGAGATTAGAACGTGACATAGGCATTAGAGGAGCAGCCCTATGCTGGTTTAAATCATATTTATCTAATAGGTACCAGTTTGTCAATGTAAACCAGCAATCATCATCGTACTCTAGAGTTAGTTATGGTGTGCCGCAAGGATCTGTCCTCGGGCCCATCTTGTTTACGCTGTATATGCTTCCTCTAGGTAATATCATCAGAAAACATAGCATTAACTTTCACTGTTACGCTGACGACACACAACTGTATTTATCAATTAAACCTGAGCAGGTCAGGCAAGTAGAAAAACTAAGCGCCTGCGTCCGAGATATAAATACCTGGATGAGCACTAACTATCTTCTACTTAACCCTGAAAAGACAGAAGTCCTTATAATAGGCCCGAAAAGTGCTAGAGACTCTTTATCTGCCCAGATAGTCACTCTGGACAATGTAAGTGTAGCCTCCAGCGCCACAGTTAAAAACCTAGGAGTTTTATTTGACCCTGACTTATCGTTTAAAGCACACATTAAACAAACCTGTAGAACGGCTTTCTTTCACCTGCGCAACATTGCCAAAATTAGAAATATTTTATCTAAAAGCGATGCAGAAAAATTAATTCATGCGTTCGTTACATCGAGATTGGATTACTGTAACTCCCTACTTGCAGCTTGTCCTAAAAACTCTCTAAAAGGTCTTCAGCTAGTCCAAAACGCAGCAGCAAGACTTTTAACAGGAACCAATAGAAGAGAGCACATCACCCCTGTGCTCCAGGCACTTCACTGGCTTCCAGTCGAGTTTAGAATTAAATTTAAAATACTCCTTCTTACATTTAAGACCATTAATGGGTTGGGGCCATCTTATCTCACCGATGCTCTCGTTCCATACCGCCCCAACAGAACACTCCGATCTCAGAATGCAGGTCTACTGGTAGTTCCCAGGGTTTATAAAAGTACTGTCGGAGCTAGAGCCTTTAGCCACCAAGCCCCTGTTTTATGGAATCAGCTTCCAGCTAGTATTAAAGAAGCCGAGACAGTCTGCACATTTAAGATTAGATTAAAAACGTTCCTATTCGACAAAGCTTATGGTTAGGCTAGTTGAAGTCGGAGTAGACTCACAGTTTAGTTTAAGCTGCACTAGAAGCTATAATGCTGGGGGCAGTACAGCCGCTGAGTTCTATCTCCTTTTCTTACTCTACCTACCACTTGTCTTACTTTATTTCTATTTTCCAATGTTAATATCTAGTTGTCTAGTCTCTTCATCACTAGTCACCCGGTGTCCCCTTTCCCCCCTCCCCTCTGGGGAGGGGCTATTTTTCAGCTGCAGCCTCCTGACTGTCCGGACCCCTGGCTGGATTGACGTCCTCGCTGCTACCCCCGTCTCATCTGACCAGAGGGACCTCTTCTTGCTCCTTTACTCCACTGTATTTTTACGGACTACAATTTCGCTTGCTAATTCCCATTAGCCGTTCTGGGGTTCCTGTCTATCCGTCCTGGGAGTGGATCTCTCCTGACTGTGGTACTCCCCAAGGTTTCTCATTTTTCTCCCAATTGACTCTGGAGTTTTTGGAGTTTTTCCTTGCCGGCATGGAGGGTCTTAAGGATAGGGGATACCCAGGACTTGAACTGTATCTATTCATCTTTGTTGCTTCATTTCTAATTGTGTATCATATTGCCTCTGTAAAGCCCTTTGAGACCTCTGTTGTGATTGAGGGCTATACAAATTGAATTGAATTGAATTGAATTGAATTGAATTGAATTGAATCTATTTTGATTGTGAATTTGTGAATGCTAGTTCTCTTTGCATTGTTGTTTAACTGTGTGCGAATAGGGCCTCATTAATACAGATTGAAGCACTTTTCTTTTTGTGAACATTATTTTTTGAGAGATATGAATATTATTTTAGTTGTACGATATGATACGATGCTTACGATGCTTACGCCAATAAACAGCACAGTGCGAGCTACGAATCTGAATGCCTGTGTCCACTCTCCTTTCTTTCTGCCTTACACCCCACTGTGGATTAAAGGAAAACTACGGCGTCAGTCGAGGGACAAAAAGCACTAATTGGCTTGATCCCTAATTAATGTAAAACTAGCCATTGATAACTGGTGGCATATTTAAATCACTATCTACATGATTAACTCATTTGCTCCCAAAGACGTATAAATACTTTCTATTTTTAATTGCTTCAGTGTCCCAAAAACGTATTTATACATTTTTTGCCTTTTTTTTTTTTTTTTTGGACAAGAGACATCTATAGGTCCCTATGTATCTAAGATACAATGCACAAAGCTCAAAACCCATTTTAAAGCAAAAAAAACAAACAAACAAAAAAAACTGGCCACTGGAGGTCAGTAGTGCATTTGGTAAGAACTCATCTCGGGCCAAGAAAGGAAGTGAAGAAAAATAGTCAGTAAACGGAAGTTGGAGGAATCTTGTGAAGACGCATGAGAATTTGAGAAAAATGTGGAGAACGAGCGGGAAAAAAAAGGCAAACGACACTGGAGGTGTTTTGAAAAGAAAACGAAACCATCGTCAAAGAAAGATTCAAAAAATCTATCTTGATGAGAGAGATGGTGACGTCCACAACAGCGTCAGGTTCCACTCGCGTTCTGCGGAGCTCACGTTGCGTTACTCCTTAGCCCGAGGTTGAAACCAACGATGAAGATGATGAAAAAAGTGTGACTGATCTTGATTCGGACTCATCAGATTATCCACGGCAGCAGCCAGAGCCTTCTCCGTTGTTATGTGCGCAAATAGTTCAACAGTTCAATAGTTTAGTTATGTGTAAATAAATTGTTACTGTCCGATCAAAAGCTCTATTTGTCTTGTTGTTTGTTATTTTGCAGTACGAAAACATTATTCAGTTGTTTGGGATGTCACAAGCTAAAAATAGCTGTGTTAAAGTCAAAGTTATGTTTGAAATGTATGCTTTCAAAAAAAGCTCACTTTCTCTGTTTTTTCATCAGAAATTGGAAAATTGCTCAAACTGAGCTATTTTCTAATGCTGATTTCTAAAGAACGGAAAAAGAGATGAACTTTTTTTGCTGCTGAAAGAAGAGAGTTTAATCTTTCTTTTGGTGGGTTCCATGTTTATATAGCAATAGAGAGAATTTTCTGTGGGCCTTGCAAAATCAGTCAAAATACAGTAAAACAGCTGGGAGCGAAGGGCTTTGCTCTGGTTAAAATGGCTGGGAGTGAATAAGTTAATATACTATATATATATACAGTATGCAGTATATATATATTTTTTTTCTAAAAGAGTGACACGTGGAATTCCCGTGGCGTGGCCATGCGATGTACCGCCAACAACAATGGCGACCTACTAGTTGAAATAATTTTACAAATTTTATTGAAACGAAAAGATTAAGAGGGGTGTTAATATCAAATTATTATAACTCGTACTAAGATTTATATTTTAAGAACTGCATGTCCTTCTATCCGTGATTCCCTTTAATAAAATAAAGTGAAAAAATAAGATATTGTACTTACAGTCACATATGTCGGGTACGTCGTAACCCTGGGACTACAAGTTGTCATCACTAAAATGACAATTACAACAACATAGTCTACTCAACATTTTCAGTATTTTACTATTTATGTTTGGAAGGGCTGATTTTAGTACAGATTACCATAAAGTCAGGTCCTCATCAGTAACAATATGATTTGATTAATACCTGGGTTGTGTGTGCATGCGTGAGCACGCACTTATGTCAGTTTTCCATGCATATGTTCAAGACTGATATCTTTGAGAAGGGACCAGAAGTAAATTATTACCCATGTGAGCATCCAAGAGTCTAAGATATGGAAAGACAATTCATGTGCTGGAAACGGATACAATCCACCTAACATTTGTCTTTCAAAACACCATCTGTGAATGATCCGACATTCATCAAATGTATTTCACTCACACACGCACACATACACCCCTAAACACAGGCACACAGCCACACGCAAACACATACATTCTGCACACTATCTCTGGAGAATGGCAAGGTCAGTAGGACTGGGGCCTAATTGAAAGACCATATGGTGCTCCAGCCACATTTAATGTCCATGTATCCATTAGGGTCACAAGATGATGAAAAAGGTTATGTTACCACTGATTTGAATGTAAGCAGATATAGAAATCATTTTGGTGAATGACTTTGTTTTTGAGGTCATGTTTGGGGTAGTTTTCAATCAGAACATACATTACTGAATTTGTCATTTGACATCAATATTTCCATTCATCCGCTTGACCCTCTTTTCATCTTAGTTTCTTTTCCTTTCATTCAAATGCACTCTTCGTCTCCCTCCCTTCCAGTGCTGTATATTACCGTTGATGCAGTCTCAGCCCTACTAAAGTTTAGCCCTAATGCTGCCTGTGACTGCTCTTAAAATACTAAAATGCCTTTCAAACACCAGTGAAGGATCAATTACAAGATCAAAATCATCAAGCGAACACAGCATGAGGCCTTAGAAAAATTGTACAAGAGTTTCCATGCACTTTTTCCCAACCAGTTACAGGGCTATTTTTTTGTTGTTGTTGCCAGAATTAGAATTTTTTTTTCAGTCATCACATTGGTAATTTAACATAGAAATACAGTAAGTGCAACCCTGGAAAATAACTAATCATTACAATTGAACATCATTTTTGCCATTTCTGAGAATACAAGCATATTTATTTTAGCAAGGCTTTTTTGAATCCATATTATATACTGCATAATGTTATACAGTAGGCTGAATGATTAAACACTCTTGTACCAAATGGCAGAAGGTAAAAACAGATGTGTCCATAATTATTTGTTCAATAAACACTGAAGCAAAGATTGTGGACAAGTCATCATTTTGGTGTGTGCCATGTTTTTTCCCTTCAAATGCTTTTGCTCAATAATGGTTAGGAAACTTTGGGTCAAAGCTAAAAAGGGTATACAGACATGTGAGAAGGATGGGTTAAAAGTTCACTTGAAATCAGTGTGCATGTAAACGTTGCCTGCCAGCGAGTACACCCTTTTATTCCATTACTGACCCACATCAACACTGTCATCTTGCCTCAACGGCGCATCCTAAGCACTTCTCTACTTTCCATCTCTTCATCTTGACCCAATGCAGTCAGCACAGCCGCAGGCCAAGGCACACTTTCTAAAATGTGCCACCTTATTTCAGATATGCCAGCCAAGCCATGATGAGTGGGTGACATTTATTTGTTCTGAGGCTGCTGATCTCTTAATCTGTCCAGGTTGTACAATCGGAGTCAAATATTGGCTTTGGGCCTAGCTTGAATGACTGTTGCAATTAATCTGTCATATAAACTGAAATGTAGCACCCATAAAATGACAAAATGTCATCTTTTGACCTGTTTGTGACCATACATTGACTGGGCAAATATAATTAAACTGCTGAGTTAGTTGAGACAAAAAAAATGCTATGTTAAGCACAATAGTGCATTTCTCTAACCTGTTGTCAGGTCATCACAGCAGATCTCTATGGATCCTGATGAACAGTCGCTCAGTTCATCCAATGACAGATCACCCTCCTGCACCTGCAACCTGTCAACATAACACACACATTTCATCTGTCAAATGGACATCACAATCAACATACACTTTATTCTTTTCTTCATTTAAGGGACTACGAAACCCAGGATACTTAGCTTGCATTAAAGGCTTTTTTAGTGAACAGTTTCAGAATCAGCTATGCTCCAGAAAGCACTAAGTGGGTAGTGTGTGTGCGTGCACTTGTACATTTCGCTGCGAGATACACAAGAATTGGTTTGAAATTCCACAAAAAGCCGCTGGGATTTGTGTTTATTAGCCTGTGTGGGTGTGAGCCAGCCTGTACACTGGGAGGCCATATAGAGAAATTAGAGAGATGGCTTTACTATGAAATATAAATATTAGTCATGGAAGCATGCTTAATAACTGTGTATAACGACCACTCACCGGAAGCTGAAAGGAGCAACTGCTGCCATGTTTACTCGTGGAGCTTGAGTTTCTAGGGAAGTGGCCTCATTTTGCAGATCTTGATGCAGCTCATCTAAAGGTTGCTTGCACATCACAGGCATGGCGAGCATGCCTGGTGGAAGCAGTGGAAGACTGGTAGAGGACGCTGGACTTGAATCCTCTGGTGTCCTCATCTCCTCATCTGATTGTGCGGCACTGTCACTCAGACTGCTGATGGCCTCCTGATGAGAGGCAGGTTGGTACATGTTTCCATTGTTAACGATAGAAACCTGGGTCGGGTCGATATTTGGAACCTCTTCCCTTCCTAGCATGACATCATTATTCAGTCTTGAAGTTGATTGCTCTCCTCTTCTGACCTGTAGCGATGGATGTAAGTCGGTGGCACCCAATGTTTGGTTTTTATTTGTGCATGGACTTCTATTACAATTGCCATCAAGTGAAAAATCAGTAGGAATCTGTCTGGGCTTTTCCATATCCACAGTGTCATTGGAGTGTGGTAAATGTACCCTGCGTTTAGTCAAGGGACTGTTGCTGGCTAAAGAAGAGATCTGGGAAGTATGTGAAGCGCCTGGTTGGTGGATCGAGGAAGGCTTCAGGCCAACATTGGTCGACGTGTCCCTACAGGATGACTTGCGGAGGCTTGTGCTCCGTGGACAAAGTAATGGAGACTGAGTGGGTGTGTGTGTGCGTTTTGAGGTAGGTGTCAAGGCTCTGGGCAGGTCACTGGTCCGTTGGTGCCTTTCCATTTTTGGGGTGGAGGATAAAGTGGTGCGTGGAAGCGGGATTCCCGATGGGGCATGTGGCCGAAGGGTGGACCTCACCTTGACGTCCCCGCTCATGATGACCTAACAGAGAAGTCACAAAAGACAGTGTTAAATAGACTCAGCACTTCCTGAAACAGAGTGGAATATTATCATGCGGAACAACCACATACGGAACTGTATGACAAACAGTGTCACCAAATCAGCCACGAGTTAAGTTTGTTTTCAGTGCAGCTTTAGAACAACCGTGCAATCAATTTGGCCTGCTTTGTCCCTTTCAAACAAGCCAGCAAACAAGCAGTCTAAGTCCCGTGTACAGAAGCATGCTCATGGTAACAGCAAAAACGTGCTTGGATAACGGATTTTCTCAACATAATTAAATCAAAGACACACACTGCTCTCTTTCTGTGCTGTCCTCTACCCTGTGTCCATTTCAGTCCTGCTATGCACCGGTTCTAATGCTCCAAAATGTTCCATTTTGAAATGCGCAAACATCTCAAGAACTTTATTAGGGCTATACCCTCCTATCCCCCCAAAAACAACTGCATGTGTATCTTTTTCAAGTGAAAGCTTACATTACAGTATTGTATCATTCACATCATTGCAGTGGAAACCATAGATAGGAGGCAGTGAGAATGATGAGATGGGAAAATAGAAGAAAAAGAGGCAACAGAAAACTGATGAAGGATCACAACATCTGGGAGTGAAAGAGATTGAAAAATGATTTGGTCTGCCTCATAAAATGTACTATCAAGAGACTTGTGGGAAAATCTATCGTAAGCGTATCGGCATGTAAAAAATATTTCCGCAGTGGTCTTATGGTACTTACATTTTTTTTAATAGTAAAAATCAATAATGCTTTAAAGATTTACATTAAAAACAACACCAACAATTAAAAAATAATATTGTTGATTCAAAAAAGGTCTGTAATTTCTCTCATTCATTTACAAACACACTTAATGATTTGTGTTATACACCAAAATTTCTCTTTGTGGATCATTGGCAGCATGATTGGAGCTACTGTTAAGTAGCTAGCAGAGTGTCAAAAGTTCATACAAGTAAAATGTTAAGCAATGCACTCTGGAACGAAAAAATAAATATCCAAATTCCTTTAAAGGTCAAACTGATCAAACAGTAAGGAAGTTGGAGCACGGGTTGGTCTCACTGTCATGTGTTCAATCCAGACATGGTTCTGCTCTGTTATGTAAGTACAACTACAAGGGCAAGTGTACAACTGATGTTTTGTTGATACATACTCTGCAGGCATAATTGCCTGTCATACTATCGACGACAGAAAGACAATGAATACAAACAGAGCAAAAACTGCATCTAGACAAATATGCAAACAAGAAAATTTTCTTGAATGGAGTGAATTGTGTGGTTCGATTTTGGATTTGTATGGGGAGAAGTTTTGGACAGTGTGTTCTTTTTATTAATGGACCAGATAGATATTACATTCCATCCGACTTGTCAAAGAGTGAGCGATGGCTGGTTTTAACTGGACAAAATACAATATTTTCATGATGTAATTGGCTTGTATATTTGAGGTGTGGTGCGAGGTTGGTTGGGGGAGGGGAGTAAGTGACTGAAATAACTACCAGATCAATATGATTTGTCTTTGACAAGTGAATCTACTAGTATTACACTGACATCTACTGGACACAATTGCAAAACCAATAGATAATATTTTTGTTCTGGCTCTTGGAATATCTGTTACAATATTTGCCTTTCACTGGCAAAAGACACTACGCTGATCAGATAAAATATAATAGGCCAGAATCACATTACAATCACGAGTTCATTCAACTCTAAAACACACACATACACACACCACATTCACCTTGTGGTGAATACTCTGACTCATCACACAGTCAACAGATGAGCAAGTAATGTTCACATGCTTCTGTCTGTGAACTGAGGGACATCAGTTAACTCATTGTGGGTGCATTGTCGTTATTATTAAGAAGTATTTAGACAATATAATGGAAATGACATCTCTATGGAATCACACCACTGTCACAAATGTTCTTATTTCATTTCTAATATACTTGTTTAGGGGTACAAAGGAACCACAACATTCCTGGACCTTATAACAGATTAATAAAAACATGATGTGTGTAAAAGCTGCTTATGATTGAAGAAAAGAAAAAAAAAAAAAATAGCACAACAGCCAAATTCTCTGACCCAAACGAATGTCCTACCTGCCAGCAGGGTACTACGTCTTGAGTCAAGGGAAGAGAGAGAGGTCACAGTTTTCTGACGTCCCAGGAACAATGGGCTGTTTTTTCCTGGATCACTGCTGCATCCGTGCAGCTGCTCTCTCATTGGTCTGCAGGACATAACCATTCACCAAGACAGGAAGCTGTGACAAACAGTAACAACACTAGGAGCCAATCACCAAGAAGCCCGCACTAAAGTGACTCATTTTCAAAGTCACTTTCCCGGATAAAACCGGCATTCCTGTCATTTGGCAGTAAAATGTTATTACACAGACTAAAATATATCCATTTAAAATAACACAGTGACCTCATCTTTAGATTGATTTGAAGACTTTATTTTATGAACTCAACCACAGAGTAGTTGAGACTTTTGATGTTATGTAGCGGGGCACCGTGAAATGGCAACACAATCAATTCAGTTTGCATAACTCAGACTCTAGAAATGAATCAGCTGTATTTTCACCAGCTGCCATCCACCAGACTTATCAGAAAGTAGTATTAGCACAATACAAACAAGACCATAGTAAGATTTTACCATGATTATTCTACAACTATAGAATTTGTCACAGATGGACAATGAACGCAGCACTGACTCATAGAGGCAATCAATATGATGCTGACTCAAGCTGATGGCATCACGCCTGGTAATGCGATACACGTTTCGTTCACCCCTCTTTTCATCCATGTTCAAGTCATTTTAACGACATGACCTTCTCTCTTAAACCACCACTGACACAACTGCAAAACTCAAAGAGAAGAACAATAAGCAGTGAAACATTTTCATTTTTAGAGAAAGCATCTAAAAATGTAATGCAAAACAAGTACAAATCAACACTCACCCTCTGTAGGCAGAAAAGACTCAAAACAGCAAGTGAATTTGCCTCCAATCTGCATGCTGCTGAGTGACTCTGCCTCAGTCTCTGCCTATGATTCTGTCTGCCTCTGGCACACAAGGCCTCAGAGAAGCAAGCATGTGTGTGTGGTGTTCAATGTGTGACATTCTACTCCACGACTACGTCATATCACTTTGCTGCTGCCGCAGTACGCCTGCAGCTATTTCCCCGCCCCTTTCTTCTTCTTTTCCTCCCCTAATCAAAATCTCTCTCTCTCTCTCTGTTAGTAATGGACCTGTTGGCAATGCCATCCCCCTGTCTCAGATGAAATACAAACCCAGCTACAGCAGTCGGGACGGTCCATTAGCTGGATGAGTGTGGCTTGGATCCGACTCTAGAGTCGCACAGAGTTGCCTATATTCAAAGTGTAATTAAAAGTAATTAAGGCATCACTTAGTTGTGGTTTGTCAGGTAAAGGAAAAGAGGATTTAAAACAGAATACACATGCCATCAGCATGGGTATACAGTAGCACAAGATTCTGGGCCCTCTACACTCCCAATGTCAGTGGGCCCCGATATCCATGCCAGTGCATGAGAGGCATGAGACAAAAAAAATACAGCATTAAAAAAAAAGCATAAACAGGTCGGTTAGTGTCAGCAGATGAATCATTTTGCGCCTCCAAGAGAGGGCCCCTCAAAATGTCCAGTAAGTTAGAGGGGTGGGATTTTAAGGTTTAAGTCTTAAGTCTCTCGTTTTATGTTATCAATATACAGTATAGACCTTTTCCGACAAAAAAAAAAAAAAAAAAACCAAAAATGCAAATTTTTGGGCAATTAGGTCCACTTTCCCTCATATTTCTATGCCCAAGGATAAAAGGATTAAAAATACATAGGCTGAAAATTGCTAACTGAACAAGAAACCCGAATAGCGGCCTATCGATCAGTTTATCTATTTTTTTCCACTTCTTTAAAGTGAGAGCACATGACTGAAAGAGACTAGATAAATTGGACACAACTTTTAAGAAGGAGAGTAAGGGCAGATACGAATTTGATCTTGCTAGAGTACTATATAAGCCTTTTGGGTAACACTTTACATCTCAAATTTGACCTTGAGCAAAGCTCACAAACCACAAACTGTAAAAATGTCATCACATTCGGTCAACCATGGAAGTGATTCTCCAAATGTGCAAAAGTATGTGGGCTCCGTCTAGTAGCACGTGAACAAATTGCTGGATTAAATATGCAATATATATTCTCAAAACTGTGTGTCTGCCTGTATGTCTGTCCAGCACCATCAAAGGAATCAAACTATTCTAAGTCAAAGGGTTGATATTTTCAGTGCACAAGTTCTGTCTGGTGTATTGAAGTATTCAAAGGCAAAGGGTTTTTATTGTCAGTGTCGAGCGCTTTTTGGGTGGCATCATTCAAAGGATTCAAAATATAGTGAGCAGGATTTTCCCAGGATTTTCCCATAAAAATAAATTATAATTCCATTAATTTGTTTCACAGCCAGAAAACCTACACTAAATGCTTAATAAATGCTGCTGGCACTACCATACTTTTCGGACTATAAGTCGCACCTAAGTATAAGTCGCACCAGCCTAAAATGTGCAATGAAGAGGAAAAAAATATATTTAAGTCGCTCCGGAGTATAAGTCGCATTTTTGGGGGAAATTTACTTGACAAAATCCAACACAAAGAACAGATATGTCATCTTGAAAGGCAATTTAAAATAAAAAATACAATAGAGAACAACATGCTGAATAAGTGTACGTTATGATTATACATTATGCATGAACAACTAAATGCGAGCGTGTCTGGTATGTTAACGTGACATAGGTATGAAGAGTTATCCAGATAACTATAGCATAAAGAACATGCTAACAAGTTTACCAAACCATCAGTGTCACTCCAAAACACCATAATAACATGTGAAATTTATATAATAATGTGTTACTAATTTCACACAGAAGTCGCTCCAGAGTATAAATCGCACCTCCAGCCAAACTATGAAAAAAAACTGCGACTTATAGTCCGAAAAATACGATATTGCAAATGGCAATTACACAGAGCAAAGCAAATAAATTATGAATAAAAAATCGGAATAATAATGTAACAATAGTAATAATCTTAATACCTGTAGTAATGTAACGAATCGGGTTCTAATGTGGCGAATGTGTTTTGCGTGGCGTACCTGAATGCACCGCGTGGCTGACTTGACACAGTGAGGGAGGATTTTTACTTTCACTTTGTTCAGTTGCGGCGGACAGTAGGCATGTTGTGTTGCATAAGTTCTGAAATAAATGATTAAAAACCTGATGAAGTTGGCAATTCTTTGGCGATGTTACCACAATAATAATTGTCACCTTAACTTATAAAGACTGGCGAACCGAGGTCGGAGTAGGACTGTCGAAATCGTAGACATTCTACGGCCGTATGGTCGAGCCAGTTCACGGACATGCACACTACGCTCATATTTTTTTATCATTTCCATCTTCATTTCAATGGTAAGCGTCACCTTTTTTTCACCACCCTAACCTTCTTGCAACCCATGTTGATTTCTCTCACAAGAAAATCCGCCATGTGCCCGTCTTGCAGGAATGAAACTGCGGCGCTCTCATAAATTGTCGTATTTCGAGCATGTAGTCTGATGTAGAAACAAATGGTGAGTCAAATTTTATGTCGGATTTAGAAAAGATTGTGTGTTGAAGCGATTGTATATAGAGGTACCACTGTATTTTACTTTTTCTATCGTCAGGGATTGACATTATTCAGATTCAATTTTTAGCTTCCAAAACCAACACAAAACAAATACATGACTATTGCTGTGTTCCAGTCAGTGTTGTTTTCATCTACGAACAATTTTTTCATGACGATGGCGAGCTTAAAACGTGTCTTTGGAAACAAACATAAAGAGACGGATGACAGTTTTTGTCTTATGAGACGAGAATGATAGGGAATGATAAATAAATGAAAATTCGCCATAGTTTCCGTCGTAAGTTCACAATGGGTCACTCGTATGTGTAGTTAGCACGCATTGTATCAGTGTTTGGTCGTGCCACTCATGTGATGTGATGCACCCCCCCCTCCACACACACACACACACACATGCTTACTCACTTACTTGTTCTCTCCAGGCTCCAGATTTGCCTTTTTTGAAACATGTCAGGTGCTGTCCTAAGTTTTGTTTTCTTATCTTGGCTAGTTATGCTATGTTGCATGAGGCTTAAAATTCTGTGCTGAGTGATAATCACATACTAAATGTAACTTGTAGCGTTAGCATAGCATTCAAGTTAGCATTAGCATTTAGCGTGGTGAGCTTGGAAAACTTTTAACATACAGTTTGTGGCATCCAGGTGAGTTTTAAATAATTGAAAACAAATTACTGTGTTCTTGAGTGTGTATTATCATGAACAAGATGGTGATGTCCTTGTAAACTTTACAATTATGTGCTTGTCTGTCAATGTTCATTCAAAATTGTTGGAAACCTTTTATTTATTCATGGACTTAAACTTTTGAAGTTTACAGACAAAAATACTTTGAGCAATTGTCGACTAAAACTAGACGAAATTTCTTTAAAGTTTTCATTGACTAAAACTAGATGAAGACAAACACATTTTGAAACGACTAAAATATGACTAAGACTAATAATTATTTCTGTCCAAAAGACTACGACTAGGACAAAAATTAAAAGGGCTGCCAAAAACAACACTTGTTCCAGTGTGCATGCACATAAATAAAACCAGTTCAATGCCACCGTCATTTTGACTTCTGTCCTACTTCATCTTTCTGAAGCAGCCTGTATTTTCATTGGTGGACATTTGATCTTTTAAAACTTTTTAAAGTATTTTTATACTAACGATACAAAAATATTTTTTGGCAATTGTTTGAATTTTTGGGAATAAAACCCCTTTCATAGTTTTTTTTTTAGGAACAATTATGGATGCCATGGAAGCTCATTGAAATGCATATACATTGCTCAAAAAAATAAAGAGAACACTAACGTAACACATTGTAGATATAAATGAATGAAATATTTTTTATTAAATAATTTGTTCGCTCCATAGTTGAATGTGCTGACAACAAAGTCACACCAAAATTATCAATGAAAACCAAAACATCAACCCATGGAGTTCGGGATTTAGAGTTGTACTCAAAATGAAAGTGGAAAAACACGCTACAGGCTGATTCAACTCCCATGTAAACACGTACTCATTCTGGTGGTCTATGGCAAATGCCTCTTAAGCTCTATGGTGATTGGCAGTGAGCATAGGGCTCTCTACAGGATGTCAGGCCCTCAAACCATCCTCATGGAGCCTATTTCTGATTGTTTGGTCAGAAACATTCACACCAGTGGCATGCTGGAGGTCATTTTGTAGGGCTCTGACAGTGTTCATCCTATTCCTCCTTGAACATCGGTGGATACCGATCCTGCTGAGGGTTTAAGGATCTTCTACGGCCCTCTCCTGCTCTCCTGGAGTAAACTACCTGTCTCCTGCAATCTCGTACAGGACAACAGGTTGGTCCAGAGACTGTTCATGAACTCAGTGATGTGCTGGTCCAGATCTGGGTGGATATCTCTCAGAAGAACATCTACCACCTCATCAGGAGCATGCCCAGGCTTTGCAGGAAGGTCATACAAGCATGCAGAGGCCAAACACACTACTACTAAGCTTCATTTTGACTAGTTTAAAGGACATTACATCAAAGTTGGATCAGCTTGTAGTGTGTTTTTCCACTTTCATTATGAGTATCAACAGTGCCGGCCCAGCCTATACGCAGACTATGCAGCTCCTTAGGGCCCCTGACCACTAGGGGGCCCCCAATCTGGCAATTGTTTAATTTATATTCTATTTTGTTTACTACAGTTTGCTTTATTTGACTTTTGTGAGTTTTGATACTTGATTACAAGCTAAAAAAAATAAAAGTTCTACCTTAACTTCTTTCTTTCCTCTTTTAGAAAAAGGTTTGACGTTATCTACTGTAAGTACTGACAATCATTTGGGGTGAGAAGTTTGAAGAATGCAGGCCAACAAAATCTGATTAATATACAAAATATGGACATATAGGTTGGATTGCATGTATGGGTTTCACAGTACACTGTGACGAAATGGTGGGCCAAAAATATGGGCCTTTTGGCATTATTTTGCTTAGGGCCCACAAATGGCCTGGGCCGGCCCTGAGTATCAATCCAAATCCGGACCTCCATGGGTTGATACATTCAATTTGCATGGATAATTTTTGTCTGGCTTTGTTGTCAGCACGTTCAACTATGGAAAGAAGAAAGTATTTAATAAAAATATTTCATTCATTCAGATCTACAATGTGTTATGTTAGTGTTCCGTTTATTTTTTGAGCCGTATATTTCATTCATTCATTCATTTTCCATGCCGCTTTTCCTCACGAGGGTCGCGGAGGTACTGGAGCCTATCCCAGCGAACTACGGGCAGTAGGCAGGGGACACCCTGAACTGGTTGCCAGCCAATCGCAGGGCAGAGCCGTATATTTTATGGTATATATTTTATGTTGGATTTGCAGAAAGAAAAAAAAGAGGGAAGATGAAAAATTGTGGGAAAATCTATGGCTCAAGTTTGTTCTAATGCAATGCAATCTTAGAAATGTACACCACCTCTGTAAATACAGTATAGGGTCAAATGTAATTCAGGAGCCAATCAACATTGGCATTAATACCAATTGAAAAACAAGGATAATCACTCATTTAAATCAGCACAGTCAAAACAGAAATGGCCTCTGTTGTGAAATAAGTCATTTGTGGGGCTGTCTGGTAGCCGAAAACACCCAGAACATAATCATAAAATCATATGCTACAGGTACTGTATAGTCATTTATTTTAAATGAAACAATCTGGTTACATTTTAGGTTCTGAATGGCTGCACTACCACTTAAAGCATCTTTACGCTGTGAGCACTCGGATTTGCCTTGTATGCCAGTAAGCAAACAAACACGTGGCACACAGTAAACAAATACCCATCATATGTCAAGAACATACAGTACACGTGCCAAAACAAATAAATGTTCAAAAATCCAAATGCCATACTTACAATAATGCAGCATCCCCCTTTTTGTTTTGATCAGCTTTTTTGGTTGGGCACACTTAAGTCAGGCGCTCAAAAACACTCACATGATGTGTGGCTTTGTGTCTCTGCCTCATGAAAGGGGAAGTGGCTTATGACTGAAGGATTATGGGTAGAGCGGTACAAAATGTGTCAAATGTGTGTGTGTGAGCGCAGACGCAGGGAAGGTCATGTCATAGCTAATCTTCTAATGGCCCATGAGCTCCCCCTCCACCCCCACGACCAATAAGAGGCCGACCCTCACAGACGCTGTTGTGACAATGGTACACTTGTGTTACTGTAACCCGGGGGACATCTGGAAGGTTGCGTTGTGTGCTTGTTTCTGTGCGCATGTCTTGTCGAGTAACACTTTGATGCTGGAAACATGGGAGACATTAAAGCTATAATTTAGTTGAACTACAACAACCCAAGTATATTTTTACAGCATCATTTAATAATTTACATTTATGTTTATAAAAAAAAATAAAGAACAATCTGTCTACTTGTCTACAATGTCAGCAAAATATTTAGGAATTTTTGAGGAATTTTTCCATTAATTAGGATGATTAATTACCGCACGTGATAAAGATGTCAATCATTCTCAGTTGTAGAGTGAGGATGTAACAGAAAGAGACCAAGATTTGTGATATAAAATTCACCTGATTTATATTGCAAAAAAAAAAAAACAAAAAAACATTACATTACTTCCTAGTCAAGAAATACTCACTTCATAATAATACTAGATAGCTATTCATACATTATTTAAAGTTGCCAAAAAAATGTCATTTAGGTTAAAGATCTTCTACATACTGGTGTTTTAGCTATTTGAGGCAGATGTTTCATTAACCTCACACTGATTGGTGGTTTGACACATTTGTTAAGTACTGTTCATGCACTCCTCTAAAAATATAGCAATGGTGAGGCCATCCATTCATTTTCTATACTACAGCACTTATCCTCATTAGGCTCGCAGGTCATCTGTAGCCTATAGTTTTTGTGTGTTTTTTTTTTTACCAAACACCATGCCATTAGACTAATAATAAAAATATCACAGTGCCATGAGAAACTGACCCCTCCTTTCAAAATTCATTTTGTGCGAGTGTGTTTTCCCTCTTTAATGTTTAAGATTAACAAGGAATATAAATATCAGACAGTGGTAAGCCAAGGAGACATAAAATGCCATTTTTAAGTAGGCATTTTATTTGCATTATCATTTTACAAAGACTATTGAAAGCTTTCTTCACTGTGTGACTGAGTAATTTCCTCCTAAACCTAATAATTGGTTATAGCACTCATAACAGCTGAAGTCTTTTACCTCTCTGCGGCGACACATTCTTCCTTGTAGATATAGATATATATATACAGTGGGGCAAATAAGTATTTAGTCAACCACCAATTGTGCAAGTTCTCCTACTTGAAAAGATTAGAATGGCCTGTAATTGTCAACATGGGTAAACCTTACCTATGAGAGACAGAATGTGGAAAAAAAACAGAAAATCACATTTTTTTTATTTTTAAAGACTTTATTTCCAAATTAGAGTGGAAAATAACTATTTGGTCACCTACAAACAAGCAAGATTTCTGGCTGTCAAAGTGGTCAAACTTCTTCTAACGAGGTCTAACGAGGCTCCACTCGTTACCTGTATTAATGGCACCTGTTTTAACTCATCGGTATAAAAGACACCTGTCCACAACGTCAGTCAGTCAGTCACACTCCAAACTCCACTATGGCCAGAGACCAAATTGTAGACCTGCACCAGGCTGGGAAGACTGAATCTGTAATAGGTAAAATGCTTGGTGTAAAGAAATCAACAGTGGGAGCAATTATTAGAAAATGGAAGACATACAAGACCACTGATAATCTCCCTTGATCTGGGGCTCCATGCAAGATCTCACCCCGTGGCGTCAAAATGATAACAAGAACAGTGAGCAAAAATCCCAGAACCACACGGGGGGACCTAGTGAATGACCTACAGAGAGCTGGGACCACAGTAACAAAGGCTACTATCAGTAACACAATGCGCCGCCAGGGACTCAAATCCTGCACTGCCAGACGTGTCCCCTGCTGAAGAAAGTAGACGTCCAGGCCCGTCTGCGGTTCGCTAGAGAGCATTTGGATGATCCAGAAGAGGACTGGGAGAATGTGTTATGGTCAGATGAAACCAAAATAGAACTTTTTGGTAGAAACACAGGTTCTCGTGTTTGGAGGAGAATACCCACTGTGAAGCATGGGGGTGAAAACATGGAGGAGAATACCCACTGTGAAGCATGGGGGTGAAAACATCATACTTTGGGGCTGTTTTTCTGCAAAGGGACCAGGACGACTTATCTGTGTAAAGGAAAGAACGAATGGGGCCATGTATCGAGAGATTTTGAGTGAAAATCTCCTTCCATCAGCAAGGGCGTTGAAGATGAGACGTGGCTGGGTCTTTCAGCATGACAATGATGCCACACACACAGCCAGGGCAACAAAGAAGTGGCTGTGTAAGAAGCATTTCAAGGTCCTGGAGTAGCTTAGCCAGTCTCCAGATCTCAACCCCATAGAAAATCTATGGAGGGAGTTGAAAGTCCGTGTTGCCCAACGACAGCCCCAAAACATCACTGGTCTAGAGGAGATCTGCATGGAGGAATGGGCCAAAATACCAGCAACAGTGTGTGAAAAGCTTGTGAAGAGTTACAGAAAACGTTTGGCCTCCGTTATTGCCAACAAAGGATACATAGGTATGTATTGAGATGAACTTTTGGTATTGACCAAATACTTATTTTCCACCATGATTTCTAAATAAATTATTTAAAAATCAAACAATGAGATGTTCTGTTTTTTTTTCTTCCCCACATTCTGTCTCTTATTGTTGAGGTTTACCCATGTTGACAATTACAGGCCTCTCTAATATTTTCAAGTGGGAGAACTTGCACAATTAGTGGTTGACGAAATACTTATTTGCCCCACTGTATACGTTGCTAAATAGTACCCACAAAAAAGTTTTACTCACGGTTTCCAGTCATTTTTTAATAATTAGCGTTTTTGTGTCGGTCTATTTTTTTTTACTGCGGCGTGGTGATATTGACACGGCTGAGTGGCATAGTCAGTGTGTGGAGCTGTTTTAGGTCACGCGCACCAATAGGAGATTAGGATTGTTGCCACGGTTTCAAAAACACACAACATGGCGACGACCGCGTCCAGCTCCGACACAGGCGAATATGAGCAATAAATAAGGAAACTGCATTCCAAATTTAGTCAAAACGCATCGAAACGAGGCTATATGCATCTCTCATCTGTCCAAGGGCGAAAAAGTGCAGGAATATAGACGAAAATAATGGAAAATTACAGAACCTGCGTCAGACAATGGCTCTCTCCCCAGGCTCCGTAGAAGGATCTTGCTGAACATGCGTCGACATGGATTCAGTTCATGTAGATCTATTTGAGTGAAACGAACCAACACAATTTCGCTCAGCCAACACAGCCTAGAAATCTTACTAAGCCACTGCAAAAGCTTTTTATTTACGATATTTATTTATTTAAGACAGTCGTAAGATTACATATCAGTGTTTTTTGGGTCATTGTCCTGTTGCACAGAACCCAACAGTTCGGAGCTGATTGTCGAACATTCTCCTTCAAGATATTTCTGGAACAGCAGAATTTTTGCTTCCATCAATCACAGGAAGTCACCCAAATCCTGAATTGGCAAAGCAGCCCCAGACCATCACACTAATACTGCTGTTTTGACTGGTGGCATCGTCAGGCCATTTTATATTCTCCCTAAAGTCATGTGCATCATTCAGATTTTTTTTTTTTTGCAGGGCATAAACCATTTCCTTGTATGTAACTTGCTCAGTCTCCCTTTTTGTTGAGTCATGAACACTGACCTTGACCGAGGCAAGGGTGTGTACAGTTCTTCAGACTCAATCCTTGGTTCAGTTTGTGACCTTGTGAATGAGTCGGTTTTCCATTGGTGGATAATGGTTCGCCATGGTTTAGAAATGGCTTTGTAACCTGTTCCTGAATTACAGATGTATGCACATTTTTTTAAAGTCTTCTCGCCAGTTGAATTTGTCACACAGGTTCTAATTTGAAATTATTTCTTGATTAAAGACGTCTGACGATAATTAGGTTTGTGTGTGGGCACTGAAAATGAATACAACTTTGTTTAAATAAATAAATATAATAAATAAATGTTTAAATAAATAAAATAAAATAAAAAATATATATATATATATACATACACACACACACATATATATATATATATATATATATATATATATATATATATATATATATATATATATATATATTAGGGCTGTCGAACGATTAACATTTTTAATCGAGTTAATTACAGCTTAAAAATTATTATTATTATTATTATTATTATTATTATTTTTTTTTTTTTAAAACCTGTCCTGTTCAGCTGTTTGACACAGAGAATGGAAGTCTAAGTGCCCGGATTCTGAACGGTTTTAATGTTTCACATTGAGAGTCTGACATACTCCCATTGTGATCATTCAAAATACCTTTTTATTATGACAAAGCAGCGAACAGGAAGGGATTATGGGGGGACAGAAGAAAAGAAATACAAGAGAAGAAAGAAAAGAAACACATACACAAACAACAACAAGAAATACATTGAACATCTAAACTAGTTACTAATATGCTGGTGCTATCGTCAGCGAGATGTATTTCCGGTTTACACCATGTGGGGGCCTATTGGCCAGTGAAAGAGGAGAATGGGGGTGGGGGTGTCTATAAGACTATAAGCTAAGTGATTGAAAGGGGTAGAGTGTACACAAATCAGTTCTGTGATCTAGAACCCAGTAATCGTGTGAATCTCTTATGAGTGTAAGCCCGTTGGCGACCAACCCTACGCCGCCGCATCGCCAATCCCGGCACCGGAACCCCCAACCCGAGCATGCCCTACCACATCCAGCAGCACGCAAGCCCCACCGGGCGCGCAACAGCCACGCAGACGGGCGGAGAAACCGCGCGGGCGCCAACCCAGGGCTACGGCCCCCACCCAGCCAGCCCGGGGAGGGAGGGCGGGCGGGGAGGGGGGGGTCATGCACAGCCCATCCCTCCTCCCGCCGCCCAGCAAAGGAGCCACCGCCCCCCCCCCCCCCCCGGGACCCAGGGTGGTCCCCCGGGCCACCCGCGCGCCCATCAACCGGCCTTCAGGGATGGCAGGAGGGGACGCATCACCAACCCCACGCCTACACCCACCCCCGCCCGCCCACCCGGGCCACGAGCCACAGCCCCCCAACCGGCACGGCACGCCACGGGACCCCCAGCGGCCCACCAAGCCCCAGGCAAGGCAGGGACCCCCGCCGGTGCAGGCGACACCCCGCTGATACACCGGCGCCCAGCCAGCGACCCGCGACGGAGCGCAGGGCGGATGCCCAGCCAGAGAAGAGAGGGGAAGGCGGAGGCAGGAGAACGCCCAGGAACTGCCACGGGGCGATGCAAGATCGGAGACCCGACCCCCCAACCCACTCCCGCGGCCGGCAGCCGAGGCAGAGGGGAGGCCACACCCCGGGAGCCACGCCATATAGAAAAAGTGTGGGACCCACCTACCACCCTATTACTGTGGCTGCCAGGTTCCCGACTGCCAGCCATCACCCAGCACCGTGATGGGGGTGTGAGGGGAGGGTAGTGCAATGTATGCATTAAAATGGGAGAGCTTGGCTTGGGGCAGTGGGACCGCAGCATGGAGTTTCTGCCCAGCCGCCCGTCCCACCGCCCTTTGCCGGAGCTCTCCTGTGGAGTATGATGTGTGTGGTGCATTTAAAAAAGGTGCAGGGATGGCGGGGCCTGTGGTGAGGAGGCAGCCGTGAGGCTCCCCCCACCCCAACAGGTCCCAACCATCCCACAACCTTGGTGTGTGGTGCATTAAAAACAGGGGGGAGTCGGGCTGGGACTGTAAAGCCCCGTCCCAACTCTCCCCGGAGAAATGTATGAGCATGTAAGTGCCAGGGTGAAAAATATTTACAGTGCCGAAGTGAGAAGTGCGTGAGTTAAGAGGCAGGCTCCCGCGGGCATGGCCCCGTCCACCAGAACCACTGGCCCCAGGGCGGAAGAAGCGTCAGGGCCCCGATCGATCCCCGCCCCAGACCACCCACGGCGCCTCCGCGACCGCCCACCCCCCTCCCACCCACCGAGCACCCACCTCGCACCCCGAGCAGGCGCCACACCAAGCGCCGGCGACCAGGGGGCGTCCACCCCACCGGCAAGGGACAGCAAGCCTCACCCTAGGCCCAGCGGGCCCCAAGAGGCCCCGCCAACGACCCCGCCGGCCGGGGGGCAGCCGCGGCCGCCGCGGCCCAGGGAGGCGGACAGGGCCGGAAACAGACCAAGGGGAGGGAAGCGCACCCCCCACAACCCATCCCCGGGCCAAGAGGGGCGCGCGGTATGGCACCAGAGGGCACCTCCCCGGCACCTGGTACAGGGAGACGCGGCTCCGGCCGGGCGGACCTGGGAGGGAACCATGGCTGCCGCATACACCCCCCGGCCCCCACCCCAACTCCACCCCACCCCGGCCGGCCGGGGAAGGGCCGCGGCCCCGGACCGGCACCCGCGTACATTTTTATTATTTTTGTGGCATTCCTTCGCAGGTGAGAGAGAATCCTTATTCTATGTTCATCATTCTTGCGATCGTTTCCCACTGTTGTTCGTATTTGTCCATTTTATTTGTCTGTTTGGCAGATATTTTCTCTAATGTTATATATTCAATGATTAGATTTAGCCATTGGTTAATGCTAATGTTTTGTTTGTTTTTCCAATTCAACAATATTGTTTTTTTGGCTATCGTTAGACTTGCTAGTAGTGGACGGGTTTGATGATAGAGATATTCACTGTATTCAGATCACCAAGCAGACAAAGAGTTGGAGACAATGGAATCCTGCAGTTCAATAGGAAAGAGAGTTTCTTCGTTACCTGTGCCCAGAAATCTTGTATTGGTTTACATTGCCAAAGAGCATGAAAGTATGTATCTGGAGTATCTTAAGCTTAAAAATTAATTAATCTTAATTAATCACAATTAATCGCAATTCAAACCATCTCTAAAATATGCCATATTTTTCTGTAAATTATTGTTGGAATGGAAAGACACACGACGGATATATACATACAACATACTGTACATAAGTACTGTATTTGTTTATTGTAACAATAAATCCACAAATGGCATTAACATTCTTTCTGTGAAAGTGATCCACGGATAGAAAGACCTGTAGTTCTTAAACGATAAATGTTATAGTTACAAGTTATAGTAACTTTATATTAAAACCCCTCTTCATGTTTTCGTTTTAATAACATTTGTAAAATGTTCAATCAAAAGCAGAGTTAATATAATAATAAGAAAAATAAAAATAACAATAATAAAAATAGAGTGACCAAAGTCTAAGTTTTACGTGTATTTTGCATAGCTATTTTGATATGGAATGCCAGTTCATTTTGCATTGTTGTTTAACTGTGTGTCAGAATAGGGCCTCATTACTATAGACTGAAGTGCTTTTCTTTATGTGAACATCATTTTTTTTTTGGAGAGATAGGAATATTATTTTTGTTGTGCTTTCACTAAACGATACTTACAGTGGGAAAACCCATTGGCAGTGTATCAAATACTTGTTTTCCCCACTGTATGTTTGTTGTGAAGGAGTTGCCAATAAACGGCGCGGTCCAAAGAACGCCTGTGTCCACTCGTCTTTATAAGCTATATATCTGCACATATCTTACCCAAAATACAACAAGAGACACATAATTGCCACTAAAAGAAAGAAAACTTACCGAAATATGTGTGGAGCACAAATAGCAATTTGCATTGCATTGTGCATACAGCATAAACGTCTCACAACTACTAATTCTCCCACGTTGAGAAGAAATAACATGAGTATGGAACGGCGCTGCCCCCAAGCGGCCGGTGGCATTCTATTCACTCTTAATGTCCATAAACGGCCTCATTGTAATCTGTTTGAGGCAATATGCGAGATGGTCATTCACCCAAGCGCCAGCAGAGGGCGGCAAAACTCCATAACAACAAGGGAGCGTTTCACTGTACTGTCATTTAAATCTGTCTGAGCGGGACATCTGCGTTAATTGCGTCAAATATTTTAACGTGATTAATTAAAAAATTTAATTAACGCCTGTTAACGCGATAATTTTGACAGCCCTAATATATATATATATATATATATATATATATATATATATATATATATATATATATATATATATATATATATATATATATATATACTAATTTTATTTGTTCCAGGACTAGGTTTGTAAGTCGAAATGATTTTCCCATAAGAATACATTATAATTTTATTAATTCGTTCCAAAGCCCAAAGACCTATGCAAAATCCATATTAAAAACTGCTGGTACAATAACAAATAGCAATTACACAAAGTGAATCAAAAAATATAATGATAATCATTATTAAATGAATCGGGTTTTAATGTGGCAGTTGTGTTTTGCATGCTGTTCCTGAACGCAGATTGTGTGACAAACGAGATTAAGAGAAGTGTGTTAGAGATTTTACTTTCACTTTCCATGTTCTGTTGTTGTTAGTGTATTTTTAAAAATCTGACGAAGCTGGCGACTTCCTTTCCGATGTTACCATAATAATAATTGTCACCTTAACTTATAAAGACTGGCGAACAGAGGGCGGAGGACGACTGTCGAGATCGTAGACATATTCCATCATTTCCATGTGAATTTCAATGGTAAGCATCACCTCTTTCCTTTTTTTCACCACCTGCACTAACCTTCTCTGGACCCATGTTGATTTCTCTCTCAAGAAAATCCGCCATGCGTCCGTCTTGTGGCAAAACAATGTAATTGCGATGCTGTCATAAATCGTCATAATTCAAAACATTTCAAACATGTCATATGTCGAGACAAATTACGAGTCAAATTTTACGTCGGATGTCGATGCCTTCGTATGACCAGGTACCACTGTATATACTCTATATATAAATGATTAGCCAAAGTAAATGCATGACTTTATAAAGGGGCAATTACTTTCTCACACAGGACTAGTTAGTCCTGTCCTTTCCTGCCTCCTTATTAAATAAAATCACCTTTTAATAACTGCAAATATAAGCTAGCATCATTTTCTTTATCATTGTCTGACATTTAGATTTGTTTGATTATCTTAAAAATCAAAGTGAAAATTGTGCAAATGAATGAATAAAAATTAAGAAAAACAGATTTTAAACTTATTAAGGCATGTATTTTACCTGTAAAAATAAAACATTCCAAAACACACAATAAGTATGAGTGGCTGCAATGAATTTCTCAAGAAAGTTTGGTCATGTACAGTTAATGGTATACAAGTCTTATTAACTTTGATTAATTTCAATTTGTTTCAATACTTTTTCGGATATTGTGGCATTTTGACACAAATGTTTTAAATTGTATATTCAGATGTAAACAGAAAATAAATCTACGTAAATGAACAACTAAATGTTAATCTTTTGTTTAATGTTCATCAGTTGATGGCAAGGCCAAATGTTTTAAGTCCACAGAATAAATAGTTAAAAAAATGTCAATACTTTTACATAGTAATGTATAAAAATTAGGAGTATTTCCATATTGTTTGGTCATTAAAACCACTGGTGTATGATAGGATGACAATATTTTTGTTTACTGTAGGAGTCAAAATGATAGGAATATGAAAATATTTTTAAATTAATATTAACGTTTAAAAGATATGACCTTATTCATATTACTACTAAGCAAAGTGGTAGATTTCCCTCATTGAGACTGGGATTACCCAGAGGTTGCGCTAGACTTTTTCGTTGTCTGTCATTTTGACTGACAGGGTCATAAAAATCCGGTCATAATCTATTTTTACCCGTCAATTAAATTTTTTAAAATGATGATAATGACATTGTGGTGACCCTTTGTTTGGCATAATTCACCTTCCGTACTTGTGTGTCCATTTGGCCGAGCGCGTTACCGGCTACGACAGTCACGTGACAGAGACACTTAAGAGCCGCGCGCGGTCCCCTCACTATCCACTCGCTCTCGCTATATGATTGGCCGAAGAGTCGAAATGCTCTCCCGTGAAATGCCCGTTTAAAAATGTTCCCGTTGTTACTTCTTGCGTTCACTTATAAGTGCCCATTTAAAAAGGAAAAGCGATGGATGATACTACACACAGAGCGTATTATTAACAAATGTTAAAGTTGTATAATCATCTAGCGAGAATAAGGAACGTCACTGACAAGCGCAGGCCCCCGCGAGTGGATAGTGAGGGGTCTAGGATAGTGCGCCTACAGCTAACAAGACTCTTAACATTGCATACCGCTTCAACATATTCAATAGTATTTAGTTTTCATTCATTTTAAATTAATATTCTGTCCGAACAAGCTTAACAGAGAATCCACACCGTGCCATCACACATCAAGCAGATGAATGTGTAACTTTTCTCCGCAGTGACAAAAACAGCTGACTGTGGCCCCAGTAGTTAGGTAGCCTACCATATGTAGCATATGGAACAATGAAATTAACAGTTCACCTGCTGTGGCCTGAACGTAGTCTCACACTTTCCTCCTGGTGCGCATGGACTTGAATTGCGTGCCCGCTTGTGCAGTCCCTGTTTCTTCACCTCTTTTATCAACACCATCGTCGTTTTGGAGCTTTTTGAAGAAACTTCGGACACTCAGTTGCCTTGACATTTTTCAGAGTAAGGCCAACGACGTCATGCATCAAGAGAGACAATAGCTAATTAATAAGCTCACTCGCCACCCTGTGGTCTGGGGTGTGAATTGCAACCGGTCAAAATGACGGATGGACTTCAGTTTTTTCCGTCACCGTTTTAAAAAATCGGTCAACGACGGAAAATATTCGGTTAACGCGACCCCTGGGATTACCGTAATTTTCGGACTACGAACCGCACTTTTTCCCCCCTCATTATGAATCCTACAATTTATAGTCGAGTGTGGCTTTTTTTTGTTGATTTATTTGGGTTAATAGGTAACACTCTATTTTTACAGCAGATGTCATAAGACGGTCATAATTATGACATGACACTGTCAGGGGCATTAATGAATGCTTATGACAGATGTCATTAAAGGGAACCTCGAACTCAAAGATTTATAGGCGCTAATAAGACACAATTGTTGTCTTTTACTAAAATATGCTGTTATGCGTGTGGACCGAACACCGGGTTACTGTAATTCGTTCTACGCGACGAGACGTGCAACACATGTGCACATCGGTTAAAAGCAGCAATTACTTAATATTTGTATTTTTATTGAATCTTTTATTACCTTTTCATTGCCTCAAAATACTTTTTGCATGTGTTTCCCTCTCATACTTTTAAGTTGTGTTTTCTTGTGGTAGCTATAAAGCAGATTGTTGATCTGTTGACCACATTAGTCACATAGCATATTTAAACCACCCTTATTTGATTTTACTGTGTTTAAGTATTTTCTTAAGGCATCTTTAGCATGTTCTGTCTGTATGCATCTAAACAAAACAAGCTGAAAGCGCATGGTGGTACTTTTCATATCAAATTCGCCTCTTGTAGGACGTTTAGCCGATGAAGCACATTTTTGCAGAACACCGTTTTTTTCCTACTCTTGTCTCATCTCATCCTGTCTTTCCTGTTAATTTCGCTTTTGCTTTGTGAAATACTGACAGTGCTGTCATGCTCATTAATGTTCCTCTCAGGTTCAAATTAAAAGGGTTGAACAGATGACATGTTTATGTCACAAGAGTCATAATCTGGAAGCCCGGCAGCGTAACCATGTGACTTCACCTCCCTGCGATGTCAACAACAATTGCTACGTACTGATTTTACAAATTGTATAAAAACTAAAACATCAAGAGGGGTATCAAATTATTTTAACTCACAGTAACGTTTATCTTTTAAGAACTACAAGAGTTTCTATCCGTGGGTCGCTTTAAGTGTTTTTTGTCACCAACTCCATTTATGTCCAGCTTGGATCTTTTACATCCATTCAAAAGTGAGATATTTAGTGTCATCTGGCAAATTGACATCTGTCATGAGCATTCATTAATGCTCACCAAAGTGTCATGTCATATTTATGACGGCCTTTTGACACCGCCGTCAAATAAAGGGTTACTGGTTAATATCTTTGGTGGAAATATCCCATAATACAGTGAGGACAGCTGTGGTTTATAGTCAGGTGCGGCTTATCTATGAACAAATGCTTTTTTTGTGTCAAATTTGGTGGGTGGCGGCTCTTAGTCTGGTGCGCCTTAGAATAGAATAGAATAGAATAGAATAGAATAGAATAGAATAGAATAGAATAGAATAGAATAGAACTTTATTGTCATTGTCAGCAAAACATTGTCAGTCCGGGAATTACAGTAATTGCATTTTTACTTTGATATGGTCACCTAAAATGAGCTGTCCAATACAGATAAGCAGATAGTCAAAGGGTTAAAAGGTCTGATGCCAAAGGGAACACATTCTGTACAGTATAGGTGAGTACCTGTACTGACAAGTTGAACCAGCTTAGTCAACTAGGAGATAGAATTTCATCCACCCCTAAAGACTCAATGCAAAGAAAAAAGCTATAGACAAACTACAGACCTTCATACAGGTAAGTTCTTCCTTCATGTTATATATATATATGTATATATATATATTTTTTGATGCACTGATTCTACGTTCAAGCATCATCTACACTATGTATGGGATAGAGGGTTTGTTTTCATTAGTAAATCAATTATTGAGGTTACACAACACTTAGTTGTTGCTTCTGCCATCATTTGGTCTCCTGTGTTTATTGAGCACTCAGCTGTGGACATTGGTCAAGAAGAACGATAGGCAAAATATGTTATTACTTCATTTACAGTCTCATACCCTAACAACATCAAAAATAGTCCAAACAACTGTAGCAGTACTGTTTTTTTAAACTAATAATTAACTTATTGTTAATAGCAAAATATCTTGGAAAAGACTTTGTATATCATTTATTTTTGCACGTGCTTAAAAATGATTTATATTTGCTCAAGTAACGTCTACTTCTTTCATTTTTTACTAATGCTAAGTCAAACACATTCATACTTTTGGAAAGCCAAGCTTTGAAAAATTCAATAGATCAGAGGTTGACAAGTCCCATTTTGCCCGAGGGTCACTGCAAAGAAGCATACCTTTTCAACAACCTCACTCTGATTACAGTGTGTTCACCAAGGAGTCTATATTTGTTGTAAGAATATTCAACATTCCAAGAGTTCCCTTTTCAACTTGCTAAAGGGTTAAAATAGCACGATGAAATTATACAAGTGCCATAACTGCGCAAGGACACTTGTTTGACAAAAGACCAGTAACACCTAATACAGTATGACCCCAAAAAGGTGAATTTTTTAACAATCCAATAAAACCAAGCGTTAGCGGAGAAAAAATATTTTATTAAGAGTAATTAAAACTTTAAAACATTCTGTTTTAGGAAACAATGATGGCATTTTATTCTTTAAAAATGCCTTTTTTAATGGCGTCTTCCTGAATGTTGCAGTCTTGAATTCTGCTGTTGAGATTTCTCATCTGAGCTGGGATACTGTGAATTTCATCCTGAATTCACCCTGGTTATGGCAGATTGTTTACTTGCTCAAAGTCACTGTCTCACAGTGCTGCCACTTGCTCATGTCTGCCAAAGCTATGTCAGCCACTAATATCACTCTCGAAAGTTGCCTCTTTACATTCACACACCTAAGAGATAAAACCCCCTATTGGAGAGAGTACTACATAAAAGGAGCCACTACTGAGCTGTGCAGCCAAGCCCTTATTCAAAACCAAAATGAATCTTCTAACTGGGCCAATTCGACCAAGTGTGCCAAATTCTGTGGCTCTCTATAAGCTGCCTGAGTCTCTGAAAAAAAAAAGTCCTTTTAATGGCGAACAAAGGGTCGTCACAGCAACAGACATGTGGACATGGGCCGTAAAATAAGTATTTCAAAAGGTCTTGAAATTACAATGACCAACCTGAAAAGAAATGGACATGTATCGGAAAAGTGAGTGACTTTCTATTGCCACTAGTTGGCGCTGTAGGGTTGATGCAAATGACCCCTACAGGACCCTTTAGAGTATGAGTCAACAAGCACGAGATGTTTGGCACAGATATGTTGCAGATCTTCCAAGTTATGACTGTTCAAAACTTGTGGTGAGACGAAATGGCTTCAGTCATGTTAACTTCTCCTGTTGGACCCTTCTGCTTCAACCAAACCTCAGTATTTTTCATCAGGCACCTGAACACATGTCTTATGGCTCCCCTGATGCAGGTTTCAGGTGAATAGATTTTTTTCCCTTGGAGGAGGAGCCTGTTTCGTAAAAAAAGGCATTTCCTGTTCCCACTAGGGGGCGCTAGGCCTAATGGGTAATATTTCAATGTACTCGTGTTAAGGGTGGGATCCCGCACATACATACCAGATATGAAAAAAATTGAACATTGTGTCAAGGAGCTATTAGTCATTTACTGAATTTGTCATTTTGCCAAAAAAATGGCCGACTTTGGCACCACGCTCAGGTCAGACCCATGAATGAAAACGCACCATTTTGAAAATTTTAGATCTCCTTTGTCTCCTGAATAGTCTCACCAATTTTGAAGATGATCCAACCAACTCCTTCTGTGACAAGGTCTCAAATGTGCACCCTGTTAATTGATAAAAACTTAAAATACCCGATTTCCTGTTGGGTTTGGAATATGGGTTCAATAGACTTTTTGGAGCAGTTTTGCACAAGGTATTGACTCCCCAAATTTCATTGCTCTACGTTAAAAAGACCTAATAGGAAACGCCTTTTTGAAAAATTTAAGGGAGCGCCACAGAGCCATTTTGTTACATTTTTTTGTAACGTCGCAACATGATCGAAATCCACGCAAAGCCGCATGTATGTGCACAATTTGGTGAGTTTTCGTGCATGTTCAGGCCTCCAAATGTAAACTATACAACAAATGGATACAAATTTCACATTTGATCCAAAATACCCGATTTTCTGTTAGATTTGGAAAATGGGTGCAAGAGACTTTTTGGAACAGTTTTGCATAAGGTATGGACTCCCCAAATTTCATTGCTCTACGTTGAAAAAACCCAATAGGAAAGGCCTGTTTTAAAACTCCTTTCTGTCGCCACTAGTTGGCACTGTAGAGTTGATGCAAATGACCCCTACAAGACCCTTCAGGGTATGACTCTCAACAAGCACGGGAAGTTTGGCGCAGATATGTTGTATATCTGCCGAGTTATGACTGTTCAAAGTTTTTTGCGAGACAAATTGTTGACGGTCATTTTCACTTTCCTGTTTGGACCCCTCCGCGTCAACGAAACCTCAATATTTTTCATCAGGCACCTGAACACAGGTCTTAAGGCTCCCCTGATGCAGGTTTGAGGTCAACCGATTTTTTTCCCTTGGAGGAGGAACCTGTCTCGTAAAAAAAGGCATTTCCTGTTCTCACTAGGGAGTGTTAGGCCTAATGGGTAATATTTCAATGCACTCGTGTTAAGGGTGGATACCGCACATACATGCCAGATATGAAAAAGATTGAACGTTGTGTCAAGGAACTATTAGTATTTTTTTTTGTCATTTTGCCGAAAAAATGGCTGACTTTGGCACCATGCCCAGGTCAGACCGGTGAATGAAAACACACCATTTAAAAAACTTAAGATCTCATATGTCTCCTGAACAGTCTCACCAATTTTGAAGATGATCCAACCAACTCCCTCGGCGAAAAGGTCTCAAATGTGCACCCTGTAAATCGATAAAAATTTCATATTCGATCCAAAATAACCGATTTCCTGTTGGGTTTGGAATATGGGTGCCGATGCTTTTTTGGAGCGGTTTTGGACAAGGTATAGACTCCCCAAATTTCATTGCTCTACGCTGACAGACCCTAATGTTATACGCCAATTTTAAAATTTCAGGGGGGGCGCCACTGAGCCATTTTGTTAGATTTTTTTGCAACGTTTCAAAATTATCGAAATTTACAATTTTCCGCACGTACAGTATGTGCAAATTTTGGTGACTTTTCGTGCATGTTCAGGCCTCTAAATTGGCCATTTTCATTTGCCCTGAAAAAAAAAAAAAAAAAAATCCTTTGTAAAACAATAGGGCCTTCGCACGCTTAGTGCTCGGGCCCTAATAATGACGTTTTAAGGAACACCACGAACTCCACGATGTCCTGCTTAGCACGAAGAGGTGCAGCCCTTGAAACAAATGATAATAACGATGTTTGACTAATATCTTTTAGGCCAGTACACTTTTTAAAATGCCTGCTCAATGTGCCAGTCTTTCTGCTCTCGTACGAGAGCAAAGCGCCACATTTGTTGCATTCGGCAAGGCTGACAGTTTTCTGTAACATCTTCCACTATCAATTTAAATCCTTTCCACACACCACTCGTGGATTCTTTCCTTTTCAATTCCACCGTCTTTAGTTTGCTTTTCACCTCTTGCGGCTCTATATTGAAATTCAAAAAGGAAATACCAGGATGCAGCTTTGCAGACTCGCGGAGAGCGCCAAGAGCAGGTGGGGAAGATTAAAAGGAGGGTAGGGTCACGGCGTTCATGTGCGCAAACAATGCACTGGCTCATGTTTGTGATTACCAAAGCGCCTTCTCTCTGTTTTATCCAATTTATTTATTTTATAACAAGTATTCCTTAGTTTACCATCCATACATCGTTTTAATATACAAATATATATTTATTTTTAAAAAAAGAGTTAGCGAGAGAGCAGTCCGGCCCGAACGTAAATGATTGACATTTTGGGCCCGACCCGGCCCAAAATTCGGTCGGGTCTGGTCAAGTTGGGTTCGGGCTCAAGATCTAGGCTCTACTGTAGAGGAAGCTATTTTACATTCAAATATCAATCCATTCCATTCCCTGGATTGATATTGCGATAAAGATGCTGCTGCACCACAATATTTTCTTTGTTGTTTTCTTTAATATTTACTTGAATATTTTTATTGATGGGTCGTTGTGACTAAAATACAGTGACTGTTATTACTGATTTTGCACAGGAGTTCAGATGTTGCACTGTGTGAAAGGCTGCTACTATTTGTAAAAGAAAGAGAAAGCCCTGGTCTCATTCAAAGCACTAATTAAATGCTGTGATCTGTTTTTTTTTTTTAATATATATATATATCTGAAAGTATACTATTTTCATTTGACTTCAACCAGGAGTGACACAAGAGCCAATAAAAATGTGTTTAATGTCTGACCGCTTGTGTTGCCTCATGATTCACGAAAAATATGCTGTGCTTTAGAATTTTAATGCATCCCAGGCTTTAATGCATCATGATGCATTGCCGAATCGAACCGAATCGAATCATGACCCTCTGAATCGAATCGAATTGGATTGAATCGAATCGTGGCCCTCCGAATCGTAATTGAATCGAATCGTGAGGGCAGTGCCGATGCACACCTCTATTAACAAGTGCAAAAGAATGGAATGTAAACAGATTCAGAACACTGACTTTGCCTTTCCAACATGTTTCAAAACAATACTTAAAAAAATATCTAGCATTAATATTATAGTATATTACTATATATAATAGTATTGTAATCATTGCCAATCATACTTTTCATAAAGGGTTTAATTTTAAAGCTATTCCTAGTGTAGAATCTGAATTCTGAATTATGTGGGATTAACTCCAGAAACCGTTTATATGACGAATATGATGTGCTTTTATTTTGAAATGTTCCCCGGAAGTACGTTCGCTAAACCCCTAACAGTAAGCTTTACACTCTGCAAAAAAAAAAAAGCGCTCTTTTTGTCATTGCATGTAGTGTCAGTAATCAATTTTTTTCATCAAATGCGATTTTTCATGTTTGACCTTTGACCAAGGTGTCCCCTTTTAACCGCAAGTTTGCGTTTTGGAGAAAACTGCCAATGTTTTATAACAGGCTAAATTAGGTTGTCTTTTTCCCCCCATTAGCCTCAATGTAGCAATGCTAAGGTTTACACTGTTTAATATAGATGTGTTTCCTTATGTTGTATGTCTGAACTTTAATTTTACGACGTGTTGATGACCAATAAACATCTGTGAAAAGAACTGGAGTCTTATATGCCATGAACACACACATGTACATGCACGCACAAATGTATGCACGCACGCGACGATAAAACGCAGCCGTGAAAATTACCGCCCTCATTTTTATTTACCGTGCGATAGATGGACTCATTGCATACCGCGACAGGCTTAGCAACTTCAATAAAACATGTCGTTGGTTAGTTATATGGACTTACAACCTGCCAGCTTGTGACGGCGCTTTAGGTGATCATTCACGGCCGACGTGCAGCCAAGCTTGGCATTGAAGAGACAGGACACAATAGTGTACCACCCTTTGTTTCGTTGAAATAAGTCAATGTTTTGGCCACTCTGGTGCACTCTTTTGGCTTTATGCCGCTTTCCCATCAAGCGTCCGACATCAAAAAAATCTCCCAACACCCCCCCCCCGCCTTAAAATTTTCTCGTTGGTTCTACACAATTACCGTAGGTCACCCCTTTTGACTTCAAAACGGCGAATTTTGCCGAAAGGTGAGAGAATTTTGGTTATGAGTATTCTGTCAACAATCATGCGTATAAAGATGCTTGACGCCACAACTGCAATTTAGATGTAATGGTTGCAAGTTCACTGCAACTCTGATTGTATGCAGATTGTTGTCTATCAAGTGTTCATCACTATGGCTGGCTCAGTATCTACAGCTATTGAACGAGATGAAGAAACCAACACAAAAGATGGTATGTGTTTAATAATCCCTCATAACACATCTACTGTGTGGTCACAGCTGAATGTTAACTTTATCTAACAAATGACCTTTTCTGACAGAGGCCAACCCAGTGGATGTTTTCTTTCTCTTCATCTTATTTTTGCTTAGACTGGAGAACAGAATTTGATCCAAGACAAGCTGGTTGGCTATTTGTAGAAGAACTGCTGCAAGATAACAAAGAGTCAAAATCACTATGCCTGACTGTGGACATCAGGGAGGACAAAGAGTCACAAGACCAGGCCTTAGTCTCCTTTTACAAGAGAGACAACATTCAGTGGGCCTCTCCATTTGAATGCAAACTTCAAGGTAGCACAAGTACTGGACATGAAATAGTTTGACTGTCTAGCTGGGGTGTGGGTGTTTAGAAATCATTACATAGTATATTTACGGGAAGTGGGAAGATCCTTTCTGGAAAGTTTTTATGTCCCGATTCGATGTTGGTGCTGTATAGTGCAGATTACATTATTTCTCGATTGGGAAAACGCAAAATCTTATTGTTTAAACCAAATGCACAAAAAGGGTACAACCAAGAGTAATTAGATTCACTGTGTCCAACATAATTTGAAGATTTACAGAAGAGAACAGGAAATTACCTATTTCGACATTATGCTGTTTGATGCTCAAATGTTAAAAACTAAAGTTCTGGTTTTAAACTTTTAGTTTTAAACTTTGATTTTACTTTTAACTTCTGAGGTTAAACACTACTTGGCCAATTATTGTTTCCATTTCAAGCTGTGTCAGTGTCCACCGGTTCTGTGTTTCAATTTCATGGAATTGTTTGGCAGTTTTTCTAACGATTCTCTTATCGATTCCCATCAGTACGATTTAGGTCACGTAGTTTACACATGTTACACTCAATCGATTCATCAAGTAAAACTACATGATTACTCAAAGAGGGACCACTCAGGAAGTATAATCTGAGGAGTCGTCGCCGAGTGTATTTGCAATGATTTTCACAGGCCAGGTCATTATTAATGAGACCTTGTAAAGAAATTGTGATTTTCCCCCAAAAAAAGTCTCTTAATGGGTCTATTGTATTCCTCGTCAAATATTCTATAAGAAAAATATGACATATATGCATCTAAAATAATCCTAAACGATTTTATTAGCAATTTTAATACTCCTGTTAGAAAGGTTCCTTGGGTATGCGTTCGTTCCCATAGCAACCAGTCATTTACTTCTTGTTAATGTCCTAAGTCGCACGCGCTGCGTATTCTGGGACCAAGAATAGGCGTAAGGTGCGCATTTCGAGCACAGTGCAGCTACCTGTCAAGATGTGTGCGAGGAAGTGTTAATCTGTGTGCATCCATGAACGAATGTAACTATTTCTTCTTCATGTAATAAAGTTCTTATTATAAGTTAGAGCCGTCATCAGCGTGACCGTTTCGTGTTTTACCGTTACATTGGCGATTGAAAATTTTTTTTTTTTTTTTTTCAGGCGACGTTGCAACCGGAAATGGAGTTCTCCGTCACATGATGTCGATGGTCATTTTCAGGCTAACCAGCGGATTCCATATAAACTTAGGTTGTGCGCAAACACAGAAAATGGGCAAAAATTTACGTAACATCAGCAGCTATTACATATAAAGAGCTTTTTACATTATTATGAATAATTTTATGCAGTGGATCTTACAGGTTTATAGAAAAAGTTTCCAAGGCTCACGATGGTTTTGAACGAAAATGAAATATTTTGTCATTTTAATCAAAGCTAAATTGCAATATTTTTTCACTACATGAGCAGGAGTTGGTGCCATAACCAAAGTCTTTGAAGGTCAGCCTGATCACCTCATCCCCTCAATATCAGATGGTCTACTTGACAACGACATGTTCTCTGTAGCAGGGCGCATGATTGGCCATTCTTTTTTGCATCATGGGCCAAGTTTTCCAGGACTTAGCCTGGCCATTATTCACACTCTCTTTGGGGGTTCTTTGGAGAAATCTCCTATAACAGTACAGGATTGCCCAGATCTTGATATTCGTGACATAGTGACTATGGTAAGCTTCACCATAACACAACAACAAAAAAAGGCTGATAGGTAGTGCTATCATTGTAAAAAAAGCAGTTAGTATTGAAAATCAATATGCATGCATACGCGACAGTATATGAATAGGATAACCTAGTCAAGTTGTTTCTGTTTTTTTCTAGCTCAGGGAAGATGTTGAAATAAACAACTTTGACACCATCAATCAGCTTTGCATGCTGTGGAATCTCCCCACACCTGATGCTAACAACAGGAAGTGGCTGTCTAAAAAGCTTCTTTTGCATGCGGTAACAGAAATGTGCTACTTTTGTTTCTCAGTTCCCTAATATGGTGACAATTATCTTCCTCCAACCTGTACTACACAACAATTGTACCTGCTTTTAAAGATGATCTAGCGTCCATCTACACATTGAAAGGCACATAAAAACTAATATTATATTTTTTGTTATTATCATAATTAGTGTTATTATATTAAACTCCTCTACAGTAAATGACCTATGGACTTCATAGTCAACCCATCCAGTCACCTTGCTGCACACATGATATATCATATCTCTGTGCTGTGCTGCAGGTGATTGAGCGAACAAGAGGTCAAATCAATCAGTTCCAAAAAGGCCTCCAAGACACAGGACTGTGGCAAATGCTTATTCACAGAAGAGAGATCATTCCTATTCTATTTCCTCGGGAATCAGAGACACAAGTCACATCTCAGGTTGGGAAGCAAGACTAGAGCTCCTTGATCATTTCAATATTTGTTCTAGGGCTGCAGCTATTGATTATCTTAGTAGTCGATCAATTTATCAACTAGTTAGTTTGAATAATCAAGTAATCTGTTTAGGAACATTTAATGCATTGCAGAATTAATTTTAGGAGATGTAAAACAAAGGCTTGCTAAGATTGCACTTTCAAAAGAGCATTAAACGCGAATATAAAATAAAATTCCCGAGTGATTCTTCAAACTATCCAGAATCTCACTTTCATTTAAAAAACATTATTAAAATACCTGATCTTAGCTTCAAACTGTATAAAAAAGTAATCAATTCATGAGGATTTAAGTACAACAAGAAAACAATTGGCTAACTTGCATAGTAAAAGCATGCGAGCTTCAATACTATAAAATGGTAACATTTTTTTTACAATGCTGTTAACAAATTGTTCAGACACATATTCCCACCAAAATTCCCAAATATATGACAAACTAAATTACGAATGCATTAAAAAAAACATACTACAGCAAACAAAAAAATTACCTTATATTGGCCTTAACAGGGAGCAGCTGGATTCAGCCATGATAAATGAGTTATGTCATATTCACTGTTGAGGTGTATTCACCTAAATAAATAAAACTAAATGCAAACACTTTCAAAACAAACCATTACAACGCCACTCTAATTAAACAATTACTCGAAGCAGCAAAATTAGATTCTAAGCTTTTTTTTCCTAATTTAATTACACAAGTTAATCGATTAATCGTTGAAGCCCTAGTTTATTAATTCATCTTCCGAACTATGGCTAGTACTATTATGTACATAAAATAGAACGAGCATGAGTTGGAACCTAACCACATACTAAGATGTATGTTTGTAGTGTATGTATGACTGTATGTCTTTAGAATGAAATTGAAATGTCATTCCAGATGCTCTTGGATTGCATCATGTGGCCTTTGTCAACAACCATCATCTTTGAGAACTATGAGGTGGAGGACTTTGATGAGTGTGATATCGAGGATGCATTTAGAGTGTCTGGCTATTTGAAAACTTTTATTAAAAATGGTGTGTATCCCTCAAGCAAGTGAACATTTGAAGGGAATTTCCAGGTGGTCTTTAAAGGTTTTTATCTTGTTTTATTTTGAACACAGCTTCATCTGTTGAGTTAAGGAATCTCATTCGATATTGGATCGGATGGGAGGTGCCAGCTGGAGAAATGAAGGTGGAAATAGTAGAGGGCGTGCTTCCTACAGCCGTGACATGTTTTGAGAAACTGAGGCTGCCAAGGCACTACACAGACTTCAACACATTCCAACTGGATCTGCGAGCATGCATAGCCACCAGCTGGAGTGGCTTTGGTTGCGCCTGAACTACGGCATGAAACAAAGGTTGCCAACCAGGAGTGATGACATTTCAGGGAATATCCACATCCGACCCATCTGTTCTGTATGATTTTTGTCATTCAGAGTTGGGGCTGCTCTCTGAGACAGCTTCATTGACTTTCAATATTAGTTCACCATATATGAAAAAAAAATATATAGATATATATGTCTATATATATATATATATATATATATATATATATATATATATATATATATATATATATATATATATAATATATATATATATATATATATATATATTAGTGTTGTATCGGTCGCGAACGATTCGTTCTTTTTGAACGAATTGTTTGGGTGAACGAGACCGAACTAATCACCATCTGCACTGATTCGTTCTATGAAGTTGGTGGCGCTTGTTCGCTGCGTGGGAGGGCGTTGAGCAAGCGGCAGCGTCTTCTGACATCGCACACGACCAATCAGACGCCAGCCTCATCGCGGGCAGGGGAGGGAGCGGAAACAGAATCATGGCGTATGTCACTCATTTCCACGTGTGGCCAATAAGCAGCCAGCGTGCAGGCATGGGGGAAAGACTGAGTTTTGTCACTTCCCGTTCAGTGATTCGGTCCTCCGGTTCCTGACCTAGCTTGCTGCTAACTTGACTTTCCAGTAATGACTATGCGGTGAACGAGTCATAAAATGAAAGGAAACGACTTTGTCACATATTTGTTAACGTGGAGCCTATCAAATGCTGCTCAAAAAGACAAAAACACCACACAAATCTAGCGAGCATGGTTTAGTGTTCTACTTTTCTCAACAGACTCGGGACTGTGCCTATGACGATATACTATCAAATTTACAGTAATTTAAAACACGCGTAGCTACGAGGCAAGCAAAACCTGAGCTGCGGTCGCGACGGCAGTGAAGCGGGCAGAGAACTGTCACTATATGGAGGCTTCATGGCAGCGATATGTACCTCATATGTGCACAGAAAAAAAATAATATTTAGTATGATCACCATAATACTGATTTGCAATGAAACTGTATATACATGTCAATTTTTTCCGAGTGTTTTTTTTTTTTTTTTTTTGTGTCAGAGGGTGTCGGTTGGTTTGACAAATTATGTCAATCCGTCCATCATGTGCTACTCAAGCGCCCCAAAAACAAAGCGCGCGGACACGGGAGATGTCGCAATATGTCTACATTTTTCTTAACAGACTAATGAGAGTAGAAAGGCGAAATCATAAAGCAAACAATTATTTCTCGTCAGCATTTGACGATCTGAGATGCGGGGACGACAGGGGAGCTGACCGGATTATTTTATTTATTAATACCAGTGCAAAAATTCAAAACGATCATCTTAATAATAAAAAACAAAAATACAACAGAGCGAGAGGTTAATATGATGTGTTGGCCGTTCCACAATTAGAAATTAAACTTTCGATTTATTTTTATTTTCGTGACAGCAGGCATGCCGCGTTGGCTGTTAGCAGCAGCATTGTATATGTGAGCAAGATCATGCTAAAGAAAGTCCGTGCGCCCCCGACCCCAAACCCCGACTTCCCCCTCAAAAGGAAAATGTTTAACCGTGTCCTAATTCGAAATGCAAGCACGAGCCATGACTTTGAGCCCATAGAACTAGGACAGACGACGCGGAAGTTCTCCCTCGCTTTTGCAGCAGCGGGAGGGAGACGAGGCTGTCTCTGAGAGCAGAATGATATCGCCTGTCACTCATTTCTGAAACTACGACGAGTGGTCAATGTGCAAGAGAGGGAGGGACCAAGCAATGTCACTTCCCGTTCAGTTATACTGCGAAGCGGTCTTTGGTGATTCGTTCGGCAACGTCACTTCCCGTTCACTAACCGAACGATTCATTTGGGTGGGGAGGGAGATGAGGGGGGCGAACGATTCGTTGAACGATTCGTTTGAACGAATCGTTTTACTGAACGAACCGGAATGGATTCGTTTACTCAAGTGAACGACAGATCCCGTCACTAATATATATACACCATGAATATATGCGGCTATCTGAAAATTAATGAATACAAAAAACTGTGTAGTCACCGAACACTGAATGCCTGAGTAACCCAATACTTTTGCTCAACTTTAGAATGAATTTGCCTTTTTCATCATACTTGTAGACGAGTGAGAATGTTTGTTATTAACCTGTTTCAAAGGACAAAAAAATGTTGCCTTTTTCTGGTGCGAAAGACCAATTTTTCAACCTTTGTGTCGTGATGTAGTGTCTGGCAAAACTATAATGGTGAGAGCGATGGACAGGTTTTTTTCTAAAGGAAAATGCTAAATCAACCAGACTCTGGACAGAATTCTGACAAGATGAAGGCCCAAGCAGGAGTGATGGTTAAAGGAATGCAAAGACATTTTCCTCCCGAAAAGCCTCTGGTGTGAGTAATTATAGCAGTACTTCTCAAATACAGGGGCGCGCAGAGCGATGCCGGTGGTGGCGCATGTGACCTCGAGAAACATACTTTTTTGCCTTAGTCGAATAAAGTGTAATTGCACATCCACTCAGTGGGTGGCAGTGGCGCTCTCATTTTCAGTGTTGCACAGTATTCTTTAACCAAACAAGAACACACAGCAAAGCGCACTGGAGACATGAAGAGCTAAGACAAGGAAATATGGCGAAGCGTATGAAAATGGTGTTATACTTTTCGCTTTTCCACCTTTCAAGGCGCTCAAAGCGCTTTACACTTCATTGCCATCTACCTACTGGTGACGCAGCACCATGTGGGGTTCAGTATCTTGCTCAAGGATACTTAGGCGAGTTCATCAGGGCAGAGAATCCAACCCACAACCTCTGGGTTGGGGGACAACCACTCTACCACTGAGCCACGCCACCTCTTGCGTATGTAGCGTTTGGTTTTGACTTTTAATACAGTGGGAGACGAGAAAAGACTAGTCTGTTTACTGTGTCTAAAATTTTTTGCAGCGGACAGCAGGAAGCCACCGAATCAATTAAGACATCACTTAAAGACATTAGATCCCATTTACATTGATAAGCCGCTTGATTTATTTATTTATTTTTTCAGTGAAAACGTGTCGAATATTGCCCACCATTGTCCCGTTACATCAGTAAACCAGCGAGCACTATTAGTATCACATAAGCTGGCGTACCAAGTTGTTTAGTGTAAAATAACCCCACACCATAGCAAAGGAGCTGATACTGCCTGCAGCAAATATAAAAAGTGTCCTTCTGTGCAATGACACTGTCGTTTTTGTTCTGTTAATTTTTGTTTTTACGGTTGAATTGTTTGGCATATTGTCGTCATGAGCTAATGTTGCTAATCAAATTGAGTTGATCATTTATTGATTTTATTAAATTTTATTTTTCAGTATCAAATGGTCAAAAAATGTACCGTATGTGTATTTTTACAGTTTGGACGTGCATTTTTTTTTTTCCATCCAGGCAAATTGATGTGCTTTAGTTGTTTTCTGTTACAAACAAAACGATGTTAACTCATTTGCTCCCAAAAACGTATAAATACATTCTATTTTTAATTGTTTCAATGTCCCAAAGACTTATTTATACGTCTTTTACGTTTTTTTTTTTTTTTTTTTTTTTTTTTTTTACAGGAGACATCTCTGGGTTCTGATTCAGTTTAGCTCCAAGGCACAAAGCTGAAAATCCATTTTAAAGCAATAAAATTGGCCACTGGATTGCAGTAGTGCCTTTGGTAAGACCCGCAACCCGTTTCAACGGCAACGAACGGCCGGGGCGCCGCCAGAAGACGACCGAATGGATAACAACCTAGAGGACGCCCGGGATGCCAGGCGCTGGACGACCGAGCAGAACGCCTGGGACCACCAGTGCAGCAGACAATGCCGTTGAGTCCGTGCTGCTCGCCGAGCAGACCCCGCAGGGACTCAAAATAATCCATCTTTATGAGACAGGCGGCGATGAGGGAAAAGTTTACCTGGCTGTCGTGGCTACAACAGCGTCATCTGTCAGTTAAAAATGTGTAAATAAATTGTTACTTTGCTATCAAAAGCTCTATTTGTCTTGTTGTTTGTTATTTTGTAAAAGGAAAACATTATTCAGATGTTTGGGATGTAACTAAAGCAAAAAATAGCTGTGTTAAAGTCAAAGTTATGTTTGAAATGTATGCCTTCAGCAAAAAGCTCAGTTTCTCTGTTTTTTCATCAGAAATTTGAAAATTGCTCAAACTAAGCTATTTTCTAATGCTGATTTCTAAAGAATGGAAAAAGATATAAACATACTTTTTTCCTGCTGAAAGAAGAGAGTCTAATCTTTCTTTTGGTGGGATCCATGTATATATAGCAATAGAACAGAATTTTCTGTGGGCCTTGCAGAATCAGTCAAAATCCAGTAAAACGGCCGGGAGCGAAGGGAGTTACACCGGTGAAAATGGCTGGGTGTGAATGAGTAGTTATGTTTAGTGCAAGTTGATCTGTATTCTATTTTTTCTTTATTATAAAAAAGGACACACACATTGTCATGCAGAGGGGTACTATGATAGTAATAATAATTTTATAGACAAATTATACTATTTACAGTGGCAGCAGAGAGTATGGAGGTGAGAAGCACTGCGTTATGGCAAGTTATTTGGGTTTACTTTCAACCGGAGATGCAATGATACACACTCCATTGTGCTTGGTGTGTAGGTGTAGATAAAAAAAAAGCAATCAAACAGTGCTACGTTATCAAAGCTGCTTAAACGGCATCTTCAAACAAACAAAACACAAACACAGAGAGAGACTGATAGCTGTTGAAGAAGAAAAAAGTTGATTTTCTCTTTTAACAGGTTCTTTTTATTGTCTTAAATGAACAGGAGATGACGACACACAATCAGGATAAAAAAGAAAACAATAATCACCTAAGCTAACTAAACTGAACAATAAAAAGCAGGCCGATCCAGCTCCTAGAGTACCCCAAAGGTGCCCCAGAAGATTTGGTCTTGACTTTCCAACGCCACAATTTTTGTTTTACCAAATGCTAACACCTGCCAACATGTGGCTCAAAAGAAAATGGCAATTTATGACCGCTGCTGTATGTTATGACAGACAATATACAAATGAATAGACCAGGTAAAATGAACAATTGTGTGGGAATAAATATATCTACACTCTTGACGAAGAACTTCATGATGTTTTTCAATGATTCCTGCCAGGATGTCAACCCTCAACATTTCATATACAGCATATACACACACACTTAACACACATCACTGCATTGATTAAATGAAAATAACCCGTTGTTTTAAACCAAGAAAAAAAAAATGCTCAAATTAGGCCTTATTACAGGTAGGTGTTTGTTGTGTATCCTCCATATTAACTGGCTCCACTCGTCAAATCTATATTCATTGCCACAAACGACCACATGATGGTAGCAAAGTCTCCCTTATCCACCAATAGCATCAACAAGTACTACTACAAATACTCTCATTCAAGCATACGTCATATGGACTGACCTTTTAGAGCAAAGACCCAAAAGTCATTTGGGTCCATGTAATAAAACAAATAGGTTGGAATGAATCTTCTTAATATACATGTTTTTTTACTGAGCGTAATTATGTGTAAAAGGTCATAGTATTGAAAGAAGTTACATAACTTACAGGCACATTTAAAAAGACATGCCACATGCTGTTTAATGGGGCACACTGTCACAGTACAAAACCATTCCAATGAATGCAGCTAGCATCCTTTACCAGCTATATTACTTATGTTACTTCAGTGAACAGTACTAAGGGTACTTTATATACAAAGTATACACAGTATATAGGCTCTATACTAGAATATGGCGGAAAAAGCTCAGGTGACTTGAGGTTCTGCTCTGAGACCCCCAATTTGGCCAATTTACAAAATTGTCCGATATGCATGCATCATTGGAAAGCTTAAAATCTCAATTTTCTGGGGGAAGAAAATTTTTGAACAGGAGGGCATTTAAAAAAAAAAAGTTTTTTAAACAGCAAAACCCTATCTGGAAGTGAGAGAACGCGAGAGCAAAATTACAGACGCCATGATAACGAAATATTATCGCGTACTTACCTTGTTTTGATCCAAAAACTCCATGTAGCATGTATCACTGAGTGTCAAGACACAGCTTTGAATGGCCACAGCTGGCATTTTGGAGGATTTTATGGTTGAAACATGGTAATATAACAAGGGTCATGATGCAGAAATCACAGACATCAATGAGTGGTCGAGATTTTCTTTTTCATATATTTACCCTTTTAAAACTGCGAAAATGCGATGGTAACAACAACAACAACAAAAATACAATTAAGCGATAGTTATGAGGTAGATATCCGTGACTTTTTTACAGACGCCATTTTTTTCATTGAGACATAATTGTTTAAAACTTTAAAATATGTGAGTGAATAATTTTTTTGCCTTTTTTTTTTTTTTAATGAAATATGAGACATCAATTAATGATTCTAAGCTAAAAACGACAGACATTTTGATTAATAAATATAATTACTTACCTTCTTTTTATGGGTACGGTGAAACAAAAGGTGGTTGCGCGACGTCTGTAAACGGGGGTTTTCAGGGTAAAATGGACAAATTAAAAATAGTTCGGGGATTAATGCGCCATGAATCTGCTCTGGCAGCATATAGACAAATTGTTCTATCAAACACAACAGTTGTTTTGGCTTAAAAAACAGCAGTTTCTTTTCTTTTAAAGAGGAGTGCAAGAGCAGAAACTGCTTTTTCAGTCTTGTCTGTTTTCCGCTATATATATATTCTGTCCAGACAAAATGGCTGAGTGACATGTAATCATTTGGGTCATATAGTTTGTGTTCCATTTTCTCTCTAAACAAAACAAAACAAGACAAAACAAACAAACAAACAAAAAAAAACTATGCAGGTTCCTTAGTCTTTCCCTTACCCCTCCCTTACTTAGTCAGAAATTCCTTTTTCCTGGAACGCTTGGGCGGTTTGTCGACTGAAGCAGTAACTGGAGTGGCACCTCCCCTCTCAGGCTCAGCACAGACAGAGGAAGTGTTGCGACAGGACTGCTTGATGATCAGAGTTAGACTTTAAACTCTCCACCACCACTACTGATTGACATAAACCGAAAGCAACTGCAGGTAAGTTAGATATCATGTTTCGTTCCTCCTCTAATTGTATTTGCTTGCCAACACATGATGAGTAAACACTCTTTCTTGTTCAGTTACAAGAGGAAACTCTTGTTTGAATTTGCAGAAAGGCAAAATTATTAGACATGCTAGCTTGATTCAGAAGCCACACAGATTGGAAAAAAACAAATGTACGGTAGTAAAACAGAGAGAGAATCTATTGTCATTAGCAACGACAGCTCCAGTATCTGTGGGAAGTACAGCTCTTTCAACTACTTTCAACTTTTACCTGTTTTTGAGCATTCCTGTGCAACTCTGTTGTTAACCCACATGTTTATACTTGTTGCTCATCTCCTAGTCCATTTTTAGAGCGACATTGTTTTACATGAAACAGCCATAGCTCACATAATGTGATTTCCTTAGTTCCAGCAAAGACTTTGAGCTGATGTTCTCAACAGAAATGAATAAAAATTGACAGGATAGTTTTTATGTCACTTGAAAGAGGACTGAATGAGGAAAACATAAGATTCTAAAAGATTCTAAATTGTAGTACATAAAGATGTCTTCATCTTAAACCATCTTTTTACTTAGCTCAAATTCATTTTGTTTCCAGTTCCAACTTTTTAAAAAATTGTGCCATTAAACTTAACCAATGAATAAATGGAACCAATTCACAGTAAGTGGTTAAATGAACATAAAGTAAGACACAAAAAAAGGAAAGGTAGTGTTATACGAATACTTTGGTGCTGAACGATTTAGATACAGTACTTTACAAAGGACAGGAATGCAGGACAACCTTGACGTAGCACTGGTGTTACATTGTAATCAGCAAATAGCATTTCCTGTGTGATACAGGTCAGTACATTCCCATCAGCCATCAGGACTTCAGTCAGTTTGAATGTGAAGTGATGCAGAGTACAAAAAAAGTGGAATATATCTTTTATGGTGAGGAATGTGGATGTGGAAAAACAACAACCCACTGTGATAGTCATTGTGGCTTCAGAGCAAAATTCAGGAAGGATGCCAGGCTACTTCACATTACACTATTATAAAATGATTTTCCACACAGGCCTTTCCTCAGTGCAGCCGTCAATTGAGCTTTTTTGGCATGTAGATAATGCAGGGAAACCACAGAAACCCTATAGTGGTGATATTACACACAAAGTGAAGGAAACACAGAAAACCAATTTTGCCTGTAGATCAAGTCTATATGTGGTTGTGCATATTTTCTTAAATAATCTGCACTAAATTAAATAACACTAAACAGAATGTTCTGTGTTCATGCATGCATTCTTTCAAGAAGGATGAATTTGGGAGGAGGAAACCAATGTGGACGTTGTAAGAAGACAGTTTACTTTGCAGAGGAGGTACTCTGTGACAGTCGGCGATTCCATAAGTCTTGCTTCGTGTGCTGTGAGTAACTACTTACTGTCTAACTAACGGACTATTAACACTTGTCACGAAATGGACAAATCCTAAATACTGTATTTGCTTTAAGGGGGTAGGTTTGGATGAAACATGGTTTCATGCACAGAATTTCTAAAATCATAGCTTCCCTGACGCATTAAGGTAATATATTTTCTGAGAACCAGTGTAAAAATAACCTGTAATATCAACAGGTTAGTTAACTGTTTCCAGTCGCCAGAGCAACAACATTAGCCTGAAACAGCATGCAATGTGATTTGGCCATTTTTCTCTCTGGATTCAAGTCTCACATTCTACTATGAGATCCATAACAATGTTTAGAGAGTGAGAGAGAGCAACGCTGAGTGCCAATGTACCACAGATGCCAGTATGTTCCCTCCTGGCCTGTCATCTTTTGATGGGTTCCTTTTCATTTCTGAAATGCCAAGCCTTTCAACTTATACAATGTGGAAAAATGTAACCTTCGGAAATCTGGTGTGGTGGTTGGCATAAATCTGTGCGCATGCAGGTTAGAACAGTAGCAAATTTAAAAGAGAGTTAGGCGTTACTGTGAGCAAGAACACAGTCAACTTAGTTAAATAATGTCCAATTAAAGCGGTTCTTCTCTGAGAAAATTCACCAACATTGCAATAAATGACTAACTAAATTGTTGCTGTGCTGAGTGCATCTCTAAGGACATGCCATTGCAGCACTAGAACTTGGAGCCTTGAACTTGCACAGTTATGTTGATATCTGCACCCTGCAGCAGATGCGGAGCCTATGAAAATCAAGTCCCAACTGTCATACACAGGAAGGCAACTATGGGTATTGTAAGTACACAGATGGTTCCACTGGAAACGTAAGAGGATTTGTAGGTTGTATGAAATGCTAGGCAAATACATTTGCTTTCCCCCTCGAGGCCTCCTCTGTATTTTAAAATTCAGTATTACATATTGTAAACTTTAGTTGCATTAATTCGTTTTCAGAAGAGTTCCAGGTGGTGTGTGTGAGATGCTGGGGACATACCTATGACCCTTATTCTTCCAAAGACCAACCGCCTGGTATGATGTGCACTAATACGCAGAGGTTGCGCTAGACTTTTTTGTTGTCTGTCATTTTGACTAACAGGGTCATGAAAATCCGGTCATAATCTATTTTTAACCGTCACTTAAATTTTTAAAATGATAATAATGAAATATTCAATAGTATTTAGTTTTCATTCATTTCTAATTAATATTCTGTCCGAACAAGCTTAACAGAGAATCCACACCGTGCCATCACACATCAAGCAAGGGATGAATATGTAACTTTTTCTCCGAAGTGACAAAAACAGCTGACTGTGGCCCCAGTAGGTAGGCTACATATGGAACAATGAAATTAACAGTTCACCTGCTGTGGCCTGAACGCAGTCTCACACCTTCCTCCTTGCTGCCGCTTGCTCGCTCAGTAGTTGCCGAGGGCTGATTGCTTGTTTGTCCTTCATCCTTCACTGCATCAGTCCCTCTTTTTTCAGCTCTTTTATCAACACTATCGTCGTTTTGGGGCTTTCTGAAGAAACTTCGGACACTCAGTTGCCTTGACATTTTTCCGAGTAAGGCCAACGACATCATGCATCAAGAGAGACAATAGCTAATTAATATGCCCACTCGCCACCCTGTGGTCTGAGGTGTGGATTGCAACCTGTCAAAATGACAGATGGACTTCAGTTTTTTTCCGTCACCGTTTTTAAAAAATGGTCAACGACGGAAAATATTCGGTTAACACGACCCCTGCTACTACGGTTGGGGTTTGGTTGCAATAAGCAAGTTTTTGTGTGGCCAACTAGTTTTGCCATCCACCCTGTGGCTGGCTGGTCAAATAGCTTTTCAGTGTAAAAAATTCGACAAACATTCAAGACACTCGTGCCCTGTCATGTTTGCCTGACCTATCAACATACAGTATCCCATGACAATCTTTTGTCCATGGTATATTATGATATTGACTCATCATTGCATGAAATACGGACTCTTGTGTTACAAGTGAAAGAATTTACTCAATGTGGACATAATAGTAATGACATTATTTGTTTTTCTGTGTCACACTGGTACATTCCTGCACCGGAATTTAGATGAAAACAAAAAAATTGCAATGTAAAAGGAATGCAGAGCCCAGACCAGTGAGCTCAAACATAGCATGTGCTGCCAAAGAGGTGATTTTCATGTCTCGATCTGTTTAGTGGCATGTGGGAAACGACTAGACAGTACAACTGTTGCTGTTCATCTGGATGAAATCTATTGCAAGGGATGCTACAACAAGAATTTCGGGCCAAAGGGTTACGGTTATGGTGTGGGAGCAGGGACCCTTACCATGGACAAGGGAGAAGGTCAGGGTATCACACACGAAGTGTGAGTACTACAACATACATTGTAAAAATGCAATTTTTAAAAATCCCTTTCTAGCATTTTTGTCTAATTTAACATTTGATCCCTTGCAGACCTGCTCCTCATCGCTCAACCACCAACCCAAACCCATCAAAGTTTGCTCAGAAATTTGGAGGGTCAGAGAAGTGCCCTCGTTGCGGCAAGGCTGTCTACGCCGCGGAGAAAGTGATTGGAGCTGGCAGCGTAAGAATGAGAAGTCATGACAAAAGTGTGCTTGCAAAAATAAAGAAATGGAATAGTTCAATATGTATTTAATTACAGTCATGGCACAAGACAGGCTGTTTTCGCTGCGCCTCGTGTGGTAAGGGACTTGAGTCAACAACACTTGCTGACAAGGATGGAGAAATATACTGCAAAGGTATAAAATAATCCAATAATTCAAAGCACTAGACGTAACAGAATGATTTTTTTCATCTTGCATGATTTACACAATGAAGATTTGTTCAAATAGACTCGCCATTTCATGCAAGAAGTTAGTTGAAAGTTAGCGATGCCTCAATATACAAAGGCAGTAGAGGGCGCCATATTCAAGACACGCAGGCTCAGCACATGCATGCATACTCTTTTAAAGGACTGTAAAAGCAAGGGATAAAATAGTGGACTTTTGTAGATCATGTCCAGGGGTGCTGGAAGTCACTTACATAAAATATTCACTCAATACAACCAGGGGATACTCCTATTTTGACCCACCGTATGCATGAATGTTTAAACGATTTGAAAATTATGTTAGTACCTCTTTAAATGCGCCATCTAAGTTAGCTTAACTAAGCTAACTTAATGTTGAGCATGATTGTACGATACTACTTGGGAAGCAAAATCCACTTGAGGTAGTACTTGCTGTAAAATGTTCAAAAACTAATGAATTAATAAACTAAATGATCTAATAAATTTGTCGTGCTTGCATTAGCCTTTGAAATAAATCTAATATGATAAGCGAAATGACCTCAATTAGTGTCGCAGTCCTGGTATACAAAAAGCAATTATTTAAAAAACATATTCCATGTAAATTGATATTAAAATATGGTATCTTGATCATCTTAATCTAAGGGAGCTTTTGTTGTAAAACTGGTGTTAAATAGTCAGCAAGAGGATAAAACAGGGATTATGTGTGGTTGGTTATCCAATTTATATTTGTTTCTGGTGTTGTTTTTTTCCTCCAGGGTGTTATGCAAAAAGCTTTGGTCCAAAGGGGTATGGATATGGAAGTGGGGCCGGAGCTCTCCCACTCACTCAGTAGATGGAACCAACAGAAGAGAATGGCCTCAGTGACGTCACTGCCACTTCACATATCTGTGCACTCACCGGTGTCAACATTAGGTGCATTAGTACAAACAAAACTAATGGATTGTATTCAATATCTCTGCTTGCTTCCTTTTAAAATGATACCTGTAGGCATCTGTTTCAGTATGGTGCCATGATGTTTCCATAATACCAAATTACACAATCAAATGATTACATCTCCAGGGGGTAGTTATTGTATCTTCTCGTTTGATGGTGAAGCTGCGCCAAATTTTTAATGGACCTGTTTTAGTAAACTCCAAACAATACATTTCTATTATGTCTTAAGAATACATTCAGTCAAGGGCATTTAAGTTTCTTCAGGAAAATCATTGTCACACCCCAAAACACAAAACCTATATTGTAATATCCCGTAGTATCAAATACAGTATAGGAAAAGATCAAAAACTGTAATGTTAAAAATGTGTCTATTTATGAAACCTTTGGAAGTTGATAATGAAGTTAGGGATTAAAAAAGTAGATCAAAATTTCACCGATACTAGCTTGATCTTTTTTCAGTATTATAAAGGAAACTGACAGCATCATACATCACTGATGTGAACACATCTTACGTCGCAAGGAAAATTAAAAGTGGAAGAGTGACATGTGTTCAACTTTGAAGACATGATTCCCATTCATATTAAACATTCCTTTCATAACACAGAGTTGACACGTCACAATGGCGTGACCACGTTAAGGTCATCGAAAGTCATGTTTACGATCCACCCATGAAGTGTATTGTGTCACCAGCCAAGAAGGCATGTCAAGAATGCCAGATATGCAGTACGATTCCTCTCATGCCGTCAGGACACTTTCCTTTAGCGCCTCTAAGCTGACATGGAACAAAAACTTTGCATTCCCCCGCTTTAATCACTGAATTGTGACATGTGACTTCCTGATGTTATGTCCTCACTTTATGTATATGAGGATGACCCAAAAAAAAATCTTGGTCAGAAGATAAAAAAAAGGAGGAAACCAGCATAAAAAAATGTAACAAAACAAAGTATAAAACCTTTTTCCTTGTTTTTTTGTCATTCTTAAAATTGATTTTTTTTTTGTACAATTGGTGAGATCCCTTGTTGCTTCTTTAGTAATATGCTGGCATATTTAAGTCAAGCAATCGATCAATTAAGTGGTCAGTGCATGGTCACTAAAGTAGACATCTATTCAAAAGTTATTATTAGCTTAACACAATCATTGCCAGCCAAGGCAAAAGATAGTGAAAACACCTATTGACGGCAATAGACAGCCAATCCATTTTAGTTGGGAGAGGCTCAAAGCGATTAATTGATCCTAAAGAGTTAAGATATGTGAGGTCACACACACACAAATCCCGATGCAAAATACACTCTGGCCAAACATATTTAGTTATTGTTATTTTTTGTTGTTGTTGACGTTTTAATTTTTAAAAACCTTTTTATAATTATTTATATTTTTTAGTACTTCTGGCTTTTTTCTTTAAATTTGCATTTATTTCAACATGTTTTGTTCTACATGTATGACAATACATGCAGGCAACACTATATTAAAATACGATGTCGAATGTGGTCTGCAACATATTGTCCTGTGGAACACAGGTTCGAGACCTCTGTATTATATGAATTAGGGGTTTGACAAAATATCGAAATGGTGATATATCGTGATACTTTGTATCCCCAAAGGTTATCGATATGCTCCTGCCAAGAATCGAGATATTGTTTTAAAAAAGTGTCAATGTCTGAAAATAAATAAATAAAAAGGAACCAACAAGTTGCAACCAAAATCTTCCACTATAATAGTGGTGGTGGTGGTGGTGTTATACTTATATAGCGCTTTTCCACCTTTCAAGGGTCTCAGTTAACGCTAAGGTTGCATTGACGGTGCTCGACGCCCAATCCATTTAGACTAGAAACGTTTGTTCATTCGCAACCAAAGCATTTACAGTCATTCTGTCCGTTTTTCAGGGCATTTACAGGTCACTTGCTGTTCATTTTAGGGCATTTCCAGGTCATTTCCTGTTGAGTTTGAGTCACTGCCCATTCATTTGGGTGATTCCCAGGTCACTCCCTGTTATGTAACTCAAAGTAAACAGGAAGTGACAGATAAAATACCCAAAAGTCAACAGGAAGTAACTGAAAATCAACAAGTTAAATGACCTTAAATGGCCCAAAATTACCTCATTGCCTGGCACTGGCTGCCACTGACGGCCATAGATGTTCAATCCGTTTGAAGTGGGAGGGATGGCAGCGAATGACGTTCATTCGCTGCCACCCTCTCAGTTCAAATGGATTGAACATCTACTAGTGATAAACTCATTCCAATTCACAGCACAAGCTTGTTTTTCTGTTTATTAGTCGTTTGTAGAATATCACTGAATGATTTCCTGACCAATGTATCGATAATTGTTGTATCGCCATATCGTCAGATCATCGTTATCGTGAGCTTTGTATCGCAAATCGTATCGTGAGGTACCAAGAGGTTCCCACTCCTAATACGAATAATAAAAATATTTAAGGAAAGCAAAATTATGATTTTTGCAGGAAAGTTAAATCAGACTTCTAATTATATAGCATCATGCATAGAAAATGCAGACCAGTGTTTTACATACTAAAGCAGAGACAAAAGCAGAAAAGATGCCACATGTGCGCACGCGAACATACATATAATTATTATTCATTACTAGGGGTGTAACGGTACACAAAAATCTCGGCTCGGTTCATTTTCGGTACAGTAAGAAAACAAAATGCAAAATATAAATGTGCTAGTTGTTTATTACACACCTTTGTGCTTTCAACAATAGGAACATAAGCCTATACGCGAGTATTTAAAGATAATCCAACAACAATTTGCCTTTCAGACCCCGCGTATTGGTCAGCTTTCTTTCTGAAAGAAAGAAAAAAGTCCTGTGCTAAAGAGAAAAGCAATCCCAATGACAAAGATTTTAACATGTATTTTACAAATGAAATACCTCAATGAATCATATTTTTTTTCTTATGAACGGTTTTCAAAAGCTTTATTGGTGGATTTTCTCATGTTAAAGCGCCACACAGAAATTAATAAATTTAATTGTGTAAGCAGGATCTGTATATTATTCTTATTATTTAATTACAAGTGTTTTAGCTCATTTCAATTTATTTTATTGAAATGGGCTATTATTTATTTTATTATGTGTTTATATTTTACAAATGTGATGTAGTATTCATTTGCAATTTGCCTTGCCTTCATTTATATTGTATATTTTATGTTGTATAAATTTAGTTCCTATGTGAATATTAGTTCCTACTTGTTTTGTTGTGGTAGGAGGGTTTTGTATTGAACACGGGGCCGTGTTGGTTATTATTATAGCAGAAAAGACAGCAGTAAATCAACAAAGACAAGTCAACTGTGCCCCGATCTACCACTCAAGAGATCTGATGGACTCAAAAAGTAGGTTACGATTGCATATTAGTTCGAAAATTGACCGGATCCACCGTATTATTACACGAGTGACTTCCGGCCCGATCCTAGCTAGTAGTATTGACGCAGGAGGGCCGCGTCTCGCGTCAAATAATAAACTCTGCCGTTCTTTTCGCGTGCGTCGCGTTGAGCCGCTTCTGGGACGCTTCTAACACGCGGCCGCACTGCGACTGGTGTGCATTGGCTGATTGAAACGCCTGCGTTTCACTGCGTTCTCGCGGCAGCCACGTTGTCGCGCCGTTGACGTTTCTGGACTGTCCTACCGTGTTGGTCCTCATTATAGTAGAGGAGACGGAGTAAATATAATCTACACAAAGAAACTGTAACACGATCGACTCACAGCCTCGAAAAGTAAGGGTTATATAACGTCAGAAACTCGTTCAGTACGCCTCCGTTCCGAACCGAAGACCACGTACCGAAACGGTTAAATACAAATACATGTACCGTTACACCCTTATTCATTACTGTAAATTGTAATTGTATTTATATGAATACAATGTGAAATTAAAATGAGTAAGGACAGAAATACACAGTTATGACCCCAATTATGTGACACACTGATTTTTTTTTTTTTTTTAAGTATTTAACTCATTGCATGCGATTGATGGTGATAGACATCCAACTTATTTAAACTGGGAAGACTGGCTCATGTTGTAGTGCCACTGACGATGCTAGCCGTCCAATCCATTTTGACTGGGAGGTGTGAATGACCTTTTGTTCAGTCGCCCCCTCCCAGTCAAAAGGGATTGGACGTCTAGCACCATCAATGGCAGTGAGTTAAACGAGTCTCTGTATGGGTTAAAAAAAAAAAAAAAAAAAAAAAAAAATTTAAACACACACACACAAATAAATTATACTTTTGAAGTCGTGCATGAACGGGTTAATTACATTCATTTCCAGTAGTCAGAGGCAGCGGCTTCTCGGGATGTCACGAATGTGGAGGAAGGGTGTGTCCGTCTGCCTACATTGGGAACAGGTGCACTGAGGCAGGTGGGCGGGGGAGTTTCCTTTTTCCAGGCCGGGCATGTTCCAACATATGCACTGACTGCACGTTATCCGGGCATGAAGCAACAGCGATGTAGTCACCGCTGATTCCACGCGAGATGTGGATTTGACAGTCTTTCTCGGAGTCCGTGCTCTCCCCTCGATGTCTCTTCCGACCAAAGTGACGCGAGATGGGCTACTGGAGAAGCGCAGCAGTGGTCTCCTCCAGCTTTGGAAGAAGAAGCGTTGCATGCTGACCGACGAGGGGCTCCGGCTGCGAAACTGCAAGGGTCCCGCCGCAGACCACGCTCCGTCGCCGTGCGCGGCGTGGAGCTCCGGCTCCAGAGCCAAAGAGCTGCTTTTCGAACGCATGGTGACGGTGGACTGCGTGGAGTACAAGCGGGACCTGGTGTACTTCACCGTAGTGATGGCCACCGGAAAGGAGATCGACTTTCGCTGTCCGCAGGACGGTACGGCGTGGAACGCGGAGATCGCTTTGGCTCTGGTCCGTTACAAGAACCTCCAGGCCGTCCAGAGTGGAAGGAAGAGGCAAATTTCCGCCGCGCACCTGGGCAGCACCGAGGAAGAGGACGAGGCGCTGTGACAAGGTATTAATATTAGCCATTAACGGAGGTAGAAGATGTAACTACTTACATAACCGGGGAAACACAAATATTTGTATAAAAGAGACTGAGGAAAAATACTTAAGTGGAGGTACATCAAAAGACTAGCAAAAGTATTCAACCTATGGGTAAAAGTACAAAAAAAAAAAAAAAAAAAATAGTACCTATAGTTAATTTGCCATCAAAGTGCTGCATTTATCTTTATCATACTGTACATAATAATAATATACGTACATACACAGGAGTTGGACAAAATAATGGAAACACCTTTTAAAAAATCAACAAAAACTAATTTAATATGGTGTAGGTCTGCCTTCTGCGGCAATTAAAGCCTCAATTTTCCGAGGTATTGATTCATACAACTTGTGAATTGTTTCCACGAATTTTAAGCCACTCTTCAGTTAGAATACCCTTTAACTCTTTTAGAGACGATGGTGGTGGAAATCGACATCTAAATTGAATCTCTAAAATGTATCATAAATGCTCAATAATGTTGAGATCTGGGGATTGTACCAGCCATATGAGATGCCCAACTTCATTAGAATGTCCCTCATCCCATTCTTTAACAATTATGTTCAATGATTATGAAGCCAATATGTTAGATGTTTCCATTATTTTGTCCAACCCCTGTATAATAGAGTATACAGTATATTAGTATTGCAAATAAAATCATATCAAGTTTTGTGACGTATCATTACATAAATTACATACATACATTAAAACGTATCATTACATACGGTCATTGTCCACAGGTTTACAGTTGTCTCTAGTGACTCTTTACACTGTGATTGAATGCTTTTGATGAGATTTAGATATCTTTGGTATGTAGTAAATGCTCTTCTAATTGTTTTTATCCAAACACGTAGCCGCTAACGAAACAAGCAACCACAAAAATAAGTATTAAGAATTCAGTGGCTCCTGCGGCCCATTCATAAGTAAGTCGTTTTCTCTACTAGTCTAGCACACAGCTTGACCATTTGGTGATGAACAAATGAGTCACAAAAAGTCTACAGTGAACTCCTTTATGTACAAGGTTAAATTTAAAATTCTGATGATGATGGAATTTATGAGGGACCCTATTCTGTTATTTGCAGAAAAACAAATTTGTTTGTTCAGGCAATATACTGTAATACATATGCAACAATTTAATGTTCGGTACACCTATATAGTCTAACGCCATCCATCAGTCCATTTTCTATAATCCTTGTTAGGGTCATGATGGGGCTGAAGCCCATAACATTTGACTCTCAGTACATAGGGGAACATAGATAACAATGTATATTTTTATTAGAGTCTTAAATCATTCTTACTGTAACTGCAACATTAGCCCACTTTGCTGCCATCTAATCATACAAATGTAAATTATTAATTGTGTGTTTGGGGCGAAATATTAGAACTATAACTTGAGACAAAGAAAAAAAAAATACAATAACTACTGTGTATATTGCTGGGTTCAAAAAGCTTCAGCAGTTAAAGTGCCTTCAAGTTTCTCAAATTGCCACCAATTGTCCTTAATTCAAACCAGTAGGGAACAAATTGACTGAATGAGCATCATTAAAAGTGTCAAATGATGTCTAGCCTCTTAAGAGACATTTCCATTGTTGTTTTGGGTGCTAATAATCGTCACATAAAAGGATGGAATAAAAACATCCACATTGTTTAGGCTAAAATGGAAGACTAATTGAAATGTGACCGCTCCTTGTCGGTATCTTCATGGTGACAGTCTTCTCAGCATAGAAAAGCAGACGCTTCACTCACAGCCATTATTAAGTTGCAATTTGAGCCTGCATAATACCACGGGCCAGCCTCTCCCACAGTCGACAGCCAATTATTTTTCACCACGCACTTGTTTCCAGAGTACATTACTTTAATAATTTGAATACATTGTCTGGAAGCTGATTTGACTTTCTATAAATGTGACTTCTTATCCCATAAACCAAACTAAAATCTTTCTCTACTTGGGAGCAACCAGAGGCAAACTGAAGTCCATTGCAGCTTTACAATACTTCTGGATTAACTGCTGACATCACCCTATACTGTAAATTTATAATCCAAAATCCCCAATATGTGTATATAGGTAGATGAAAATTCTCAGGCCACCCGTGACAACAACAGTGTGGTTTATTGAAATACCTCACATCCATGAAGTAAGCATTTAAGTCTGAACTATGAGCTCACAGCCCAGGAATCTACAGCGACGTTTCCTTAAGTGAGCCCAGTAGCTGAGTTCCCAAATTAACTTTGTAGCTGTGGCAACAGTGCTGTGTAGCTGTTGTAAAGTGTCATATTTACGTTGACAGATAAGCATGTGTTCTGATTTTTCCCCGCAGCATTTCTACATGCAAGGAGTGAACCAATAAGGACTTTCCAGTGTTTTTCCAAACGAGTGGAGGATGATGTCGAAGTGGTGCAGATGCTTCCCGAGCTCCTTTATGAACTTTTTCATGCTGGCATGCGAAGTCAGTTAAACTCTTCTATAGCTTTTCTGTTGGTTCCAGCAGTGTGGATAATCCTATGTTATTGGGACAGCAACGCTTGGATTCTTTCACCCTGTGTGCCTTGAAATTTCACCAACATACAGTACTTTACAAGAGTCACTTTATGTCTTAAGTCTTTGCTTATAGTGGGGAAATGCTGTTTGACTGACTTGTTAAAAAGAACAAAAAACATATTATAGACTGATACGATTTATATTATTATCTGAAGATTAACATGAAGAATACTTATTTTGTTTTTATTCATTGTGCAGTTTCTATTAATATGATGTATGATATAAACAAACCATTACTTTCACAGTTAAAGAGTGTTTTTTTTTTTTTTTTTTTTTAAGCCAGCCATCTAAATGATAATGTACTTGAGTCGTCGTCGAATTCAGAACATCTTGTTTTGATAGAGAGACCCCTGGAGAGCTGATTAGCTCAAACATGTGAAACTTGACCGAGTCTCCCCATCAGCCAGCTTCTAGTATTAGCCAGCCTTAGCAGATGTTGTTCATTCAAGCATTTTTTCCTGTGACACCAAAACAACAGTCTCTGTGTTAGTCTGCAGCTGAATCGAAGTCAGAAAGGGAAATGAGGCTTTCTTGTGCCATAGACTTTTGGTATCTAACTGTGGAAAACCCCAAAGCTATCGCCACACCTTATGAGTCAGCAGCAGGGAAACAACGGTAAGGCTAGAAGACACAAAGTAACAGAGCCTTCCTGACTTAACTATATCCTACAACTGTACTGTTTTAAGTACACAAAACATGTTAGGTTTTAATAAAGGTTCTAAAAATAAAATGTAAAAAGAATTTCTCATTACAAGTCCTGTTCATTCAAAAAAAAAAAGTGCTGCTGATTGGCCTATTTTTTTCTTGTGGGCAAAGCACAGATTTAAAGTGCGTACGACAGGAGAAAAAAAGTCTTAAATAGCCTTATTATGTGAATTAGAATCATATTTTGAGACGATTCGACTATATACAACAATTTAGCAAAGCGCAGATGACGAGAAATTAAGTCTTTTGATCTGCCGGTTAGCCACACCTACCATTATAGGGCTCTGGCGTCCCCAACAGGTGGATGACATCAGCGGAGTCACGATTTCATCTGATTTAGTATGCAGCCCATTAAGGGGGAATTATTCAAAACGAGGAAAACGCGACGAAGAGAGCCGCAAAATGTCACTGTTTCAGTCTCTCTACTCAAATGTTTTTACAGGATATTCTTTTTATCCAAGTATTTTTCCCCAATAGCTAAATAAATGGCATGGTCATGACAAATAACAGTTTTGTGCCAAATGGAATATGAAATGATAAAAATGCATTTATTCAGGACGACATGGCAAAATTCCTCCATAATGGTTAAAACTGTCGACTTCACCATTACTGTCGCACCTCCCGAACGATATTTTATGCCATCTAAATCAGGCTTATGTCATTTCCCTTCCCCGGCTTTGGAGAATGTAAACAAACCAAGAGGCGTGACATGCTAACCCGAACCAAGTGATATTTCAATGTCTTCGAAGCGGAAAATCACACATAACTAGCCCGGATCATTTCACATGACGACTGGGTTGTCGATTGTCTTCGCCGATCGCCAACCCGCCCGGCGGAGTGCAATTTACAGCTCGTTCCCCTGCTAATATGGAGAGGAGAGCTTGCCCAGGAAGCAGCTGGACAATGACCGCCGAACAAACCGGCCGACGTCAGAGGAGCATGTAGCTGCCAAATGGTCAAAACGAATATGGCAAAATAATGCTTTACTACACGGCGATGACATAAACAGCGAGAATCGTACGAGAGCGGCTGCAGTTGTTGTGCAACTAACATGTGCAGCTAATGTGAATGAGGAGAGCTTTTTACATGCCTATCCATGATCAAACATAAGTAGTCCTTTATTTAAAGAAAGTTTGTAGTGTTTACTTTGTAATTGCTGTATTCATGGCTATTTTTAACACAAAGTTGCAATTTCTGATCGGTCGGAAAATTTGACAGAACACCGGGCACGTGAAGAGGGCAATAAGACGAGTATAGTGCTCTCCCGGCGGGGGGGATGTGCGACAAGCCGCCGTTCGTCGGCCGAGGGCACAAGGAGCATGTCAGCCACCTACATATTAAAATGATCCCAGTAGTTGACATAATACAAAACACGATGTTTACTCACTTCCTCGTAAGTTCCATGGTGCCACAGTAGTAGGGCTTGTTTTGGCCAATATCTACCGGTGAATGGGAACCTTTTGAAAACCCAAAAAGGCGCACGCGCCTCTCCCCCATACAGCAAGATTTTTCTGCAGCCGTTTGGCTGGCGTGACGCGAAAAATGAACGTATTAATCCGCAAAATCAGCAGAATCCTTAGACCTTCTCTCAACAGTACGGCTGTATAGTGAAGAGAACTCTTTCCTCCGTATACGTCACAGCACCCTCTTCCTCAATGCAAGACTGAAGCCAGAAGTCTGTCATTTTCGTAGCGCGGGATTCAAAAAATTGAATAAATATAACGATCGCTTCTTCACACATCCAGGTGGTCCATTTCATTCAGGAGCATAAAATACCGCGTGTATTATGAAATATACATGCTTTTTCGTGTCACAGGCACTTTAAATTGTTTCAATGACTATTTTCTTTAAACAACCTAAACAAAAAAATTCAAATAAGGAGGAGGCAGAAATGAGACTTTACTATCGAACAATAACTCAAGCGCTAATATTCTTGTCCAAAACACAATACAAACGGACACTTAAGACACGCAATGTCGCTAACTATCTTAGCGCTCCGTGCCAACTAGTCTCATCAACAAAGAATACAAACAATACAATTAGCTTCATTTACTCAACCCTGACGGAGGCACACTGGATCTAACGACACAAAAGACAATCTAACTCTCGACACTTCGTAATATTATTGATTGAGCAACCCAACCTGAGTGTAGCAGTGAACAGTCTCCCTCTGTCATGTCAACAAAGCACATGGATTACTGGAATCATGTCCTATGGTCTGATGAGACGGGCGGGCTTTCTAAGTTCTTTAAGTTGTGACATTCAATTCAGTCGACTGCAGAGGGAATTATTGCTCAACATACCAGTTCGCTGCAATTGATGAATGAGTTGGTTTAATTTTTATTCCAATGAAGCCAATACCAAATTATAACTAGAGCTGGCACATAGTTGGTATTTTTAAAAAAAGTAAATATAGGTTTGGCTCCTAACTCAGGGTATCTGAAAAAAGTTATTGTATTTCCTGTTGTGTGGGTGTTTAGCCACAAGTGGACCTCTGCTCGATGAGAGTGTGCTCACACATTTTTAGTTCCCACAGGCTGATGAGACACCATTGCATCTGGGCCATCACGGGGCCCTAGGGTGGACCCTGTGCGGCGATTTCACTTTTCTGCAGTACTATCACATGTCTGAGTGGGTTCACGCATGACTGGGTGAAATTAGACAAACTCAGGTAGAGAGATTGTCGGTGCCAGGATTAGTGATCAAGTGGCATATATATGTGGCAACATATCCTCACTTACATTTGATTTTCATAATACTGGGTTATGAGTTATTGGTTATGAGGCTCCCCACGGTGTCCACGGGTAAATATACAGATATTCAGCTAACGATAGCACCACTATGTTATAGTGTAGGTAGCATAGGCGATGCATGTTAGGGGTTAGCCGTCTTAGGCAGTCCACGATTCGATTCGAGTACGATTTAGGGTGCTACAATTCGATTAATGAACGATGATCGCGGTATTGACGATTATCAAGATTATCGCGATTATCGATGCATCGTACATTACTAACTAATAAAGTATCTAAACAAATTTATGTCCATTATTTATTTAAAATATCCTAATGATTCAACAGAAACGATGGAAACATGTCCATACAACAAAAAGCTGCCCTTATGCTTCTTTTTTATTTTCTATTTCTTTTTAACTAGAAATTGCAAAACATTAACAGTTTTAAAGGGACTACTTATTTCTCTCAACGATACAATAAAATTTACACAGGTGGAATGAATTCTGGAAACAAAGTGTCTTTAAAAAAAAGAATTCTTTTAACCAATATACTTTGTTTTCACAGATTTCTGTACTACTTTGCATGTTTGTAGCGTTACCACTGTACTTAATCATGGTTTTACACATTCTGCATCTTAAATACACGTTAGCGAATTAACTAATTAGCTTAGTGCTCGGCGCTAACTATTAACATCTCAAAAACAACAATAAAGGCTAAACAGTACAAGAGGGTTCGCGTACTCACCTCTTGTAGACGCACACGGGTCTTAGCAACACACTCAGGACATCTTTCAATTGAAATGCCTTAAAACTACTGCTGGACATTTGAAAGACAAGGAGCAACGAACTATCTCTCTTCCCCTCTCGCTCTAAAAAAATAACTTGCGCACAAAAGCACGACTGCCTGGTTGCGCTTCTATTACACAAATTTATTTTCCAGTCTTTTAAAAAGGAGTAAATCTCTCTCTCAGTAACCAGCAGCATCCATTATAACAGTGGTCTCCAAACTGTTCCACATAGGGCCACAGTGGGTGCAGGATTTCATTCCAACTAAACAAGACCACACCTTTTCACCAACCTAGTGTTTTATAAGTGTAATCAGTTGATTGCAGTCAGGTGCTGCTTGTTTTAGAAGAGACCACATTGGTTAAAAGGTCTGTGCTTGATCGGTATGAACAAAAACCAGGACCCACAGCGTCCCTCGAGGACCGGTTTGGAGACCCCTGCATTATAACATTGTGCGTGCGTCCGTTAACGGTGTGCGGGCGGCAGAGGTGTCTTGAATTTTGTTCCGCTACGAGCGGCTGTCATAAAGTTATGAGGGTAAATCATTGTTTTTTTAACCTTTACGAATCGTAATCGAATTGTCACGTGTCCAATCGCGATGCATCTAATAATCGATTTTTTGCAACTCCTCTAACGCGTATAATAATGTATTTCTTGTTGTTGTCTATTCTTCTACTCTTCTGGCCCCCAATAATCCTTCCTGTTTGCAGCGTTCTCCTAATAAACAAAACATAATGAACAACAACAATGGGAGCATATCAAACTCCCATGTGATACATTAAAACTGTTCAGACCATATGGACACTCAGATTTCTATTCTCTGTGCCTAAGCAGCTGAACAGGAGAGGTTAAAAATGCGCATGACCTTGGATTGGAAGTATTTAGAGCTGAAACAATTATTTGAATAATTTGAGTAGCTTGATTTTAAAAATTGATCGAGGAATTTCCTCCGCCCCGAGGAATCGTTTGATTTTGCCAGCTCTATGCATTGCGTTTTGGCCGGACTACTTTTAATGTGGCACAACGCACTGATGTCACGTGCGTGCAGGAAGAAGACCGAGGCGGCGGATATATTTGATTTCAACCCTGCATGAATTGTTTTTTTTCTCTAGTCATATCTGAGATGCAGTTGTTGACTGTGTTCAACAATGTACGTATATGGCGGAAAACACTCAGGTGACTTCAAGTTCCACTCTGAGACCCCCATTTTGGCCAAATTTCGAAATTGTCCGATATGCGTGTGTGATACATCATTGGAAAGCTTAAAATCTCAATTTTGGGGGGGAAAATTTTGAACAGGGGGCATTTTTGATTTTTTTTTTTTTTTTTAACCCTTTAACACCTAAGCCTATTTTGGCTGAATTTGCATGCATTTGATGCTGCCTTTATATTTCAAAGAAAAAATTGTTTACAATGGCTAAGTTGGGTCCCTTTTTTCAGGACACCTTGAACTTCATGTCCAAACTGTTGTTTTCTTCACTGACCAATTTTAATCCACATTTTGGACCCAAAAAGACAAAAAAAATCCCAAAATCTTTTTTCAAAATTTGTAATGTTGACGTCCCACTGACAACCGAACATGCTCGACCAACCGTTTTGAAGCTTGATCATATTTATTCAACTTGTTAGGATAAACATTCGATACAAAAAAATAAGATTGAATAGTTTTATGTTTGACAATTCAACACAAACAGCAGGTATGGTCATAGGCGTTTTTGGCCTTTACACATACTATGGTCAAAACAGGTTATATA